>NW_026596131.1:13870992-13902664 GCF_907164565.1 Psammomys obesus | reverse complement strand
CTGTCCATCTACCCACTCATCTGTCCATCTACCCACTCATCTGTCCATCTACCCACCCATCAATCCATTCACCTACCCACTCATCTGTCCACCTACCTACTCATCTGTCCACCTACCTACTCATCTGTCCACCTACCTACTCATCTGTCCACCTACCCACTCATCTGTCCACCTACCCACTCATCTGTCCACCTACCCACTCATCTTTCTATCCATACACACACCCACCAGTCTTTCATCCTTCTCCCTAGCAAAAATCTATCCATCTCCTACCTTTCTATTCATTCACCTAGCTACCCATCCATTCATCCATGTGTCTGTCCATCAAGCAATCTGTTCATTTACCTTTTACCACCCACCAACTTTCCATTTATAATCAGTCTATCTACCTGTCCATCTCTCTACTCAGCCTCTTGTCCATCCACCTACCCAGCCATGAATCCCTCTATTCTGTATACAATCAAGTAGTACACAATCCATGGTAGATATTATTTTAGGTTCCAGAGATAGCAGCAAGACAAAAACAAAGCAAACAACAACAACAAAACAACCTAAACAAACAAATGATGGACCCCTCCCCTCCCCCAAGGTACTTTCTTCTAGTAAGAACAACTGAACTGGGCATGAAGGAAGCAGGGGCCATCTGGATGCTGCTGCCTATTCAAGGGCTACGTGCCCAAGATAAGCTAGCCAGTTTCTAGGGATTTGAAGCTGAATGGCTCCAAGGTCTTTTCAGATGATACCCAGTAAGAGGCCACTGTTTGAGCTTTGCCATCTCTGAAGCAGGCTCAGCCTCTGAGCTTCTGCAGCCCAGTCCTGTCCTCTGCTGCCCTCTGCCAGCTCCCTTGTCATTCAGCCCCCTGCCTCACACACTGTGTGCCCCTCTCAGCAGGCTCAAGGCATCTCTGCGGTGTTCCGTAGGGGATGCGAACGTGGCTAACGAGCGCTGACCCAGTCCCTAGGGCTGTGAGTGGCTATTACCATTCCAGTAAATTTCCAAATGTGTAGGGCTCGGTGCTTCTCTTCATCTGGAGCAGCGAACTCCTTCTGTGCAGGGGTGCCTCCCGGTGCACTTTGGAGCTGGGACAATGACCTAATTCTGGCAAGGGCAGCCAGAAGCTCCTGTGGCTCTTGTCCTTGGCCTTGGGAAGGCTCTCCCATCCAGCCCTCACTGCCCATGCTGTCTGTCTTTTCATCCTTCCCTGCATCTTGCTCCACCTCAGCCGTGTTTCACTGAAGTCATGTGTACGTGGGTCCTCCTACACTCTTGGGTTGATCAGTCTCTAAACCCTTCAATGAGCCCAGATTGTTCCAGGTGGCCCAGATGTCTTTAGGGCCCTTTGGCATAGTCATAGACACCCAGGTGAATGCCTGTGGAGGCCTATTCATCATTCTACCTCTTTGGGGGGGATTTTTCCTGCCCCCAAACAGCCAAACAAACCCTCCATTGAGGCAGAACATGGTATCATGATGACCTATGAATCCTGGATCTGCCTCCTTGTGTCACCTCTGCTCAGAAAATATCTGCCTCAGTCTCAGATTTGAGCATTCGAAAATTTTCTTCAAGCTGAATCTTAATGTACTTGGAGTTGCTTTTCCCTCAGGCCATTTCTGTCCCTTCCTTGTCCCAGCATGTGACTGCTGCACCTGCCTGCCAGCTGATTGGGGTCCCGTCCTACGCAGGTTCTGCCCAAGACCCATTCATCACCTTCTGGATCATTAGTTCGGGTGTTAAAGAGATCATGACCTCTCGGGAAGGGACTAGACGTCCCCTGAGACACTGCTCTTGACCGTGAAAGCCATCCCTTCTTCCTGTGGTGGAACAGCAGTGGCAGTCGGGTCCAGCTTCACAAAGGAGATCTCCCCAGCACTTCCCCAAGTATGGGCTTGTGGTCAGCGGCCCTGGCTTGCCCCAGCCTGCCTTTTACCTAGGCTACCAGAGCCCTCAGAGGTTCACTCTTCTGGGGGTGTGCCTTCACCCTAGAAGCTGTGGTTGTGGGATGGAGGTGTGTTGCAGTTAGATTCCCGTGTGTTTGTGTTTGGAGCATGGCTCCATCTTGCACTCTTTTTTTTTTTTTTTTCCTGTGTGAGGGCAGAGAAACCCTAGCATGAATCACACCTGGGTTTGAATACCAGCTCCTACGTTTGCTCTCTGGTATCAGTTTGCCATGGGGGCTGTTAAGAGTGTTAGGGACAGTTGTAAAAAAAAAAAATCTGTATTTTCTCTGTTGTGGCATCTAGAGGCCTTCACTGAATAACAGCTGTTGAAAGGGTCCTTCCTCCCCGTCTTCCCATCACGTCTGGTCCTGCAAAGTGGCCTTCAATTCCTGGAGAGCTGTCACATGACCTCTAAGGACTGATAGGTTGCTATGCTGCCTTCTTTTAAAGTTCCCTTACTGTGCTTTTTGTCAGTAAATATTATGCCAGTCTTTTCTTTATGCCTCCTATTTTGTTATTAATTCCAAAGATGTTGAATTGGCTCGAGTGTTTAAAATAGCCGCTAACTTCATAGCATCTTTAATTTGAGTTCTTGATTTTTTTCTCCTGTCTCCATGAGGGTGTCTGCCAGCACCCACCCCCTTCGCTGCCCCTGCCCCATCTCCCTCCCCCGCCCACTCTCTTCAGTGCAGACTGTCGCCTCTGGGTCTGCTGGTGCTTATTCTCTATGTGCAGTCAGGCTGCTCTTCTGTATCGTTGGGTCCCCAGGCCAGCACCCTGGATGGAGCAGGTATTCCGATGGTGTCAGGGGAGGTGCAGGGAGGAGCAGGGTCAGCTGTCCTTGCTTTGCTCTGGCTGGCTGCAGACATTAAGATGTGGGAAAAATGGCTGTCCCCATGCATCTTGGTTTCCTGCCTCCTGGTCATGGAGTTCATTGGTGGTGGTGCATAGTTTCTGCTCCTTCGGTTTTGTGGACATTTGCTCATCTTCTCGGCAAAGCCTATTTTCACTACTACTACTGGAACAGCGACAGCACAATAGTTGACTCTCTGACACAATGTAGTTACCATCACCACGTTATTTTCTATCACCATCTCTGCCAAAATCACAGTGTTATCACCATCACTTTACCAAAGATCACCCCTTAACTTTCATTGTCCCTGCCATCATCACCACCGCAATCATTATTACCATCATGGTCATCATTACCATTGCCACCCAAACCACCTCTATCACCATCCTAATCACAACCTGCGTCCCCATGGTCACCATCATCACCTTATCCATCAAATCCACCTCCATCATCACCACAACTACCATCAAAACATTATCACCATCAAAACAACCTCTATCACTATCACAGTCACCATCACCTCTACTGCCATCACCTCTACCACCATCACCACCACATCACCACCAAAATTATCTCTGTCACAGTCATGGTCACTGCTGATACCAACATCATCACCATCACCACAATCACCATCAAAATCGCTTGTCACTCTCATAATTACCACACACCACCATTACTGTAACCATCATCAATGCCACCACCACCGTGACAACCATCACCATTAATATATCACCACGGCTATCATCAGCATCATTGCCGTCCACATCATCAGTATCAACAACAACCACCACCACACCCTCCACAACCATTGTCATCACCACTATCATCAGCACCGCTACGGCTGCCACTTTCTTCTCCCACAGCCATTAGCACTTCTTGTCCTGCTGTGATCTGGGTGAGTTATTGGCTTCTCTGAAGCTCGCCCTGGGACTACATTGTCAATGAGAGGCACACAGTCCAGTTTAGAGGTTGTTTGGAGACACACTTGGCCTGTGCCTGGGTGTAAATCTCAGCTGCTCCCACATCTGGCATCAGCTTCCAGGGTCAAGCTCCCAGTGGCGTGGATCCCTAATGAAGGACACAGTGAGGGTGGACAAAGAAACTCATAGTACATGGCCAGCAGAAAAGAGGATAAAGACAAATGAATTGAGCTTAGGGCTTAAGAAGTTAGAAAAAGACACAAAACAAACAGACAGATGGAAGCCATCGCTGAAGTTAATGAGTGAGTCACAGAGAGAAACACGAGCCCTGTACCTAAAAAGCTCCTCTCCAAAACTCAACAGATTTGCTTGCAAATCCAATCGACAGTGCTGCTTACTTACTCTTTGCCTAGCTGGACACAGTGCCTGACAGAGCAACCCACGGCAGGAAGTTTTCTTCCTCACTCACACGTCAAGGGTCCAGTCCATCCATGCTGTGCCCACAGTCAAGAAGCAGAGGCAGATGAATGCTAATGCTCAGCTCGCCCTTTCATCTTCATTCAGTTGGAATGCCAGTCCTTGGGGTGACTCCACTCTCATCCACGGTGGGTCTCTGCCCTTCAGTTAACCCTTCCTGGAACAGCGTTTCTGGAAACATCCAAAGGTGGGCACCAGCAGTGTTGGACCATCTGAGTTAATTGTTAGCAGAGTTGAAGGAGACACAAAATGAAAACTGAAAGGGACAGGTACCCTTGACCGGAACTGACTGGCCTCTGTGGGAGGGGTACCTTTTAAAGCTGCTCTCACCCATGAATGAGGGTCAGCGGTCCCACAGCAGACTCAGACCTTTCAGAGCCAGTCCTGCTTATGCTAATTAACTGTGCACAGGATGAGAAGAAAAATGGCAGCATTTTCATGAAGTGAGAAGATAAGGTTTTTTTTTTTAATTTGAAGATTGTACAAAAATAAAATGACAGGCTGGTCTCGCTTATGAATATTGATGCAACATGTTAAATAAAATATTGTAAAATAGGACTCAAACATTGTGTTAAAATAATAGTTCTCATCAAAACCACTTCTATTACTATCATGTCCACTCAGAGTTTATTCCAGGAGTGAAGAATGCTCAGCACAAGATCTACTTACACATATCATTTTTGTGCGTATTTTGCCTGCATGGACATATGTGCATCATGTTAGTCTGTTGCCACAGAGGTCTGAAGAGGGTTCACATACCATGGAACCAGAGCTAGGGATGAGTGTGAGCCACCATGTGGGTTCTGGGAACCGAACCCAGGTCCTCTGCAAGAGCAGCCAGTGCTGCTAATCCCCGAACCATCTCTCCAGCGTTCCTTGATTCTTCGTAGTGTGCAGACATTAAAATTAAGTCTGAAGAAAGGATGCTGCTATAGCCACAGCTTCATGTTGGTCCGAAACCTTGGCCAGCTCAGCTGGGAAGAAGCAAGAGGAGGAGCTACGAGAAAGAAGGAGTGAGAAGGTCTGCTAGCTGATATAACCACGGAGCTGGAAAATTCCAGAGAATTGACAAGAAACTAAAAAACCAGCACGAACTCGTGTGTATGTATGTATGTACATATATGTATGTGTATGTATGTAGGTATGACCTACCTACTTATCATCTATTACATTATATATCTATACATCCATCGATGTATCATGATGCATGTATTTATATCTACATCTGTATTTAAATATTTATATATATAATCCAATATATATATTTGGATCTATATATAATTTATTGTGTACATATATATGTATCTAGCTATAATCAACATGCATTTATCTATCTCTATCTCTAATTTAGCATGTATGAATATATCTAGCTATGTATGTAGGCATCTATCATCTATCTTTATACCTATATATCATCTATGGCCCATCATATATATATATATATATATATATATATATATATATATACACACACACACATGTATCTATCTCTATCTCTAATTTAGCATGTATGAATATATCTAGCTATGTATGTAGGCATCTATCATCCATCTATATACCATCTATATATATATACCATCCATCTATGGCCCATCATATATATACATGTAAGTTCTATGTATCTATTATCTATTTATCTGTAACATATCATATATGTGTGTATGTATATATGTGTGTCTATTTGTAGCATATCATGTATGAATCCATGTATCTGCCTATTCTGTATGCATCGATCTATTTATAACAATAGTAGTTAAGTGGAACACCTAAGAATGAACTGAAGGAGACCTATATAGACTGGGTACAGACAACCAACAGCATTCCTGAAGAGCGCCTTCTCCACCTGCAGAAACTTCCGATGGAACACAGATTAAAGCTGTTCGTTTAGTAAATATTTCTTGACTGCTTTCTAAATTCCAGGACTCATTCAGGCCCTGGAGCCACAGCAGTGAGAGGAAAAAATGCAACAGAATAACAAAACAAACCAGACAGAAAGTCCATCCCGTGCAGAGCTGGTGTCCTGGCTGGGAAACCAAACAGTTGAGAAGGTGATGTCGTAGATGTAGTGGTCATTCTTATGAGAAAGATACATCTAGGGCTGCTCCGGGGTGAGGCTCCCAGCTCTGGGTGACCGTGTGGTCTGTGAGCTGATCACTCAGTGGCTTGCTGTTTAATGTTTCCTGGCTGGTGTGTCTCCTAAATGACCTCCAAGCTGCCTGCATCCCATCGTGTTCCTCCCTGTTTTAAGAGCTCAGTGCACCGACCTATTCAGGCTATGAAGTTTGTGACTATGAAGAGGGTCTGGATCTCTCTTTTGGCCTGCCACACTCTGAGTCTTAGCACAGTCTTCTACTCTGCTATCTGCCTTATCTTTTCTATACCAGGATCCATGGCTTCTAGAGTCTTCTCCCAGACAGGGGCCATAGCACCCAAGGGCTTGGTAGAAGCTTAAGTGCTGGCTTCCTCCTCTTGATCCAAAGACCCGTGGGCCAGCCCTGTGGGGCGCGCCTGTAACCTTTGCCCCAGCTCTGGCTTGGGGGAGCGCTCTGGCTTTGGGGAGCGCTGGGCTGAGCCTCGGTCTCTTGCCACTGCAGTGGGTGCTTCACTGACGCACCATCTCCCGAGCCCCCGAGTATATGTGCTTCGTGAACGTGGTTTCCCTCAGGTCTCCTGGGGCCTTGATCTCTTAGCCTGGATCACCCCAGGTACCTGGGGCTCCTGAAGAAGGATGGTGGACAGGCTCTGGGTCCTCATCACAGGTGGACGCGTCCTCAGGGAAACAAGAGGGAGCTGTGGTCACTTTTCTGTCTCTGGGCAAGATACCAACTCTGGCTTCTGTGTCCCAGGTGTCACAAATACAAGTTGATCCTTCCACCCTGGGACTGGGTTCTGAGGGAGGGGGCTAGGAGTGACAGGGGGCCCTTGTGTCCCTAAGGTGACTGGGACGGGGTGGAGGGGGTGGAGAGAGAGTAAGCACACTGGACCTGCTGAGGGACACAGTAAGGTGTGGGCTCAGGGGACTACTAGCTCTTCCCAGAGGCTGGGTTGGATAAAGGAGATGAGACAGAATAGACATCCCCTAGGGGAAAGAATGAAAGGCTTTCCTCTGGTCTTTGAAAGGTATTTGGAAAGAAAGGCAGCATGGAGCTGGCTGGGAAGACGTGAGGTAGCAGGTGTCTGTCACTAGGCGAGGCCACCAGCCTTCTGGGGCCTTCAGGAGGCTGAGCATGGCCGGAACAGGAGAGACAAGGGGCTTTCAGGCTGTGCTGCAGGGAAACTTACTGTGTGGCTCATCCCTTCCCGCAGGGGCCCTCCCCTTCCTCTCAAGTGGCTTGTGGAGGGCAGGAGGCAGGGCCCAGGGCTGGGAACTGCCCTGACAGGGCCTCCTGGAGCTGAGTTCTGTCATCTCATCTCTTGTGAGCCCCAGCACGCTGCTCCAATGGACTGCCCTCTCGTTCCTTCTGCTTCAACAATAAGAAATGTCAAAGATGCTTCCAGCCTGAGAGATGAAGAGGCAGGGCAGTGCCGGTCCTCCCGGGTTTCTGCCACCTAGGATTCCTTATTGTTTTTCTAGAACAAGAAAGAAAGTGTTTCACTCGAAGAAGCTTTCCCTGCCCCCTTAATGAGGTGGTGGGTGTAGCATGTTTTTATTTTATGGTATTTTTTTTATCCCTCACCGCTCTAGGGGAGGTGGGAGTGCTGGCGTTTGGGGTGCGGGTGTGTGGGGGAAGGTCCTCTCCCAGGAGGAACAGTACGAGCAGATGTTACGCCCCCATGTCTGGAAGGTGGGGGTGAGGGCAGGCCTGGTTACGTAAGGGGTGGCGGAGGAGGAGCCATGGCAGAGTCCGAGGGTGCAGCCTTGGTCCCCGTCCAGCTGAGAGAAGCCTGGTGCTGCGGAGGCTGGTCCAGCAGCATAGGTGGACTCGGGATTCTGGGACTGGCAGGGCAGGCACATGATGGAGGTAGTCTCCAAGATGCTGGAAGCCTCACGAGAGGACTGGGTACCCTCTGATTCCTTTCCCCCTTCCCTCCTGCTTGTGAATTGCTTGTGCAAACCAGCTCTCCAGCAAGTGACTGGGGAGGCATTTCCTCGATGCCTTCCTCTGCAGGCAGGCACTGTGATCACATGACCACGGAGCCGGCACACGGTGAGGGGGCCCTGGCACCAGCTGTCAGAGCCTCCTGTTGCCCGAAGCAGGGCTGCTTCTGGTACTTTTCCATTGCATGAATCTGGAGGCTTGGTCCGCAAGGTCGTAGAGAGACCTGAACAGGTAACACAGAAACAGTGGCTGGCTGTAGTTGGAGCTACTGTGGCCACTCAAGTCACCAAGAGTGGATGGTCAGGGCCCGGGGGGGGGGGGGCACATGTCCACCCTACCATGTAGGAGGAAAGGGGTGCTTGTGTCCCCCCACCTCTTGGCATTCTCCAGCTGTTCATCATTTGCCTGAGTCCACTCCTTCAGGCAGCTTGGGGCACACCCCACCTGTCCTGGCTCACCCCACATCCTTCCTTGCCCTGTTCAGCCCACACTGCAGTGACTCTTCAGGTCGACTAGTCATTCCAAATCCTTCCTGGGCAGTAGCCAAGACCTGGCCCGGGCATCGACTCCAGCGCCATCTGTGCTCATGCGTTCACAGGCTCTGCACCCATGGCGCTGGCGCAGGCCCAGAGTGTGCGGCCCTCACCCTACTTCCTCTTTCCTGCCTGGTGTTTATCCATCGGCTCGTTTGTCCCGTTTGCTTAGGAAGGACGGAGGGTGGAGCTGACCGGGAGCTTTCCCTCTTCGCTGTGCTGAGTGGTCGGTGGTGGTCTCTCACCAGCTGGGAGGCCCTAAGCACCTGCTGTGCTCCGAGGGTCTCTGTCATTGGAGAGGGTGACGGCCCTGGCCCTGGGGTCTCACTTGCAGCCCCTCGTTTCCCAACCATCACAGAGAAGATGATCAATTGGGCATGGAGAAGGTGGGTCCAAGACGGGTGCATGGTGGTTTTAGGAAATTTCTAATCTTGAAGGTGAAAGAAAAAAAAAATCTTGGTGATCAGTGTGGCTCCCAGCCGACCACTGTATACTGGGCTCCTGGGGCCCATGAGCTGTCTTTAGGCGTGTGCATGAAACAGGGTGGCCTGAAGGAGTCGGTGCCTGCCTAGATCAGGGTGTGGCCACAGGGAAGAGTGAGCCCAGTCTGAGCAGCCACTTAGCACAAGAGCACAGGCCCTCAGGAGTGGCTCAGCCACCGCCTCACGAGTGCGCCACCTCAGCTCCAGTAGATTAGGTTAAATGATGTCTATCATTAAGATGAAGTTCACCCGTTATATTTATTTTTACTTAATTTAAATATATTTAAAATAAAAAATTTAAAATTTTTGTCATGTGTGCATGTGTATATTTGCCTGTCGTGGGGCATGTGTGAAGATGGGCACAGCTCTCGGGTTTGGTGCCGTTGACTTGTTTCCCGGGTTGAAAGAAAGTTGTCACATTTGCTGGGCTTTGCCTATGGAGCCACCTTGCTGGCCTGCTTTTAAAAAGATCTAAGTTTTGCTTTTTAGAAGGTGGCTAGGCACAGTGGTGCTCGCCTGTAAGGGTAGCATAGGGGAGCTGAGGCGGGACGATCAAGGGGTCAGCCGTCCAGTGTTATCTCAGCAGCATGGTGGGTTCAAGGCTAGACTGGACACATCAGACTCCTTCTCAACAAAACAAAACAAAACAAAAACAAACAAACAAACCCCAAAGAAACAACCAAAACAACAACCCACAACCACTAAAAATCTTCATACCGAAAATAAAATGAAAAAAAAAGAAAAAGAAAAAGAAAAAGAAAGAAAGAAACTATAAATGGTTACTAAAACATTAAATTAAATGTTGATCTTACAGTGTTTCTCCTGGCCAGACTGGTCTAAGCCTGGCTCCCTGCCTGAAGCTGGGCTCCCTTGAGCCTCAGTTTCCTCATCCAGGAAGTCGGGAAACCACCACCAGTGGCCATTTTGTGTCTCCTGCTTACATCATCCAGCCCTTGGTACTTCTGCCCTGGAAGTGAAACGGCAGCCCCCAGAGGGTTTCCTGAGCTGCCTAGCCCCGAGTTCGTCCCAGTTAGATACTGCTAGCATTTTTGGAAGATATCCTCTCTTTGTAAATATCTGTTAAGAAGTAAAAATAGGCCTATTACTTTGCCATCCTTCGTTGCTGCCTCTGGCAGAGCTGTCAGGAGCACGGCATAGTACACAGCACTAAGAGCAGGTGCTGCTCTTTCAGGGACCCGAGTTCAGTTCCCAGCACCCACACTGGGCATCTCAGCTGCTGTAACTCCAGCTCCAGGGCTCTCTGATGCCTCTGGCCCCCATGGGCGCCTGCACATACACACAGGCATTTACCTGTGACCCCACACCCACACACGCAAAGATAATAAAAAAGAAACTTCGGAGGAAACCCCGTGACCCTGGTCCACGTGGTAACCGCAGAGAGGAAGACCCACTTGTGCCTCCAAGGCTAATGCCATCCATCATCCAGCGGACATCAAAACAGAATGGAGAAGGGCTTCTGGAAGCTTCCTCCCCAGGGGCGGGAGTCTGGGCCGGTGCTTGCCCTCTGGGGCGCGGAGATGCAGTGCCAGCGCTAGCGTCAGGGGGAGCCCACGTTTCCTCTGCTCTTCCTGGCCGCCCCAGGGGACAGGCCTCACGGCAGCCCGCCCGCCCGCAGGCCGTCAGCTCTGCTCGTCCTGGGCACTTTTCACCCGGTGTAGTGTGGTATACCCAGTCTCTTATTTTTATTTTTCCATTTTTGACATTGTCCTTCAGTTCCTCTTCCACGCTCCCCGTTAAGCTGTTAAATCACTCCATTTATTTAGCGTGAGTGTTTCTGAGTATTCATTTTTATCTTGGTGAAAACCAGGCTTGCTCATGGGCACATAATGAAATTGCATAAATATACCCTTAGCTTGGAATCTAATTTATTTTTTCTGTTCATTATGGGGTAGAAGACCATTATGAAATGTATAACTTTTTTTTTCCTCCCCAGTGCTGGAATTGAAAGGTTGTGGCTTGGGCTCTTTTTATTCTGATGATTTTGTCCTGATTCAATTTAAAGCTGGTTAGGGCTCAAATGCTGGAGCATAATTGACAAAGATCAGTGTGGGCTGAAATGCTAACATCAGGTGGCTTCCCAGCTCTACAAGCGTGCGGGCTAGGCTGCGATTGCAGGGGAGGCGGTGGCATCCCAGGAGCCCCGAGGATCTCCAGAAGAGGGACTGGGAGAACTGTGTCCGGGTCAGCATCAAGTGTGGGTGTTCTGAGCTGACGTCCAGCCGCGCACGCCGTGCGGGAGCGCTAAGGACAGCCCTGAAACTGTCAGAAATGCTGAGACGCCCTCCAGAAACGAATCACCCGACCCATCAAGACTTGGAGATCTTGAGTGGCCTCACCCTGGCCTACGTCACCAGGTTTCTGGTGGAGTCCGGCTTCCCCTGTCCTGGCTGGTGTCCACTCACAGCAACTCTAGATGAAGCGTATGGGAGCGAGAGCTGGACGACCTGCTCATGAGCAGCGCTCTGTGAGCTGTGGGGAGGATGGGACTTCCAGCCACTGGGGAGGGCTGTGATGCCAAGCTGAGCTAAGAAGTGGGGGACTCTACCCAGCCCCCGGAGACAAGCTGGCTCTAGGTGCCTTAATGATGGGGGCTATGTTTGCTCGTGCGTGCCCCTGGGCTTTTCAGCAATCTGTTCTTGGGGCTTGATGGCTACTTTCCCCTGATGGGCACCATCAGGTTCCCCAGCGTCAGAAAGCCCCAGAGCTTCAACCAGAACCGTGCTGGACGTGAGCGATGTGGGATGTGCATTTCAGGCCCACCAGTATCCCCTTTAGACATCTAAGACAGCGAGCAGACGTGACCACGCCCTTGCCAGGATAACACAAGGCACAGTGGGCACGCAGGTGCCAATGGGGAGCAAGAGGAGACAGGAGGGAAGCAGTGCTGTGGGGACCAAATGAGCAGGGGCAGGTGTAAGGGAAGAGATGGCTGCTTGAACTTCAGATGATCAACAAAGAGGTCTCTGTTGTTGTGTTTGTATATCAAAAGGTGACAGAGATTGCATGGGGCACACACAGAACAAAGCATCACCTTTGTTATTTTTCTAAGGTTCGAGCATAAGGGCATCAGTGTGTCTATTTACAGAAACAGCTGTGTCTACCTAGTGCGGGGAGGGGGGGTTGGGAGATGGAGGGAGGGAGGGAGAGAGAGAGGACTCATTTTGTAATCAGTTCCTTGAGTTTTTGAGTGCGTGCAATGTGTATGTGTGTGTGTGTGTGTGTGTGTGTGTGTGTGTGTGTGTGTGTATGCTAAGTGCCCAGGGAGCCAGAGGTGGGCGTCAGATGCTCCAGAGCTGAAAGCTGCAGGTGGTTGTGAGCTGCCTGACTGTGGGTGCTGGGAACCCAGCTCAGGTCTTCTACAAGAGCAATCCTTGACCACTGAGCCAGGATCTGTCCCTCACTGGAGACCATGGAGCTTGCCAAGTCAGCCAGCCGAGCCCCAGGCTCCCTCCTTTCTCTGCTTCCCCCACACTAGGCTTATAGGTATTTGGGACCACACCCGACCTTTTCATATGGTGCCGGGATCTGAACTCAAGTCCTCATGCTTGCATAGAAAACCCTTTACTGGCCAAGTTACCGCCGCAGCTCCATGCCCTTAGTCATTACCAAACTCCCCAAGAATCAGTCATTACACGCTCACCTGATTGACTCTTGGAACGGCACTGTTGAGCATTAAATCATGAAGCTCCCGTCCTCCCTCCACAAACTTAACCCTCCAACAGTGTGGCCTGGTCCTGATGGGAAATGGCCTCTTTTACCACCAGCGCGCACACCGTGTCGGGCGTTGTAAACTCCGTGGCATTTTTAGCTTTCTTAGAGAAAATCCCCAAAGAAGAGTTGACAGGGCAAGAGATCTGCGTTTCTTAAGTTTTAATTTAAAATGACACCTGGATTATTTTATAAAAAGTCAAGAGTATTTATAGAAGCCTCTTTACTTCTGGGGATCCTCTATCTATAGCTACTGACATGAGTTATTATACTTCTGTACGATATTTCTCAGGCAAAGCAAAGAAACCATCTCACCCTTTAACTTACATATACACCCAGCTCTGGGAATGCTCAGCATCTTTTGATTTTTTTTTTTTTTTTTTTTGGCCATCTGGATTTCTGTAGAAGGGGTTATTCACATAATCTTGTTTCTATGGAGTTTTGTTTATTTCAGGGTGCTCTTTACATATGGGGAGCAGTCATGCTTTGTTTGACATAGGGTAGGAGTTGCTTCTAGACTGGTGGGTGTGACCAAGGCCATTAGATGATCTTGGGGCATAGATCTGAGCGGCTTTAGGGACCTAGTGAGAACCACCACCACAGAGATTATATAGGCAAACCTTTGCCTGCTGATCTTACCCTGAAGTTTCTGAACCTAGAGAAACAGTATGTGACCGGGGAACCTGTGTTTTGTGGCTGTGCTAATGCTGCTCTTGGAATAGTCTCTACACTTGCTAACCTTCATTGCCCCAAGTTCACGGTTTCTGTGGAAAGTTGAAGGAGCCATGCTGTGGTCCCTGGGTGGTCCTATCCTGACTGCGTTATTCTTACTTTCCCCAAATTCGCTCTGTAATCCCATGAGGTGGTAGTTCAGGGACAGTGAGGTGGGAGGCATCAGAGACAGGGGACAGTTGCAGAGGAGGAAGTGGATACGTCCCTTCCCGGGGGTGGGCAGAAACAGGTGAGCGGAGTCTACTGCTGGCCAGCATTGCTCAGGGGACGAGGGGTCGCTGTCCTTTCTGGACATTCCAGGCAAGACCTGCTGTTGTGGGCCACCTTGTGTCCACTTCTTGCCCCCATGCGTCTCTGCCTAACCTCCCCATGGAGGGGCCTTACTTGGAAATGGTCTTTTCAGATGTGGTCAGGTTAATGTGAGTGATTGAGGGTGGACCTGAACCCCGATCATCTCAGAAGACACAGCAGATGTTCAGGAGAGAGGCTAGGAGGTGACAGAGGAATGATTCGTTTGGCTAGACAGGTGACAAAGCAAAGGGACTAGGAGGCCAAAGGCAGCAGCCTTCTTGTTTCCTTGTGGTGCTCTCCAGGGCATTGTGGGAAACATACAGCCCCTTCTCCTTCTAGGTCTGAGCCATGGTGGGCCGTGACCAAGGAGACAATAGAATCTTATGGCGGGAGCCAGCTTGGATGAAAGTTCCTGGCTCCTGAGAGTGTCCTAGGAAGGAGCTAGAGGTCTTCTGATGTCCTCTACACCTAGCCCAAGGGTAGGGCCGACCCTGAAGTGGGCAGGGCAGAGCTTTGGTCCTGACAACCAAGAGACATTCTCATCCAATGGGCTGGCTGGGCTGCTGTCACATGGCTTTCGTTGGCTGCGGCAGCTGTGGTGTTGGTTTTAATTGGCTGAGGCTTTCATGGAAAGTCTGGGGCACCTCAGTCAGTCCCATGTCAGCCCCCTAAAGTCAGGAGTCATAGAGTTCTTCCTGTATCCCAAGGCTGCTGTCCTGTTGCCCTGGTCAGCTAAGGAGCACCTGACAGGCCGAGTTCTGTGTGGGCAGTGCCCGAGTTCTGCTACAACCATCCCAGGCTGTTATTTTCATAAGGGGCCCTCCCCAAAGCACAGAGGGACATAACGTCAAATAATCCAGAAAACGACAGCCTCCCAGGGGCAGGGACACTGTTGAGCAGGGAGCGCTTCTCTTGGATCCACTCTTCGTCAGGTCCCAGTGGCTGCCGGGCACAGCCGGTGGCTGCCGGACCTTGGCTCTGTGCAGAGTTCCCTTTCCTGGATTTCCAGACAGCCTCTGGGCACACGTCCCCCCCTGTCTGTTCTCAGCCTTACGGTATAGGGCTTGTGTGGCAGGACCTCCCTCTACCCGGCACCTCAGAACTACCTTGGGTAATGTCACCCCTGCTGGGGGGGGCCAGTGCCTCAGGGTGACAATACATCCCTTTAAGAAGCTGTGTCCTCAAATCAGATAACCTTTTTGGTGGTTTGTGTGTGTGTGAGACATTGCAGAGTTTGGACTTATGAGGTAGAAGCCCTCCCACCCCACCCCACAAAGGTCACTTTCATATTTAATGCCTAAGACAGTTTCCTGTGTTGTAAAATTGCCCTGAACTGTCCTCTGCTATCTTTGGGCTAATTCGGCCAATACGAGATGACATTGTAGAACAGTTAGTGATCTGATAAGGACATGGAGTTAAATGGAGAGAAGTTACAGAATGGGCTGTACAGTATGCTCCCACTTGGCACCAAAAATACATATCCTATGCCTAGGGAAGTCTGGGAGCATGTATATGCGCAAAATGTTAGCACAAGTTATTTCGGGTTAGTGGGATTATGGGATATTTTTATTTTCTTCTTTTTTGCATATGTGTAGTTTCTAAATCTTCTGCAGTGAATATGTATAACTATTATAATAAGGGTAAAATTAGAACCAGATTTTACCAAAGGCTTCTGGCACTCCCTGACCAAACATGGCCCGGGCCACCTCCTTTCGGCCACAAAGCTCCCTCTTGTTTGGTCCCTGGGCTCTGGGAGACTCACCCAGATATATTTCTTCTTTTCCTTGGGTCTGGGTGGCCTAGGCTGGGCAGGACAGGTGCAGTTTGAGTTAGTGTTGAAGCTTCAGGGTAATTTTTTTGAAGATAGCCCTGTCTGGTAAAAGTGTCTCTCGAAAGCACAGGGGCCTTCCCCCGACAAGGTAAGAGCCTTGTGAGATGTCCAGGAATGCTCATCTCCATCCTGAATCACACATCTCTCCTCTGTTCAGTCATCACCCTGTGGGGAGGATGGGGTTTGGTCAGGATCTGGCTGAGCATGGGGCCTTGTGGCTGGGTGTTCTGGGTGTGACTGGGGCTGTGTGTTGCCTGGGGAAGGGTTTCTGAGGGCTGGAGCAGGCTGCCTCAGGAGGAGGACATAGATGTAGCATACATCTGTGGCTACGGATGGCAGGCAGCTGGGCCTGAGCTTGTCCTATAAAGAAAACACAGGGTAGAATCTGTGTGGCAAAGAGGAGCTGGCACGGTATGTTCAAACCCAGCTGCCACTAGCAAGTGCTTAGCAGACTCTGAGCCCCACTCTTATCTCTGGAACACAGGGCTGTGACCACTTCCCAAGGAGGGCAGGCACCGAACACGCTTTGTCCACTTCCTGTGTGAGGTCTATGCTATCCATTTGCCTCACTCGTCTGAACCAGCACAGGTAGATTTTGTACGGACCTTGCTGTGTGGACACCCAACACCACACAGCTCAAGGGTATGTCAGTAGGTACTCAGCCTTCCCAGAATGCTCATGTGCACAAGTGTATGGGGGTCAGAGGTCGACCTTAGGTATTGTTCCTTAAGACATGGTCCAACACACACACACACACACACACACACGCGCGCGCGCGCGCGCATGCCCACGCATGCACAATTTTGTGTTGAGACAGGCTCTTTAACAGGTCTGGAGCTCCTCTCTGGTGCAGCCACGCTGGCTGGGCATCCTCCTGTCTCTACCTCTCCAGTACTGGGATTGCAAGGGCGTGCAGACATGCCTGTTTGTTTATTTAGTTAGTTTTTAATGTGGGTCCTGGGGATAGGACTCAGGACCTCACGTGCGTTGCAAACACTTTGCTGACTGAATTGTTTCTCCCGTTGCCACATACATTTTGAAAAGCCACAGCCTGTGCCCCACGGTTCTGTGCTGCTGACTGCCTCATGGCCCCTTCTCAACATTATCAGGAGTGTTCATAGCATGGGCACTGTGAACTGTCTCCGCAGCAAGCTCTGTGGAGGCACCAGCACCTCTTACCCTGAAGGCTCAGGTCCCCATTAGGTGACCTGTGTCATCTTCCTCTCCCCTCTCTCCCAGCTGTAGCCCCCTGTACTCTAGCCCTGCATCTACCAGCCCCTTTGAAGACCCACCTACCTGGCTTCCCTTCCTGTAGTCTGGTCTGCACTGACACCCTGGACACATCTTTGAACAGCACACACCTCTCTGTGTGCTGACTTGGGAGTGAGCCCTGGGGACAGCACTGGACCCGCAGAAGCTGTGCGGACACGGATGCTGAGGAATGCATCCAGCCTGTTCAGGGCCACCTGAACAAATGTGGCTCTTCTGCGGCCGCCCTGACTCTGCTGCCAGGGCCCCGTTCAGGGCAGACACAGTCTTCAGGTGCACACTGTGCTTTGCTCCTGCCTGTTCCTCCTCCCATGCAGTTCCAGGCTGGGATCAATCCTGGCTGCGTCAGCCATTCTGCATGCTGTGAGTACCCTGCGGGGCCCTGAGAGGAACCAGGGCAGCTCTGTGTATCCTGCCTCAGAGCAGCTAAACAGAGGGCTGGATGAAGCCCCAGACCCTGCCCCAGTTGTCTGCATTGAAGGCTTTCTGGGAATCTGTGGCCAGCACTGCAGATCAAGGCTGAGTCATCAGATCCCCGAGGACCCTGGGAGGAGTGACTTTGTTCCTTCTTGTATGGAGAGCTGGCTTGACCTCACCTGGAACCTCTCTGTGTGCTGACTTGGGGGTGAGCCCCGAGGATAGCAAAGATCTGCAGAAGCTGTACGGACGTGGATTTTGAGGAATGCATCCAAGCTGGAGGGGGGCAGAGCTGATCTCTTTGCTAGCTTCCCAGGAAGCTTATGTTCTGGGAAGATGGAGTAGGTTTGTGCCAACGGGGCTTTATTTTTAGGCGAACGTGCGAAGGGAGGAGGTTCTTGTGGGAAGTGCTCTAGACTGGTGCTGGTCTCAGACCCCTGCCTGTGCCTTGCTCCTTTGGGAAAAGGCATTGCCTCCTGTGAGTGCCTCGGCCGGTATGGGGTGGTGGTGGTGGCAAGCAGACCTCTCCCCCTCTGTGCGCAGACACATGCCGACAGCAGTCAGCATCGTGAGTTCTGAATTTACGAGTGTGCGTCCCGAGCTGATGGCTTCGGAGTGAGGCTGCCTGGGATTCTGAACATGGCGGCAGAGCCTCCGTGGCCCCACTGGCTTTCTAAACTACTCCTCAGGACCCAGAAATACCTCCTGGCAGGGAAGGGGCGCCTGTGCTGGCGGCCTCAAACACAGTCTGTGTGGGGTGTTCAGGGGGGTGGAAATGCCAGGAAATGCCTCTGCAGTCTCTTCCAGGAAGGGGCTGCTGGCTCTTTCCTGGGAATCCGGCAGTAATCTCGAGGTGGCCAGTCCTGAGCCTCGGGAACCCGGGACTAAGAGTGTTGTCAGGGTCACACCGCTGACCCCCAAGCCTACAGCAGCCCCTGCTGTGGACCCCTCAACAGGCTGCTCTAGAAGCAGTCCCTGTGGAGACTGCAGCCCTGGGCAACCCACCAGAGTGGGTCACGGACATGTTTTCTGGCTTGTTCCCCAGCTCCACCGTGTGCACATGCAGACCTGCCTGGAGCCACGTGTCTCTGTGGTCCACATAGACCCCCCAGGACCGAAAGACCTGCCAGGCAGGCAGGCCCTTGGCTTTCAGGGATGGGTGCTCCTCATAGAGAACATCACAGACAGAGCCCAGCACAACTTAGAATGTTGCCAACCAGATACTTGGGAGCTGTGGCTGCGCCCTGGAATGAGGGAACCTGGCTCTGGCGCTCAAGTATGTTAGTGCCTAGCAGGGCTGGATGAAATCAATCTCTGTGTTAGACCGACAAGTACCTTTGTGTTTTTATTCTCAGATAGTGGAAGGATGTGAGGAGGGCTGGGGGCATGATGTTTGGAAAGTAGCCTTTTGAGTGGTCACTTTTCTCCTCAAGGACATACCAAAAGCCATGGCTAGTCTCAGTTCTCTGGGGCAAACAGGACTGTTGACCGTGTAGATCTGAGTTCAAGGCTGATGTGCAGAGGTGCTGGGGCTGGGACACAGGAGGCCCAGGCTCACAGGCCATGCATGTCTGCTGAGCTGAGAGTGCCTGTCTCTCATTCTGGCAGCTCCTGTCGGGTCATCCGGGCTCTGGGACATGGCCACTGCCCTAGAGCTATGCTGGGCTTTCAAAGCCCAGAGTGAGGCTGGCTCGGAGCCAAAGCATGTTCTTGAGTGAAGGGCGTCAAGTGGGTTCTGCCCTGGCCGCCAGCCACCCACCTCTGTATCAGAGCTTCTGGGGTCCCTCTGGGTGTTGGGCCCTGTGCCGGTCTCTGCTGTGTCTTCCTTTCTTCTCCTGTAGCATGTCGTTAACACTCCTTTGGGTGCCGAGGATCCCAGTGTCTCCTCCTCGGGGCTCCCTTTGCTGCCCTGTAGTAAGCTCTCTTTCTTCCTTGTGTCCTCTGCCTGGATCTGGACCGAGTGCCCAGCTTGACCTCACAGAAGCCCCTCTCCTCTCCCGGGGGCTGCACATACCCAGGCTCCTCCTCATCTTAGGACCGGCACCTGCTGCCTTGGGCAGCACACTGTTGAGAACTGCCCACTGTTTTTAGCTGTGGCTCCTCCTCTGTCTGACCCACTCCTGCGCTCCAGCACCCCTCTCTCCCATGAGCCATCTAGCCAGCCCCACGGACATTTGCAAGGGTGGGAATTCTCCTGCCTCTGTGCTTTTGATTCCTGACAGGGACCTTGCTCTGGACTCTCAAGTCTACGTGAGTTCAACTGACAGCTGTGGGGGGCAGGGAGGGGAGGGGAACAAACCTGTTGGCACAGTAGCAACTCATCAGAACAAAAGACAAATTAGTTCTGTAGCTGCCTCGTTTTCTTATTTAATTATTTAAAGAACAAGCACAGAAGCCTTGGGGCACTGAATGGACAGCATGCAGAGCTCTGGGTGCCTTTATGGTAAAGAGATCTTTAAAAATTATTATATTTTAATTTTATGGGTTTTTTTGGCATTTTGCCTACATGTATATCTATGTACCATGCATGCACAATGTGAGACGAAGCTAGAAGATGGTGTCATATCTCTGGGACTGGGATTACGGTTGGTGGTGAGCAGTCACATGGGTGCTGGGAATCAAACCTGGGTTCTTAGGAAGAGTAGCCAGTGCTCTTATCAGGCCCTGAAATGACACTTTGAGAGCCAAAGTGTTCTTGGAGAACTGAGGGATGCTGGGAGGAGCAGCAGGACAGAGACCTGCTTCCTCTGTCTGCTCACCCGTCGCCTGGGCATGGCTGCTGAGCCACCACACAGCCACAGCAGCTTCTGAGGCAGCTTCCTTCGAGGCACTGCTGAGCCTGGGGTGGGGTGGGGCTGCTGTGCAGCCCTCTGCAGATGGGCGGGCTGGTGGGGAGGGTGCTGGCGGATCTTTCCTCTCTCTCTTCTTCAGCTTGACTCATCACTGCATGTCCCCAACCTCTGCCTCAGTCGCCTCAGCCTTCAGTCCCGAGCAAGACTCTGTGTCCTCTCCTTGTAAGGACACCATTTGTGTTAGGTTAAGGATTCCGCAGCCACATCTTAATTCCATCTCCAAAGACCCCGTTGCCAAATAAGGTCATGCTCAGAGAGACTGGGGGTTAGGACTTCAGTCTCAGCCTTTTAGGGGACACTTCTACCCATAGCAAGGGCTGCCCAGGCAGAAGCAGGGAGAGACGAAGGAGAGAAGATGGCCAGGCCTGGCATGCCTGTCTTCCGGGACCCTGGCCACCCTCCCTCGGCTGGGGAACCCCACCTGCTCAGCTGCTTTAGAGGCAGTGCCATCGGCAGACTCAAGCAAGGCAGTAACAGGCACACTCTCCTATTATTGTGGCTGACAGCGCTCCAGGACCAACTGGGTTTACAAAAATAAAGTCATATCATCTGCTGCATGTACCGCATCCCCTAAAACAGGTTATTAAGGGGAAGCGGGGACTCTCAGAAGCAGATGGAGGAGCCCTTGATCTGCATAAGGTGCTGTTTCCATGGCTCAGAAGGCTCCGAGGAGAGAGTGAGGTATAGAAAGACACACCTGAGCTAGTGGTTAGGTAACAGGCTCACTCCTAAAAATGAGAGAGCGGACTGTTGCGGACAGGCTCACGGGGGAGTGGACTGCATGAGGGCCTACAGCGCAGCCTTCTGCGCACAGAGACGCCTGGCACAGCTACAGAAGCCAGCCCCAGCCGGTTCTCTTTTTGTGTAGGGTTTAGACAGCCAGGCACCTTCTGTGGGAGCCGGCAGCATGAGTGCTTTCCAAAGACCCCGCTTCCCCATCTTACAGGAGGTGATTGACAGCAGGGGAAGAAGGCGGGGTGAGCTTTCCGCACAGGTGCAGATGGGAAGGAGCTAAGCCTTGTGCTGTGTGGGCAGGTGACACACAGAGTGTGCGGAAGATGCGTGGTCCGGTGGGAGAGGTGGAGCCCGGGAATCTGGGGGGAGGGGCACTGCTGGTCAGTTTTTCATCTCCTTCCATGTCCTTTGCCTTGAGGCTCCCAGACAGCATGGTGGCAGTGGTGACGGGGGTGGGGGGGTGCAGGAGGCTGATCTGCATCCAGACTCTCTGCTCCAAGCCTTCTCAGCGTGTCTCAGTGTATGTTGTCAGGGTAAGGCAGGAGGCGAATCCTCTCCCTCACAGCCTCTATTGCACGGGCCAGGTGCGGGAGTCTCGGCTGGATCCCTCATATGGCCATCCGGGCACAGTTGGGTCTGGTGTTCTGTCCACATCTGGCCTCTAGGACTGGCCTATGTAAGGCAACAATGTCCACCCCCCAATCTGTTGGCTTCAGGAATCTTGGCTTCAACATCTCTGGAGGGCAGGAGCATTCAGTTTTATGGCCAGACATGTGCACAGGGCCAGGCCCCATTGACCATCTAGGCCACCATCAGTCTTTGCTAGTGACTGTGAGTGGGGAGGACAGAGCCCCCCGGCAGCTCTGTAGGATTTAATGTCTCAGGAGAGGTAATGTGATATCTCGGTGACAGCCCTGGGGCTGCCTCTTCTGGGAATGAAGTTAGGTGCTGAAGGCCACAGTTCTGTTTTTCAGCAAAGCTGGCTCCCATCAATGGGTCCGAGGGTCCCTTCCCCCGACTGGCACCCTTGGGTGCTGTTCCTGCCCTGTTTTGATGAGTCTCTCTGGTTGTTGCCTGCCTGAGAGTTGTGTTCTGTTGAGTGCCTTCATGCTGCCAGGAAGTGGCTGCCAGGCTGGGCAGTGCCCTCTAGTCCTATTGCTCTTAACTGTGGCCCCATCATGCCTAGTTAGGTCTGGCCAATGAACCAAGAGTGGAAGGAGTGGATCTGTCCCTAGATCACAGCTGAGGGTCACAAGGGTCACTGGAAGCCATGGGATGACGGTAGAACACGGAAACAGCCCGAGGCTCGGAGTCCCTGCGTGGAGGGGACTCTGAACAGAAGCAGGCTGGAAGGTCCTGTCCTGTGGGTCCAAAGCACTTTGCTTGGGTGGTGCTTCTACACTGTTAGTCAGCCATTTCCACCCCTGGGGACGGGGATGTCTCTTCCATTTGACTAGTTGTTTTCAAGAGATGGAGTAGCATTTCCATTTCTTTTTAGTTGAAAGGGATGCATAGGTTAGATCAACAACTGGAGAAAGTCATTCTCACCATGGAAGCCGGGGCCCACTGGCATTCCGATATGCTTTTCAAGTGGAAACAGAGATGTTCCCTCAGACACTGGACCCCCGAGGGTCTGTTTACACAGTGTGGCTGCGGAAACCTCTCAGAGGTGTGTGTGACAGAGAATGCAGTGTGCAGACGTCAGCTGATGTCACCAGGGCCCAGCCCCCTCCCCACCCGGAAGGCTGTGCTGCCCACTTTTGGAAAAGTGGGCACCATGTGGGACTTGGGGAGGTTAAGTGGTGACACAGGAAGGGACTTCGGGTGGAGAGGACATCCCTCCTGCTGGCTGACTTTGGCAGGCTCATGGTCTTGCCATCTGGTGGACTCATGCACATCAAGTTATGGCATTGCTATCACCAGGGGTGTTTTTTGTCCCTGGTGCCCTGCAGGGTGCGGGCAGCCCTGTCCACTTCAAGGATACGGTCCAGTTGGAAGAGTGCTTGTGTGGCACACGTTTGTAATCCCTACAATCAAAAGGTGGAGGCAGGGAGATCAGAAGTTCAAGGTCATCTTTGGCTACATAGTGATTTCAAAGGTAGCTTGGGCTAAGTGAGACCTGTCTCAAATCAAACAGCAAACAAACAAACAAACACTGTTCTATGATAAGCCGACCTGGAGCTGTCAGATGCCCAGGGGCTGTGGGGCCCTGGTGGCCTGCCCGGCTTTCCACAGTGGCCTGCCTGGCTTTCCTGGTCCAGCCGACTGTGGTCCTTTAATACCTGCTCCTTAAGAGGATGTGCTAGCTTTGAGTACAATGTCCTCCACCCTCCAGCTTGTTCTGGTTCCAGGGCTCATCTGGGAGATGCAAGCATTCCCCTCCTTTTGTGGACAGGGCTCAGGGAGAGGATCAGTGTTCACAGCTATGTTCATGGCGCAGCAGCGGGGGTGGTGGTGGAGGAGGAGGAAGGGTCCCCTCTCTTGCTGGTCTCTGAGAGAAATCATCTGAGAGGGTGGCCAGAAGCCCAGGTATGTCTTGATTTTCCCCCTTAGAAGCATGATGGGTCTCTGGGGAGCGGGCTTGGCTCCACTAAGAGGCCTCCATAAAAGGCTCTTAAAACCGGTTGCCTGTGTCCAGGCAGAGCTTTTGTGTATCAGGACTGAGGCCTGCTGTGAGCCTTTCATAAACCCATCCAGGCCCTGCTTCCTGCAGACCTATTGTCAGACTCACTTCTTATTCACGCGTACATTGTCTCCTTAATGCGGAAATCTGTGGAATCCTGGGCCCCAGATCACAGACCGGTCTTAGGGATCATTTAACCTAACTCTTGATTTTATCAGTGGAGAAACAGAGGCCCAGAAGGGAAACACAAAGAATTCATAAAAGGAGGATTTGAATCCAAGCCTCAGATTCTCTTGAGGCCTGGAAATCTCTTAGCCCCTCCCTGCAGACCTGGCAGCCATGTTGTGGCACTGAGGCTGCAAGAGAGTGATGGGAGAAAGACTGGAGGGTATCTGTTAGGATGCTGGGCCTTTTGGGAACCTTCTCAAGTGAGGGCAGCTTGTGGCATGCTGGTGGGCCTGGAAGGCTCTGCAGTCACTAGCCTTCTGTCTCCTTGGTTGTATTATGCCTTGGTTTGTTTGACTTTTCATTCCCAAATGACCATTTCTCCAGTTTTCTCCAATTTTCTCTCATTTCCAAAGCCTAATAACAATGTCTCCTCATTTGGATGGACCCAGACCATGGTCTCTCCATTTACCGATTGACGGGTATGGCTTCCTGACTGTTGGGCTGTTGTCCACAACTCTGCTAGGAATGGGGTGCAAAACCTACTGGAGACCTATCGTGTTCTTGCTGGAGGAACCCACTTGCTTCTTCTTTGACATGGGGTGGGGAGCAGAGCCTTGTGTACTCCAAGCTCATGCTGTACCCCTGAGCTGAACCCTGGCCCTCAAGCTTCTTGTTCTCCTTTGCTTCTATATGAGGCAGTTGGCTAATGCCTCATGGGAGAGGAAGGGTGGGCACAGCTTCTGCCGGCTGTTGCTGTCCTATCTGATGGGGCCCTTATGCCATCACAGGTTGCTTCAGGCAGCTGTCTTTCTCCCTGTCAAAGTGCTCAGACCTACCTACTGCGAGGCCGAGTCCTGTCTGCTCCTGAGATAGTCACAGCTGGGGCATGCCTGGTTGAGACACAGTACTTTCTGAGCTAGCAAGTGGCAGGAAGTGAGCTCAAAAAGCAGCGAGGGTGGGCTGCTTCCCCGGTCCCTTTTCACCATCCCGTTCAGATGGCCCCTGGGCACTGCCCCTCTGTCCCTCTGCCGACACCGCAATGGGATGTGGCTGGAGACAGAGTCTAAGGCCTGCATCAGCTACACTTGGCGGTGAGTCTGGAGCGAGTCTGTAGAGACTCTGGCCTTTGGCAGGGATTCCCTCAGCAAGACACCACTGTGGGGCCCCGGGCTTGGAACATTGCCCAGAAAAGCAGGCACAGAGAGCTGACACCTCCTCAAGGGTGTGCCCTCTGAGAGTAGGGTGATGTGAAACACCGTGCCTGGAAGATGGAAGTGTTTCCAGCCGCCTGAATGCCTGCGGGCTATTTCTCCTTCGATGGCCTGTGCTAACCCTGGTCCTCCCCACTGTAGCCGAGGTTGGCCCTCCACAGAGATGCCCCAGACCCTCTGATGCCCTTCTGTGACAGGGTTGTGGGGTTGTCTGTCGTCAATGACAGCTTCCCCCTCTTTTCCCTTTTGCCCCCAGTGCACACCTGTTCATGCCACTGTAAACTGGAGTCTCAGGCCACACAATAAAAGGCGAGAGCAAACACGGTTATTAATGGCCCCGCACACTTTATGAACTGAATAAATTTACTAATTTATATTAGCAAAACAGCGTTAAGAAGACAGAAATATAGAGTCCCCGAGGCACAGTGGGAAGCCCTCCTCCCTTAGGGCACTCTGAGTGGCCGCAGGCAGGAAGGGATCTTTGTCCCTTCTGTCACATCCCTTCACCGGGTGGCGAGGCAGGTCAGCTTCACTCCCCAGCACCTGGCTGAGCAGAGAGTGCTGAGGCCCTAACACCACGGTTCCGTGCAGTGCCTTGCTGGGAGCCTGTTCACATCAGTGGTATTCTGTTCAACATCATTTCAAGGACAATTCTCTCTACACACACATGGGCAGTGGCTTGGCTTTCTCTGTGGCAATTCAGCAGAGACCCTGTTCTTAACCAAGTCCCGGCTCTCAGGCAGCGGACTGGTCTGGTCGTCCTGGGCATCGGTCCATGTGTGTGCATCCATGTACAAGCGGTGCAGGTGTTATCTATCAGCGATGTCCTGTCTCCACGCGTCCTGAAGTGGACTGCCGTGCCAGGTGTACGTGTAAGTGTCCATGGGAAGATAGGTGTATGTATATGTGGGTGCCCAAGTGTCCATGTGCAGGCATGTGTAAGCATGTGTTATGCTTGCACATAGCAGGCAGGAGGGATGCAGAGGCC
This sequence comes from Psammomys obesus, assembly GCF_907164565.1. Lineage (NCBI taxonomy): Eukaryota > Metazoa > Chordata > Mammalia > Rodentia > Muridae > Psammomys > Psammomys obesus. The sequence goes on along the minus strand of NW_026596131.1, from coordinate 13,876,575 downwards.
ACGGAGGGATGCTTTCCCCCGTGCTCAGCCCACTTTCTTATAGAACCCAGGACCGCCAGCCCAGAGATGTCCCCACCCGCCGTGGGCGGGCCCTCCCCCGCCCATCGCTAATGAAGAAAATGCCCCCAGGCTTGCCTGCAGCCTGATCTTCTGGAGGTGTTTTCTCAATTGAGATGGCTTTAGCCGAGGTCAAGCTGGCGTAAAGACAAGCTGGTCCAGTATGCACGTTTCCCTGTGCAGGTGTACATGCGTGTGTGAGCATGCGTGCATCCGAGTGTCCACGTGTAGGTTTGTGTAAGCGTGTGTGGTGGCGTCCATGTGTAGGTTGTATATGTGTTTGTGTGCCTGGGTGAGAGTGCCCGTAGGCATGTGTGTGTAAGTGTTCATGTGTGTCTCTGTGTGTGTGTGTGAGCACTGTGCGAAAGTGTTCAGGTGCAGGTGTGCAATCATGCACATACGTGTGCATGTGTGGACGTGTCCACTCGGAGGTGTGTGTAATCATGTGTTCGCATGTGAGAGCGTATGTGTGTGTTGCGCCCTTCCTCTGTAGTGCCCGAGTAGCTGGTGTGGCCTCTTTGAGGCTGGGCTCTGGCGGCACAAGCTGAGGTGTTGATCTGAAGCACAGGGCGGATAATCATTCCAGGCCTGTGTCCCCAAGCCTGAGGCCGGCTGCGTGCTGGTGGGGAGGGCGTGTAACACAGGCATGTGGGCATGCTGATGGGTGTCTCTGACACCTGCTCCCGTACCTGCCATGTGCAGGCGCTTGGCTGAGGCTCCAGGCTCCCCCCTTCGTGAGGTACCTCCTTTCCACCCTGCCTGTCATCTCTGGAGACTGCTCTGCATCCCCTGGCTCGGTGACAGGCACAGCCCCTCCCCCACCCTTGCCTCACTTGCTTGGCTGCTGCCTGTCACCTGCCCCTCCATCAGCAGGTAGCTGACAAATTGCACACTGAACCTCTTTTCTCAGGGAGGTGGCTAGGAGGGGGCTCTGGGAAGAGACACTGCTCCCACTGTGTGCCATGTGCTGCATAACTTCTGCCTCAGTTTCCTTGATTGCACAGGCGACACTAGGAGTCAGTGGCATCTAAGGTACTTTATGGATGGTTGAGGGTCAGCAGCCATCCAAGCCACGCCCAGTCACTGGACTCCTACGGGAACAGTCTGCCACCGGGAAAGGACACGGATAAACTCTTTGTGAAAAAGTGCAGTGGAGGAAGGAGGTGTGGGGACTGCAGAAGGCCAGCATGGAGTCCTGTGGGCAGCACTGGTGTCCCCAGCAGTGATGTGTGACAAGAATCTACTTAGTGCTCCAGCAGGACCCAACATGAGCCGTGGCATCCCAGGGGTTGGTCATGTGGCCCAGGCTAGCCTTGGTCTCCAGCCCCTCCAGCACAGAAGTACAGATTAACTGGGTTGACCCGAGGTACCAGATTCTCTGACCAGGGAAGGCATTCCACAGGCCTGGAGGTGGCCTTCTAGGACACAGCTACACTGACCTGATTCCGCACACGACCTTGGGGATCCTCCTAGTGGGGATAGAAGAGTAAAATGTGGACCAGCAGATGCTTCTTCCTGCAGGGCTGGCTAGCTCTGGCCCTCCCAGGACTACCCTCGATCTGTGTCCCCTGAGGATAGCTCCCAGCCATGTGGACTGTGGGATCAGCACCTTTGTGGGGTCAGAGGACCTCAGAATATTGCTGGCCTGTGGCTTGGCTTGGATCTGCCCTCCCCTGTCCCCGAGCCCCTGCCCCAGAGGTGGCAGTAGGCCCATGCTCAGAGCGTGGGCCCTAGGGGGAGCGGCAGAGGGTGTGGGCTCCCGGGAAGCCCCATCTGCCACCCGAGAGCTTGGCAGGAGCTGGCCTTTGTTCCTTCCTGTTTTTATGACAAGCTCAAAGCTGAGCTTCCTGGCACCGGGGCACCTTGGTTGAACTGCAGAGTATCTGCTTGGTGGACCTTGCGTCTGCAGGCTCTTGGGGGGCCACTAGCCCTCGGCTCCTCTTGACACCTCCTAGGCACAGCCTTCTGAAAACACACCGTCTGGGGCAGGCAGCCTCCTCCTTCTGCATTTTTCTGCTGTAGCTCTCTGTGGTGTGACAGGCAGCCCTCGCCTCCCTTCGTTCACAGGAGATGTCCCCTCTCAGCTAGGGAAACAGTCTTCCAGATAGTCTCTTGAAAGCAGGACAAAACCTCACTGAGCCATGAGCCAGACACCTGCCCCTCCTGGCTTTTACCTCCTTAAACACCTCCTTGCTTGTGTGCTCATCCGGTCCTCTTGGGTGTCCCAAGAGCCGAGGTATTAGCTCCACCCAGTTTACAGCTAGGGAAACTGAGGCCTAGCTTATCTATCTAGGCCATCTGCCCAGCAGCTCTTCCTTCCAGCCCAACACTCCAGCGGAAGGAGACGAGCAGGGCCTGCAAGTCCCCGGACTCCAGCTGACCTGGCCTCTGGGGTGCCTTCCAGTGTGGCCATGACTACAGAGGCTTTTGGACCACACAGACTTTAGTCAGGCTCCTTCCCCCTGGCCTCTGGCTTCCCTAGCACGGCATCACCTCTAAATTTTCTAGCTGCTGTTATCGATAGCATATAGTCGGCCGTGGACTTTAATGCATGATAGATCACTTTCATTGTGTTGCCTCATGATTAATCTCCCATAATAGTACTCTAACACCAGGGCAAAAAGAGGAGAGAGAGGGGGAAAAAAAACCTACATTATCCACTTTGTGCTCAGAGTATAAATGAATTAGATTTAATTTCTGTTTAATTGTTTCCATAGCTCAACCTCTGCAGACTTCACAGGATAATTTATTTTGTAGTCCCGGGGACAGGATGGGGCGGGGGTGGGGGTGGGGGCGGCGAGGCTACAGCCAGTGGTCTGCCATGGATGCTGTTTAATTATACCTGATAGTCTTATCTCCATGTAATTACGGAGTCTCCGGCTCTGGGCAGCCTTGCCTACACTCAGGATCAATGCTGGGTCAGACCCGGGGCCAGCTGCTTTCAGGAAGCTGTGCGAGCTGCCAGCAGCCATGTGTAGCTGGGTGTGGGCCTGTGCTCTCATGAAGCCCTCCTGGGGGGAAGGTAGAAGGGTCGTGCCTGCGGAAGTGGAAATTTCTGGTGGCAGTTCCAGCCCTTCTCGCTCTCTGAAGTTGAGGGTGAGGCCCCGGTGGCTGGCTGGGTTTCTGCACCTCAAAGTTGGCATCTTTAGAGCTGTGCACAGACAGTTTCTTCCACTGAGAGGCAGGCAAGGTTAGGGTGTCCGGCTGGTGGGACCAAACCTCAGCACCCCTCTGTCCTGGAGTCCCATCCGTATTTCCCCTGTCCTCCTCTCTCTCCTTCCTCTGTGGTGTGCGTGTGTGTGCATGTGTGTGTGTACATTTATGTGTGTGCAGGGGTGTGTGTAGCTCAGATGTCAACCCCAGATGTCGTTTCTCAGAAGCCACTGACCTTGTTTGGTTTGCTTTGGTGTTTTTTTGGTTTTTTTTTTTTGAGATGGTTTCCCTCACTGGTACCTGGCTCACTGATTAGTCTGGACTGGCTGGCCAGGGTGCTCCAGGAATCACAGGCACACGCCACCACACCTGGCTTTTTATGGGGGTGCTGGGGACTGAACTAGGGCCTCATGATTGTGAGGCAAAGCACTTCAGAAAAATACACCGTGAATCTACCGTCCCACGAAGTCGGTGGTGTTAAGGTTTCCATCATGGCGGTCATCACCCCTGTCCCTCTCCAGTGCGTCCCTGCCACCCCTGACTGAAACCCTGATCCCATCCCACAGGACCTCTCCATCCCTCCCTTTCGTGGGCACTATGGCCGCCCTCTGTCTCTCTAAGCCTGCCTGCCCCAGGGACTGCAGCATCAGGCTCTCTCATGCATTTGAATAGCTCTCCCCATCCCTCCATCTGTGGCAGGTTGAGGACTTGACCCTTCTCGGGGCTGAATAGTGTCTTGTGGCACCATGAAAGATGCTCTTTTCAATCGCAATCCTTCCAGTGCGTCTGAGCGCTATCCGGGAAGCCCCAGGTCTGAACTCCTCAACACCTTGTAGCTTCTTACCCAAGTTTCTGGCCCTTGATCTTGGCAGCACTATGCAAGGAGGGCTGCCTGTTGCCCCTGTGAATGACCTCTGACCTTTGGATCTTTCCAGTGTCTTGAAACAGGCTGTTCTAGAAAGCGGTGCTCTCCTCCAGACAGATTCTGTAATTTTGCCAGAGAGCAGAGGGCAGCCTCTGTATCCAGGACAGAGGCTCCTGGGGCTGCAGGGCAGGTGGGGAGTGGTGGCTGGGTGGGGATTGTGGGCAGGTGGGGATTGTTGGGCAGGTGGGTAGGTGGGTAGGTGGGGAGTGGTGGGCAGGTGGGCAGGAGTGGCCAGGTGGGCAGGGGTAGCCAGGTGGGGAGTGGTGGGCAACTGCAGCCTGCAAAGGATGTGGGAGGACAGAGGAGCAGGACTAGTTCTTGGGCACGTCACAAGCTCAGTCTGCAGGCATCTTCTGGCAGTTCCTGTCCCTCCTCACTTTTTATCTTAAGCCCTGTGGCAACGAGAGTATTCTAGGCAGTGGGAACACTCCATTTTTCTTCATTTGTGGTGCTGAACGTCTGTCATCCCCTGAGAATGCCGGCTGATAGGGCAGCAGCTGGCGTTCCTCTCTGCCTGGTGCTCTCTCCTTTTCTCTTTTCTTATCTGCTGTCCCGGGGAAATGTTCCTGGCTCTGAACACACAGAACTTTCGGCTGTAGGCGGGTTGGGTGGAGGAGACCTTGACTTAGGTCCTGGAGGTGAGAGTCCTAATTAAAGCAGCTTTCTGGAAGGGTGGAGATAAAGCGAGTACCTCACCAGTGACAGACTTAGCCATACCGTCCCGCCGGGACTAAAGCCCTCAGTGTGCCAGGCAGTGTGCTGGGCTCTGTGCACAGAGGATGGACAGTGTCCACCTCTGCAGTGGCTGTGAACACCCTCACCCATCTGCTGCACTCCTATAGTGGTCCCTGGGTGTTTCAGGAGGACCCTGAGAAGTGCAGGCACTCCTTTGAAGGTAGCTGGGACTTGGTAGCACTGTGACAGGGGCACTGAATTGAAACTGAAGAATAAATCGGTTTTTGGTGCAGAATGTTCTAGAATGGGGAAATGCAGAGCAGAGACACTGAGAAGGAAAGGTCGGTGCTGGTGGCAGACATCGCTGCCATGTTCCCTGTGTGCCAGCAGCTCTGTAACACAGGCAGGGCATGGTGACTGCAGTCATTGTCAACCCCGGGGAGGCTCAGGGGCAGAGGGCTTGACGCGGGGTGTGGCAGGGAGCCACGACAGTAAGCGGCTGGGTGCCAGGTAGGCTACCCCGGGCTCTCAGGGGATGCATGTGGCTGTACACTGCCCAGGCCCAAGAATCCCAGCTATGCAGGAGACAGGCAATGATGGTGGCCCACAGAGGGCTTTTTGTGAGGGAAAGGTTCCTTTAGATAGAGATGAAAAGCATTGCCCTTTGTCTGTCCATAGTGGCAGCCACTCTTTTTTTTTTTTTAAATGCTTTTATTTATATGGGCATTTTGCCAGTATGTATGTATGTATGTATGTATGTATGTGGGGGGGGG
>NW_026596131.1:13864247-13869247 GCF_907164565.1 Psammomys obesus | reverse complement strand
AGCCTGCCAGGGGCCACACGGTGGAGAGAGGCATGGGCTGGGATTAGAACCCGAGCAGGGTGGTACCACTGAGGCATCCTTGTTAGCGTTCGCCCCTGAAAGTCCCTTCTGTGAGGATGGGGCACGTGTCACATGGCCACAGCTGATGGCCCACGTCCCATAAGCCACCTGGCTTGGAGGTTTGTCCAATGTCACCTCCTCCATCACATCCTCCTTGTCCCTGCCCCAAGCCCGCACGGGCTGAGTGGACACGCTGGTGTGACTTCCCTGTACCCTCTGTCATGGAGCCTGTGAGCCTTTATGATGATGTGTTCACGTCTATCTTCTGCAAGACTGAGGGCCTCGTGGGAGGGCCCACGGCCCCTGGAGGTGGCTTTTGTGCTCTTGGTAGGCTCTTAGTAAGGGTGGGCCGCCATCTAAATGATGAGTAGTCTCTCACACTGACACCCCCTGCGTGCCTGCCTGTGGATGCCCCCTTTGCCCCTTTCTCCTTCCTTCACTCCCAGGAGGTCACTGCCCAGCTGGAGATTCCTGCACTCCCTCTGCCAGCTGGGCAAGTGTTCTTTTTGACTTTGGCATCCCGTCTTGGGGGATGGCAATCCTGGCAGGAGTCTCTCTGCCTCTTACACAAAACTGAGTGTTGTCTAGGGGTGTGGAGGCCAGAGGGGGTTAGCCATGGACTCACACCATTTGGGGAACAGGGGCTGAGTGCCCGCTCCTGGGGTGTACTTGGCTACTGGGGTTTTGATTTTCACTGCTTCCCTCGCTGGGCAGCTGTCAGAGCCCATATTGGCCTGGGGGAGGCAGACGGGCATCTCACCTGGACCTTCTAGGTTTACATCTCAACTCTTGGCTGCCCTCCCTACCCCTCCCCTGTACCTGACCAGCAAGGGACACGCAGAGTCCGGTGCCGGGTGCCAGGAAACGTCCTCCATCCACATCCCTTCCATTAATCACCAGCTAGTGGGGGCACAGGGCCCTGTTTAAGATGCAGCGGTGGTTCTGAGGTGAGCGCAGGCATCCCCAAGCTGGGCTGTTAATCTGTCCCTCTGAGACAGACTACGTCAGGCCTGTTAATCACTTGCTGTAATTACAGCCCTAAGTTACTCAGGGAATGTTAATGGATGCCTCAGACGGAGGGGCTGCACACACATGGCACCCTCTTGCCACAGCCCCGGAACAGCAAGGTTGCAGGATATGGGGTCTGAAAAGGAGCATGTCACTTGAGGGAGTACCGTCTGTATGGGTGATGAAGGGGAAGGCTACAGAATCTTCTTGGATCTTCCTTCTGGCTCTCCCAGCACTAGTGCAGCTCGGGAGCCCACCACTGTGTGAGAAGGAAGGTATTGCCACACCTGAGGAGGCCGCTAGCTTTCTGGCCTGTGTTCTCAGGCCTGCAGGGGACTTGAGAAGGACTGCAGGAATCTCCTCGTTTGTCCTGGAAAACGCCACTGTGTGGCTAGTCAATTTACACAAGCTAAAGCCATCCAAGAGGAGGAAACCTTAATCCAGAAAATACCTCTATGAGACTGAGCTGCAGAAGAGCAAATGTAGAACATTTTCTTCACTAGTGATTGATGTGGGAGGGCCCAGCCCATTATGAGTGGAGCCATTTCTGGACCAGTGGTCCTGGGTTCTATGGGAGAGCAGGCCGAGCAAGCCATGGGGAGCAAGCCAGGCAGCAGCAGCAGCAGCTGCTGCTGCTGCTGCTGCTGCTGCTGCTCCTGCCTCCAGGTTCTTGCCGTTTGAGTTCTTGCTCTGATGCCCTTCGGTGATGGACTATGATGTAGAAGTATAAGCCAAATAAACCCTTTTCCTCCCCAACTTGTGTTTCATCACAGCAATAAAAACCCTGAGACAGCAACCTATACTGAAACCTAAACTGAAATGTGTTGAGGTCGGTCTGTCTTCCATGTATCACTGTGCCAACCAACCCCTGAGCTGCCCCCTGCCCTATCCTGGCTCTGCAGGATGCTTGCCCAGACCCCACCGCAGGGTCAGGACAGAAGGTGACTCAGACTCCAGTGTGGGGCTCTGGGGCTGGGCTGTTCAGTTCACCCTGAGAGCTACCAGCTGCCTGGCCTTGCGCTGTGGTTCCGTTGACCCCGAATGAGGGTGAGGAGACTGGTGTGGGAGATTTCAAAGCTGCTTAAGGGTTTCCATTTCACAGCAAGGTGGAGAAGGGGGCTAATTTGGACCTAGTGACCTTCCAAGCTGTTATGAAAGGTTGATGTGTGTGTCCTAGCCTCAGGTTGTGTTGTGGGAATGTGGGCCCCTGGCCACACAGCAGGCAGCTTGAGTTTCAGAGGGCAGCCTGTGGTTCTCTCTGTTGACTGGGAGCTCGCTGTTGCAACTTCTCCTGGGGAGAAGTGAAGAAATTTCTATGTACCCAAGATCACAGCACCAATGACAGACCAGAGAAATGATTCTATTCAGGTCCATCTTGGTGAATTAATGAACTTACAGACACACGGTGAAGGGTTACTTATGGGAACATGGGCGACCCTAGAACAGCTGTGTTACCAAAAATCCCACCAAAGTGTAGGTGTCAGCCACCAAATTGCTGTAGAAGATCCCAATCACCTCCTATATACCTCTGTACCTCCCAGGCTCACACATCGCTGGGATAGGATTATAGGCAGCTAAAGGTACAGAAAAAAGTGTCAACAGCTAGACCCTTGGGTGAGGGTCTCATGACACCCCCACCTCCTACAAGGTCATGTTAATAGTCTAGATCTTGTAAAGGTCTCGTGAGCATGAGGACTTGATTAAATTTACTAGCTTAAAACGGCAATAGCTGTGTGACTTAGTTACTTTTCTATTGTTGTGATGAAACACCATGACCAGAGTGACTTATAAGGTGTTTAATTGGACTTACGGATTCAGAGGGTCAGAGTCCACAATAGCAGGGCAAAGGAACCACGGAGAGCTCACATCTTGATCTCCAACCATGAGGCAGAGAGAGAGACAGACAGACAGACGGAGACAGAGAGAGGCACAGTGGGAATGGCATCTCAAAGCCATCTCCCAGTGACATACCTTCTCCAGCAAGGCCGTACATTCTAGTCCTCTCCAAACAGTTCCAGCAGCTGGGGGCCAAGCATTCACACATATGAGCGTATGGGAGCCATTCTCACTCCAACAGCCCAGAGAACATAGTTCCACAACAACAGGGGGAAATGGCTGAGGAGGGGGGTTGGGCAGCCTGCACTACCTCAACCAGAGTCACTAAAGCCCCAGTCAGCTCCAACAGACCCTGAGCTGAGCCCCAGGGACCTGTGGGAGAGACAGTGATGAGGGGAGAGAAAGAAGGATGTGTTGAAGGGCAGAGCAACAAGGGAGGGAGTTGGGTGGGCTGAGATTGGGCCTGCCTCTGTCTCAGAGAACAGATGAGGAGGGTAGGCAGAGGGGAGCAGGCATCCCTGAAGTGAGACCTAAGTGGCCTCCTGCAGGAAAGTCTCCAATGAAGGAGCTGGTGGCATTGAATCACCTTCTGAGGGTCTTTCAGTAGCAGCGAACACTGGGCATATGTCGGGATGCCCCAACCCCAGGTGCTGGAGGGGTTCCCTTGAAGTATGAGGCCCACTGTAAAAGGAGCCCTTGTTCACCTGGTTCAGTTGTTGTCTTGGAGGCTTACAGCCTCTGTCTGCCACCCTAGGCCTAGTCCTGGAAGCTTCTAGCCTCTGTACAATATAACCTAGGCCTAGAATGTGTTCAGTCTATGAGACTGCTGCTGAATAAGCTCACCCTTTCTTTTTCTTGCTGTGCTCTGGGCTGGCTGGTTTAACTCAGCTATTCTGGTTCAGACTCCTCTCCCAGCTGACTGATTCAAGCTGGCTTTTCTCTCAGCCTCTGAATTGCTCTGCTTGGCCTCAAACTCCAGCAATCTGCTCTAATCTCCTAGAACCTTCTCACTCTAGTTCATTCAATCTTTACCTGAGTTCTCTATCTGAAACCTGTCTCTCTAGTACTATTCCTGTAAAACTGTTTCTCTCTCTGCATTGCCCCTTAAGTAGCTTCCCTTTCCTCTCTCTCTTTTTTGTGAGAGTTTGGTGTATCTTATTCTGTCAGTTCTTTTCTCTTGTCACCTTTTCCCCACTCAATCACTTTCAAACATGGGTGCTTCCTTCTACTAACTAACTTTCCCTTCATTGTTTGGGATTACAGGCGTGTCCCACCACACCTGGACCTAAGCTTTTCTTTACCTGAAACTTGCTCGGTACCAGGCTGGCCTTGAACAGATCTGCTTGCCTCTGTCTCCTGAATTAAAGGTGTGTCTGTATTACAGCCAGATTGCAGAGACCCGGAAGGTCTTTGGATGTGATCTCTTGCCAGAGCAGCCATGCTCTGAGTTAACATTCCTCTACAGCCCTCCCTGTGGCGCCGCTCCTGGTAGGCCTGCCCTGAAGAGTCCTCTCAGTCCCCACCAGGGCTTATGGGGTGCCACTGTTTTCTTCTTTCTGCCGCCTTCCTGAGCCCCACCGTGGACTTTGAACGGATGCCAGGGGCCACTGGCGCTTCCCACACTGGCAGACACTTTGCAGACCTCTTTAGAGAGCTTCTTCTGTGGAAGCCTGCACTCTGAGGCCCATAGTCCCTCCTTGTTCTGGGATACCCATCCAGTGTCATAGGGGCCAGTTGGGGGACATCAGTGAGAGATAAGAGGAAGCCATTTGGCAAACTGAAGACTGAGTTCCTGCTCAGTGGCCTTGTCAGCCCCGTGGGAGTCCCAAGCCAGGAAGAGCAGTTCTTTATCAGGCCACGCTTTCCCTCTGTGTTCAATGAGAACCTCTGAAAGAGTTGCAGTGGTGATATCCTGGGGGCATGTCCTCCTGGGGCTAAAGCCAGCTTCTCCTGGGAGCCAGGCGCCACCTCCGTGCCTTGCATGATGGTGTGGTCTGGGGCTGGGGGTTGCCTGAGATGATGGGTGTGGTCTGGGGCTGGGGGTGGTGTGCCTGAGATGATGGTGTGGTCTGGGGCTGGGGGCGGCCTGAGATGAT
>NW_026596131.1:13834674-13864237 GCF_907164565.1 Psammomys obesus | reverse complement strand
CTGAGATGATGGTGTGGTCTGGGGCTGGGGGCGGCCTGAGATGATGGGTGTGGTCTGGACTGGGGGTGGTGTGCCTGACTGGCCCTGGGTGAACGCTAACGGATGTCACGCTGCTGTCTCAAAGCTGTTACTCAGAGAACACTGTGATTTCTGGTCTCCTGGGCAGACGGTAGAGCCGTGGGAGGCATGGCAGTAGGGCTTGCCTCCCGGCTCTGGGAGGGAAGCCTTCTGTTTGTCCCAGCTCCACACTGACCACTGAGATGGACAGAATGGCTGGGAAGCAGCCAGTAGGACTATCTATCCCTCCCCCAAGGCTGAGATATGGAACCCTAATGTTCCAGTCCACGCCACCAGCTGAAGTTATACTCAGTGCCCCGTAAGGCTGGCATGCATATGGTTGGTTTCCTTGTGTGTAACTCAGGTTTGTGCTGCTGGAAGCCTGGGTTTCCCAGTCAGAAATTTCCCAAACGGCAGGTAGAAAGGAAGCCATGGAGCTGGGGAAGGCAGTGCTAGTGTCCCTGGTCACATCCTAATGAGGTCACCTAAGGTCATCCATACAGAATGAAAGCTATGAGTGGGTCCAGGATCACCATCTGAAGTAAGAGATGGGGCTGGCAGGTGCTGGCTGCTTGGCAGTAACAGTCTAGCAAGATGAGGTGGACATCCAGGGGCTGTGGGTGCTCACTCACATCCCTTCTGGCCTGGAGGTGGACAGCAGAGCCTCACCTCTGGCCGGGTTTCTCCGTCTCTACCCACAGTGGTTCCAAGTGTGTGAGGGTCCACCCAGGAGCTCTGTATTTCCTGGGTGGAGCCGTTGGACCGTTAGGCACTGCTGACATCAGCCAGAGACTAGACAGACATGTCGAGTCTAGGCAGACATCCTCGGCGATGTCATCAGCAGAGGGCTGGTTTCTAGATCTTTTAGGCCTCTGGGTTAGCAGTATGAGAAAGGGTTCCAGCCTCCTACTTTCCCACAATGTCACCCAGAGACACCTTCCATAGGGAGAAACCCAGAGCTCCCCTTCAGCAATGAAGAATTTGCCCTAGCTTCCATGCGATGGTGGTTTCTGGCCCCCACCTCTATAAACACACCGTGTAGTCGATGGTCAGGGCCAGCTCAGATTATTCCTCACTGGCCTCCATGTGGCCTCACCCCCATCTCGTTTCTCTCCCAGTGTAGGTCCATGATCTTGGGGTGCTGAGCTGGGCTCCTTGGTGGCCCATCCTTGGGGGGAATTGGAGAATGTGAGGAAGCCGAGGACAAGCGAGGAGGGAGGAGGTCACATAATCAGCTTCCTGCCCAGCAGCTGTTTTCCCAGCATCCCACACAAACGGGCACTCCACATCTCCTTGGGCATTCCCCTGGCTCGTGACTTAGGGAATCAACAGAGCCAAGTGACAGCCCCAGAGTCTTTGCACCCTTTCCCTTTCCTCTGAAGACGCTCGGCCCAGCCAGGCGGGAAACTGGCCTCCGCACCGCCATTCCTTGACCTCTGCCACTTCTTTTCTTCATGCTCCTACGCAGCCTTGCCCAGAAATGCGCAGGATTTTTCTCTTCCTGCTTGTAGGTCCTGAATGGTCTTTGTTTCCTTTTTTCCTCTTCTAGCTTCTCTTCTCTTTCCCAAGTGTCTGTGTTTCCCTGTTTGTTCTCTGTGCATTGCTGGAACTTTCAAAGTTGGCACTTACAGGTGTCGTGTGCATGGGGGTGAGGATCCCTCTCTCAACATCCCAGTATTGTGGCCTGGACAATTCTCCTCTCGGCCTTCCAGTCCCAAACTGTAAACAGAGCCATGTCAGACCTCTCTGGCATAGACTGAATCAGGTAAAGCACCTGAGCTCGGTACTGTTCAGAGACCAACCTCTTAACAGATGAGAGCAGTACCCAGGAGTCTACTCTTGCCTGTAGTGGAATATTCCAGAAATTAAAATTCCTAAGTTTGAAATTTCACAGAGTTCTCAATAGTGTTGTAAAATCTCCTGATGTCCTGCTCCATCCTACCCTAGGTACTAGTCCAGTGTATCCACACTGTATATGTTACCCTCTTGTTTACTTAGTAGCCATTTTAGCCATCAGACCTACTATCATGCCGGGTGGCACAAGAGGAGAGAGAACCCCAGAAATTTCATATTATGTGTTTATAACTTCTATTTCACTCTTAATTATTACTGTCAACCTCTCTCTCCCCCTCTGTGTGTGTAAGAGAGAAATAAAGAGAGAGAGAGAGTTGGAGAGAGAGAGAGAGCACCTCAGGAGCAGTGTCTACCTTCTTTGAGATAGGGTCTTTTGTTGGCCTAGAGGTCACCACTCCTCGTTGGTCAGAGAGCCTCAGGGATCTGTTTGTTTCTGCCTCCCAAGGTGCCTGGTGTTTTCCCTTGGGACCTGAATAACAAACTCACAAGCTCATGCCTGCAAAGCAGGCCCTATACCAACTGGGTCATCTCTCTTGTTCAGACAAGCAGTTTTGACAAGTGGAGGAAAAGAAGGGGAGTGGGAGAATGAGTTGGGGAGAGAGACATGCTGGTGACAGGAATGGTCAGCTGGAGCTGAGCCCACTGGGGTCCCTGAGGGAAAAAGCAGAACACACATCTGGGCTTCTTCAGGGGACGTGAGGCCTTGCACCTGTAGGCCAAGGTTTCTCTGAGAGCCCAAAGCTCAGGAACTTTCGTCCTAGTAGCCCTGGCAGGTGGGGAGACCCTACCAGTGCTGGCAGCCTCAGAGGCAGGGCTGGTGTGCACAGAGTTGTTGTGAAGTTTCCCACGAGCCTCTCTGCTTTCCCTTGGTCTCAGGTACCTGAGCTATGAGTCCTCACCTTTGGGGGATGGTGGGCTTTCCCAGGGCCACGTTGACACCTTCTCAAGAACCATTTCCTAATGAAAAATGGCTGTGTTTGTCACCTGAGAGAAAAAGGTGACCCAATGACCCTACCTCCGCCACCCCAATCGCACACCTGCCTTTAATGTTATTCTTTGTTTGTTTTAAAACAGGGTCTCAGTTTTGTCTAATCTGGCCTCGGCTCACCGTGGCACCAAAGTTGATCTTGAACTTCTGATGCCCCTGCTTCCACTTCTCTGGTGCTGGGATTTCATAGGCCTGCCCCAGCATGTACAGTTTACGCTGTGACAGAGCATGCTGGGCAAGCACTCTACCAACTGAGATACACCCTCAGCCCCTGGGCGCAGTCTTTGTGAACAGCTGTAGCTGGTCCACACCTCGATCCCCAGGAGCTGTGCACTTTACTGTGTGGGGGTGAGGATGGTGGCATAGACTTCCTGAACCATCCAGGGAAGCCCTTTCAATCGTTCCAAGTGTTCTTTAGGGAGGAGCAGAGGAAAATCTGACTGGCAGAAGAGAAGCCTTGTGACCGCAGAGACAGAGGTTGAAGGGATCTAGTCATGGGCTGAGAAACCCTTGAGAGCTCCAGAGGCAAGAGGAGGCACGAAGGCCTCTCCTTCCATCCTGCAGAAGGAGCACAGCTCTGTCAACTCCTTCCAGGATCAGTGAAGCTGACCTAGGCCTTATGGCCTCCTGCTGTGGCTGGAGTCCTTGTCTGCTGTTGTCAGCTGCCCAGCTGTGGTCATAAGGAAGTGTCCCTCCTAGACAAGGATGACCTCCACAGACAAGGGAGCCCTCCTGGCAGCTCTCTGACAGGGAGAAGCAGAGATTTCTAAGAATGTGCTGCAGATGGGGCTCGGTCTGTAAAGTGCCTGACAGCAAACATCTGAACCTGGGTTTGATCTTCAGGACACATGTTAAACAGCTGGGGCTGGTGGCATGCACTTTAATCTCAGTACTGAGAAGACAGAGACAGGAGGATCCCTCAGTCTCTCCAGCCAGCCAGCCCAGCCTCGCCGCAAACCCGAACACAGCAGAGACCCTGTCTGCACAAAAAAGTGATGGTTCTTAGGTTGACCTCTGGCCTCCATACATGAGCACCTCTGCAAACACAGAGGCAGGGAGGGAGAGGGAGAGAGAGAGAGAGAGCTGCAAATGGCTGCCATGTACCTCTCCTCTACTTAACCTCTGGCTGCATTTTGAGGGACATGTTGGTGCTAGACCGTCTTCAGCGACCAAGCAGACAGCCACAGCTGGGGTGGCTGCAGGACAGGTGTGGGGTTGGGGCCTTCTCTTGTGCTCCAGTCACAGGAACTCAAGGTGAGAGGGCCGTGTTCCTTTCCCCAACCTTTCTCTTTCCTCGACTATGTCACAGATGCGGTGTCCCCAGGTCAGGTCTGCTGGACTCCAAGTTTGGATGGAAGGGGAGTTTGGTGTCCTGCATTGTCCAAGAGAGTTTCATATACTCCTAGATCTGTGGAGGGGCTTGGTGTGCCATGCTTGAGGGAGGGGACCAGGCAGAGGACTGTCTGTCCTGTTGCCCTGCTCCTTTCCCCACCTTCTGGGTGTCTGATCCATCATGACGGTGACAGGATACAAGGCACCCTCTCACCTGCACCTCCAACATGGAGGCCGTGGCCACAGGTATCAGCGAGTGTTGGGAATGTGGTTCGTTGGGGCTGAGGCGTGGAGTACTTAAGATGAGCCCTGGATTTCAAGGGACTGAGCACAGGATGCAGGGTAAAATCTCGCATCAGGATCTTTATATCGATTGCATGCTGGAAGGAAGGCATCTTAGATGTACCGTGTTCAATAAAAAAGATCATAAGGATTGATGCTCCTTGTTAGTTTTTAATGCTTCTAGTGGGGGCCACTAGGAAATTTAAAGTCACTCCCATGTTCCCAAGCTCCACCTGAGCCAGGCAGCTCCGTAGACACTTTCACTGGCCTTGACCCTAGCACGGAGGCTGTCAGCTTGCACAATATCCGCAGGGGTCGGATATTGTGACTGCTGTGAACTGAAGCCCAAACTCTAGTGGGATGGTGCATGAAGCTGGGCCCTTGGGAGGATGTCTGGGTTATGTAAGGCCATCAGGTGGGGCCCTTAGGATGGGATTAGCATCCTGAGGAGGAGGTGCATCTTCTTTCTTGCTTCCACTGTGAACATACAGCAAGAAGGCAGCCACCTGCCTGCCAGGCCAGGGACCCTCACCACCGCTCAGCATGCTGCTCCTCCAGATCTTGGAGCCCCAATTTGCAGCTCTCTGAGAAATTGGTACTTGAGACGCCCAGTCTGTGGCTTTGCCCCGTTGGACTGAGCCAGAGAGGACTTTAAAGGAGCCAATGCAAAAGCTGAAGAGGGGGGGAAAGGTGGTGGGGGTAGGGGTGGTCCCTTCTATCAAGGCCTGCCTAGACCACACAGATGGGCGTGGGAACCCCACCTCCCTGCTATGACTCTCCGTACATCAAGCTGTGGTGAGGCTGGGGGAAGCAGCAGCAAGGGACAGAAACACTTTCTCCAGTTCACAAACAAGGTTTGTGCTGCTCCCCCACCCAGAAGGTGTGGAACACAAGAGGGGCTGGGAAGGAAGTGTTCAAGGCCAGCCACGTTCTTACGGGTGCCCAGGCCACGCATTAACACAGCGCTTTGCATTTATATAACACAAAATGCTAAAAGCAGTAAAATACACGTTGCATCCAGCAGACCTCCTCGATGGTTTGAAGTGATGCCTGAAGTGGCCTTAAGCTCATACACAAATGGATCCAGGGCATTCTCCTCTCCCTCAACTGAAACACTGTCCCCATCAAACACAGGCCCTAGGTCCTCTCCCCCAGCTGCTGGAGTCTCCGTTCAACACGCTCCACAGCTTTAGACCACCCTAGGTTTCTCGTGTACATGGACTCATGCATCCATGGCATTCTGCCGCTGACCACAGTCATCCAGCACGTGCCCTGGGGGTTCAAAGGTCAGCGACAGTGCTGAGTGTGCCGGGGCACACTGGCAGGGCTCCTGCGCTCCTTTCTTTGGCTCACCTCCTTCTACCTCACGTCATCTCAGGGCCCCCAGGGAGGGAACCTGCTGCTTGGCTGCCTGCTTTCCCACAGTTGGGTGATGTAGGGTGTCCTGTCCACAGAGGGGCACCACCAGCTATTTTAATGGGTGTCACCTAACTTACAAACAGGCCCGGTGTGGTGACACACTTGCAGTCCCAGCACTCAGGAGGATGAGAAGGTCAAGGTCATTCATGACATAGTGAATTCAAACCAAGCTGAGGACACATGAGACCCTGTCTAACAAACATGCTCCCCAGACACCACTTCCAAACAGAATGAGCTCTGGAGAGCGCCTCCCTCTTCATACCATTTTCTCTAGTCTCTTTTTCTAGTAGTGAAGGCAGCACAGTTCCTAAGACTAGCTCCAAGAGCTGGGACGGGTCACTCTGTAAGCTCTGTGTAACCTGGGTCCTATGCAAAACCTTCAGACAGCCAGGCTTGGGAGAGTCAGTGCACGCCTTGTGCACGCAGTACAATGGTTGACGATGGATCAGGAGACAGGCAAGCTCTGCAAACCCATGGTGTTTGCAGGGGCACCTGCCCCAGCTGAAGGCTAGCGCCTCAGCCCTTCCAGGATCCAGCTTGTGGCCTAAGAGCACAGAAGCCCCCATCTCCGCAGGCCTTCGAGGCAAGAAGGGTTGAAACTGCAGGTGCCTCATCTCTGCAGCCACACAGGCTTCTGGTGGCAGAAGACTAAGAGCGCAGGCCCTTCAGCTGGGCAGGTGGAGGCGTGGCAGGGCGGCCTGCGCCCACCCACTTACCTGGCCCGTCTGTCAGCAGAGCAGTGCAGGGCTGCCAGGGTGGATTGCTT
This sequence comes from Psammomys obesus, assembly GCF_907164565.1. Classification (NCBI taxonomy): domain Eukaryota; kingdom Metazoa; phylum Chordata; class Mammalia; order Rodentia; family Muridae; genus Psammomys; species Psammomys obesus. The sequence goes on along the minus strand of NW_026596131.1, from coordinate 13,857,539 downwards.
AACCAACCTCATTACTCTCGTGCATTTAGCAGCTCGGAGGAAGATAATACCTTTCAAGTTTGACCCAATTTTCGTTTTTGTTGTCATAACCATGGAAAATCGACCTTTGAGCCCCTCAGCAGCAGGGCTGAATGGGAAGTGATTTACGGCAAGCCAATGCGCAGAATCCCTAATGTGCCCGTGGGGCGCTGCTGCAGCGCCCTCCTCAGAGGACTAATCTCCTCTTAGCAGCAGTCCACGCAGAGCTTCTCAGCTCGCTCTCACCCGGCCGCCCCTCCCCCGAGCTGTTGACAAGCCGGCTCCCTGGAATTAGAAGTAAACGTAGGTGGACTGGCGAACCAGCACAGGCATCTGAGCTGGAGGCTGCAGTCTCAGGCCTTGCCGCCTTTCCCTCCAGGCTCCTTCCTCTTTCCAACTGCGATGCCGCCTGGCGTTTCCGCAAGCAGGCAGGGCTGCGGGCAGGGACACAGAGCTTGGCACGCTCTGCTGGCAGAGGCTGTCTAAGGGAGGCAGAGCTCAGCTTCCGGACACCTTTGGCATGGGAGGGGAGGGGGCACAGGCGATCAGTGAGATGTTGCGGCAAAGCTGATGCAGGGTGTTCAGTCCAGTGGGTTTAAGACATTACTGCAGTGTGTGATCTGGTAAAGTATGGATAGGGCCTTTTAATGGGTTTTGTTCTAAAATGTGTTATAGTGTACAAAAGAATAAGCTTCATCACTGCACTGTCATAAATGCTTAGCACGTGCTTTGTTCACGTTACACACTCCTGTCCCGCTGTCCGCTCCTCCCACAGCCCTTCCCCTCCATTCACCTAAATGTCTAGATTCTGCATATGGAAGTAAACATACAGCATTTGCCTTTCTGACTCCGGTTATTTTGGATTAAGTGATGGTCTCCCCTTCCACCCATTTTCCTGAAACGGATGTACTTGCTCTCTCTCTCTCTCTGACAGAATGCAATATTACTGTGTATACATAGTACCACATCTTCTCTATCCATTCATCTGCTGTGGGCATGGAGGCTCCTTTCTTGTCTTGGCCTCAGTGAACATGAGTGTGCAGGAGCACCGACTTGTCTTTGGGCGTACACTTAAGGGCAGTATAGCTATGTTACACAGTGATTCTATTTTTAAGTTTTTTGTTTGTTTGTTTGTTTCTAGCACCCGCCACACCATTTCCTCATGCAGCCTCATGCAGCCTGGCTGACGTTCCCATCAGCAGCACGAAGAGCCCCTCCACACATTCTCACCAGCATGTTCTCTGTTTCACTGATGACTGCCATCTAACGGAGCTGAGACAGACTCAGTGTAGTTCCGATTTCCCCAATGGCTGGGAATGCTGAACAATTCTTCATTTATTAGTTGGGCATTTGTACTTCTTCTGAGATGTTTGTTCAGTTCTGCACATTTATCGCTGGGTGATTTGTTTTGGTGTTTGATATTTTGAGTTTGTTATATAGATCCTAGATAGGAATCCCCTACAAGATTAATACCCACAGAGCACCCCCAGGTCTGTGGGCCACTTGGGGTGAGCTGGTCTTGACAAACTCTGCATAAGAGGTCTCTAAGTCAGCTCTGCGCTAGGCAATGGGCAGCTCTGTCGTTGGCCTCTGTGCAGGGAATACGTAAGGCTGCTTCTGCCCAGGGGTGGGACTTCATTAGCCAAACACATCACACAGCTGAGCCCAGATTCGCACAGGGTAGAAAAAGAGACTTGGCTCTTTGGGGAAAATACTGCAAAATAGCACCGCTTTAAAGGGCATGATGCTGGTGTGAGTGTGTGTCAGAGTTCTGTTAATTTGTTTCCACAGTGGAGGGTGGACAAAGACAATGACGGCTGTGATGAGGACGATCTTGATGGTGGGGATGCTGGTCACCATTTCAGAGTGAGTGATCATCATGGACCAGTCACTGAGCCAAGTATTCTGTATACATGATCTTGTTCTCTTCGTAACCCAATGATAAAATCATGACCCCATCTTAGAGGCAAGTAGTCTAAAGCTGAGAGACAAGAAAGCAACCAGGGCTAGTGTTAGTGAGGCCAAGATAGATTGTGATTCAGGTTTGTCTAGTGCAAGCCAAGATGTATGGATGCCATGTCTTTCAGTTTCAGCAGTACTTGCCTCCAGCCCCCACCCGTTCTGAGAGTCTACTGCACATATTGGGGTTATGTCATAGATGAAGGATAGGCGCAGAGATGGTTGGTGGGTAGATGAGAAGGTGCATAGGATTAGCAACCAGAGGTGGGAATAGGTGTGGGTGTATCAATAGATAAGTGATGGATGGATGGATGGATGGATGGATGGGTTGGTAAATAGGTGGTTGGAAGGATGGGAAAGTAGAGGAATGGACAATGGATAGGTGGATGAGTAGATGTGTTAGAGGGATGAGTAAATGATTGAACAAGTAACTGAATAAATGAATGAGTGGATGGAGGGAGGGATGAGTGGATGGATGGGTAGATGGATGGGTGGGTGGGTGGGTAGGTGGGTGGATAGATGAGTGGATACTTGGATACATGGGTGCATGAATGGATGGATGGTTGGGTAAATAGGTGGTTGGAAGGATGGGTGAATAGAAAAATGGGCAAATAGATAGGTGGATAAGTAGACATGTTGAAGAGATGGGTAAATGATTGAACAAGTAAATGAATGAATGAATAGAGGGAGGGATGGGTGGGTGGGTTGATGGGTGAGTAGATAGATGGATGAATGGATGGGTGGATGGATGGATGGATGGATGGAGGGAGGAGGGATGGATGGAGGGATAGATGTTTGGGTGGGTAGGTGGATGGATTGGTGGGTGGATAGACAGGTGGATGGATGGATGGATGGATGGATGGATGGAGGGATGGGTGGATGGATAGATGGTTGGGTGGGTAGGTGGATGGATTGGTGGGTGGATAGATAGGTGGATGGATAGATGGATGGATGAATAGATACTTGGATACATGAGTGCATGAATGAATAGATGGTTGGATGGATCCTGCCCGCTCTATAATCCCTGCTGTTTCAGCCTCCTCCAAACATCTGTTGGACCCGTGAAAGCCAGACTAAGAACAGGTTCTCATCACTGACAGAGAAAGTTCTCTGGATGTCCACACCTATATCCCCAGACCTAGGTGGTTGGAAGGATGCGTGAGTAGATGCATGGACAAATAAGTGGATAAGTAGATATCTTAGAGGAATGGGTAAATGGTAGAACAGGGAAGTGAATGAAATAGGTAAGTGGATGCATAAATGCATGGATGGATAGGTATGTAGCTGAATAAATGGCTGAATAGATGGTCAGGTAAGAGGATGGATAGGTGGATGGATGGACGGATGGATGGATGGATGGATGGATGGATGGATGGATGGATATGTAGGTATTTAGAGAGATGAATGAGTGAATGAATGTCTAGATATGTAGTTGAATGGATGGATGGGCAGATATGTAGTTAGTGGGTGAGCAGATGAATAAACAAATGGGTACATGGATGGATGAGTAGATGGATAGGTAGACCAATATCTCTGGTAACTTCAGCCTCATCATTTGTAAAGATGGTTTAGTTAGGGTTTCTATTGCTGTGAAGGGACAACATGACCATGGAAACTGTTATATAGGTTTAACTGGGGCTGGCTTACAGTTTCATCATGGCAGGAAGTATGGCAGCATGCAGGCAGACATGGTACTAAGAGAAGGAGCTTGGAGTTCATCTTGATCCACAGGCAAGCATCAAGGGCTTAAGCATCTGGGACCTCAAAGCCCACCCCTAGTGACATACTTCCTCTAAGAAAGCCACACCTACTTCAACAAGCCCATACCTGCTATATAGATCTACAGGAGCTATTTTTGTCTAAAGCTCCACAAAAGATTTATTTCATTTTAAAATGATGTGTACGCGTGCATATCTGCATATGTGGTGCGGGAGGTATATGAGTGCAGCTACCCAGAGTCAGACGGGGCCCCTGGAGCTGGAGTTACAGGCAGCTGTGAGGCTACTGGTGTGGATGCTGGGAGCTGAACCCCGTAAGCGATACACACTCAGCCTCCTCACCAGCACACCCCACCCCCTTCCCTGGCCTCATCTTGATGTGCTCTCCCAGCCTCACTGAACTGTGCTGACCCTGGCAGAGCTCTTCCTTCCGCCACGGACAGTTCCGTGACCCCAAATTTATAAGCTGGGCTCTACGAATGACACCCAAAGGAGCTCAGAAAGAAAATGGGTTTCCAGGAAGTCAGATATCAGGACAGAATCTTCCAGGTGGCAGGGTGAAGGCCTCCACAGGTTCAGAGCTCATCTGGACTCAGTCAGCAAGGCCCCCTCTCTGCTGCTCTGTGACCTATGCTTCCCATCCAATGGGAAGGAATGCAGTCCAAAGAGCCCCATCCTGCCTGTGCCTGCCTGCTCTACAATCCCAGCTGTTCTCACCTCCTGCCAAACATCTGTTGGTCCTGTGAAAGCCAGGCTGAGAGCAGGGCCTCATCACTGCAGAGAGAGTTCTCTGTAGGTCCACACCCATCTCCCCAGTCCTAGGGAGGTCTTGGACAGACTGCAGGTGTTTCTTGGTGGCTGCTGGTCAGGCTGTGGTGATCCACCAGCTGAAGGTGGACAGCTGTGCCCTGTGGGCACCTCAGAGAGAGCGTATCACACCTCAGCCCTATGTATCTTTCTCTTTAGCCCTGTCCCTGTTGGTGAACTAACCAGGGATGGGTCAGGCTTGGACTCACAGACAAGGTGAACTGGGATGAGTGTGCTGTCCTTGACATCCATGTTGCTACCCTCTCTCCTCCATGCCGGAGCTGATGAGCAAGGATACAGGCCTAATGGTGGCCTGGTGGGGACCTTCCCACTCGTGCCACTTTGAAAACCCGCTAGGGCAGGCCTCAGCCCAAGCTTGCATTGCTGCACATAGCTGTGGATGATCACTTTCTCTAGAGGAACTAAGTCTTAGGTTTGACTCCTCCATTGAAAGATTCAGCAGCCGCAGGGTGTGGAAGCTCATTGGCCCTGGTCCTCCCTTGCACAGGTATACCCAAGTCACCTGGGAAGACATCTTTGTCTTTTCATGTGGGAAACATTGTCTTCAAAGCTCCCAGATGCACGGGAGACAGGCAGGCATTTGACACTTGTTTGGCAATCTTTTGCCGCCCAAGGGGATGCTTGCATGCTCAGCTGTGGCACCACTGTGCCCAGGTGTCAAGAAAAGGGTCATTCCCTGGGAGGGTTTAATGGCGGATGCTACCCCAATATCATCATGCACGCTGCTTCTTCCTCACTCCTCTATTGACAGCTGCCCTGTTCCCTTCCACTCCCGGCGGAGCCAGGGGACCGTGAGATGTCTACACAGGGATCTGGGCAGTTTCCTCCTGGTGACTGGTATTCTCCCAGGGCAGACTGGAGCAGCCTGCCTGGGAATTCTTCTGAGAACTTGTGCACCACAAATGTCACTGTGTCTCTTGCAAAAATTCCTAAAGCTCACTACTGTCTTAGGCTATTTCCCTAAAGCACGTGCTGGAGGAACGGGGCATGTGCGGAATGGCCAACAGGCTCCAGGTTGGGAGCAGTTGAGAAATTCCTTCAGGGGATTTAGTCAGGCTGTAGGTAAAAGTTGGGGGGAAGTGCTCCAGAGCATCTAGGGAGACTCCAGGCTCAAAAGAGGGGCAAGGGGACGCCTTCATGCCTACCCCTCTTGGAAGAGTGTGTGGATAGTCTGTTGGCTTTTGACTGGACTTTGAACTCCCTGGGGCCCTTCTCATTAGTCACCAGCCATGAGGACTCCCTTGAACCTATTCGCAGTTTTATTTGTATTTGTTTTTTTTTTTTTTTTCTTCTTTGAAGGTTCAGACTCTGTTAGGGTGGCCATCGCTTCCAGTTACCACACCTCAAAGCAGGCTGTGTGTAGTGTGCCTGCATGCTACATTCTCCCCATAGCCAGAGATGAGTGGAAACAAGCTTCTGCCTTGCCTAACTATGGGGTCCCCACAATCTGCCTCTCCCTGGGAGGCTCTGTAGGTTGGGCCTCCTGCCCCATGCCTCTAACCCCAGCACCACACACTTTCCAGCATGCTCCTTCTCATCCTCAGGCCGTACCTTATTCCCTGCCTCCTCCACCACCGGCGTCTCATGGCCTCCTTGCATCTTCACTCCCGGGTACCCCTACTCATGTGCTCCTCTCTCACCTTTCTGTACCCCAAATTCCATTCTTCCTATGCCTGTGCCCTCTTGTGTTTTCTTCCCCATCTCCTTGTCCCCTTTACCCTCTGACTGTCAAGCCCTTCCTGCCATCTCCTTCTGTCTCCTGTTGCTGTGTCCAGACTCTCTGTGCCTCTCTCCTGGCCTGGGACTGCCACTCACCCCCATGTCCTGTGCCCCACTTTCTGTCCCCAAGAATAAGACCAACTAAATCCCTCATCTCTGGCTCTGAAGCTGTGGCAGGGTAGACAGAGCTTGACAGAAGACAAGGAGGCACAGCAGCCCTGGGTAGGTGCAGAGGACATGTGGTGCTGGTAACCACGCCTGGGATTCACGTTAGGAACACGGAATTCTCCACATCTCAGAATAAAACTGCTTACAGGCTCGGAAGGAGGGTGGGTCTCCCCAGTCCCAGCCTCTCCCCCTGCCCTGCCTAGTCACTTACTTCTGGCTCAGCTGGGCACCTGAATGGCTCCCTGACCATGATCCTTCTCTAAGTGCCCATAGGTAGGCTTTGATCCTGCTTCTGGCCCAAGATGGCTTTCCACAGGCAGGGTGGGGCTTGTGCCCTCATTAGCCGATTGGGCCTTCTGGTTGGGGTTCTGTAGTGAGGTGGTCAGCTCTCTGGGGATCTCCTTGGCTCAGGCAGGCCACCTGGATGAGCATCCTCACACCTCTGATGTGCCTTCATTCAGTAAGCTGTTCCACTCCATCCGGCCACTTTCTCTGATGTCTACCAAATGCGTGCATGTGTGTGAGGCTGCATTCACCAGCCTGGCTGAGGTGCTCTGCAAAGGTGAACACAGCACCAGCTGTGTGGTAGAGAAGTCCTGCTCTTCCAAGCGGCAGGGCACATTGGCCTCCCAGCCTTCCTCTGCAGACTGTATGTTCTGCCGTGTCATTGGCTGCCCGCCTCTCCACCTGACCCTGCACTGCTGAGGGCCACACAGGATTCACTCCTCCTTCCTGCTGCCTGTACAGCTGAGCACAGGCTGTCTGTGTTTGCTGAATTCCTGACAGAGGTAGGGGGTTGCCTCCGTTTCCCACAGGCTCTTGCCTGTTTTTAGCACAGAGCCTATCAGGTTCAACTTTAGGGGTTTCCTCCCCATCCCCACATCCACTGCTCTCTCAGCTAAGCCTCTCTCTCTCTCTCTCTCTCTCTCTCTCTCTCTCTCTCCCTTTCTGTGTGTGTGTGTGTGTGTGTGTGTGACAGAGAAAGAGAGAATAGTGATGGTCAAGTAGAGAAATGGCTTGTCCACCAGGTGACCTGGGCTGCTAGGTGAAGTTTAAGGTTTTAGTCTTTGTATTAATCCATAGATCTATTGATCTGGTTATCCATCTAGCCGTCAATCTGTCTGCCCATCCATCTATATATCAAACCATTGATCTATCTAGCCATCCTGTGAATAGATGATCGATTGATCCACCCACCCAACCATTGATGTGTTCCTCATTGATCACCTCGCACATACACCCATTTATCCACCCACCATCCTTTGATCCATCAGTCCATTGATCCCTCCCATAACATTGAGAATCTAGCCTATATCAGCTACTGTTTGCAGTACCAAACTCCCCAGCCCTTGCAGACCAAGGAGTGATGCAGCACACTGAAACACAATAGCAGAGAGCAAGAAACGTGGGGAGGGATAGCTTGGCCTTAGTTGTCAGGGGAGACCTGTATGGAAAAGTCTGAGAGATGAGAAGGGCCGGCAGCTGATAAAGAGGTGAGAGCGTGCCTGGCTGTTGCTCTAACCTGTGCAGCAGCTGGGGCCCTCCTCTGGAAACGCCCTTGTCCTGGGATTCTGATATTTCTCTGTCTTACTCTCTTTCCATTGAGGCTTCATGTTCCTCTGTGCAAGATTTCCCCTTCCCACTACCTCTTGGAGAGCGGCAGCTGTGACCCCATGTCACCTCTGCCATCTCCACTCCTCCCACCTTCTGGCTGGCTGCTCCTGCACCTGCAGCTTCAGCCAGCATTTGTGTTTTCTATAAACTGTTAGTTAACTATCACTCTGACAGGCTACCCGCACTCCTTCAAACAACAGGTTCTGGGGCTCCAGAACCTGCAAACAGCTTAGCTTCTGTTTTAAAAAAAGGCTCAAAGTATCTCAAAGGCTTCCCACTGCCAGAGAGCCCGGGCTGGAGGTGTCTGGAAGCAGCCTGCAATTAACATGCTAATTCCTACACCGTTCACAGCAAAGGATTCCCAGCCTCCTCTAAGTAGAGCTGAAAAGGGTCCCTTTGAGATCAAGACAGGTCACGTTGTCAGGTTACCAAGCTCGGTAACCTGAGCTTGGGTGTGCCTCACTTGTAGTATCCTTTGTTCCCACAGATGACCCAGCTGGGGTTGGGGGTGGGGGGGTAAGGGGGGCAAGGGTAGGGAAATGGGCTCACAAGAGCCATCCTGGTTACCATAGACGCCAGAGTAGGGAGGTCTCTCCCCTAAGCCTTAGGCTTTAGCTCCCTCAAAAGCCTCACAAGCCTTGAAATATACTAACCTTTAAACAAAAAACAAAAACAGAAACAAAAAACAGGATTTCTATACCACCAGGTTGGCCTGGAGCATACTGTCCTCCTGCCTCAGTCCACTTAGTGCTGGATATATGCTCTTTTTAGCATAGGAAAGGTCCTAGAGGTAACTGAAGTCCTGCTGTGGTGCACATTCCTACGAGAGACCTGAAGAAGTGTCTGCTCACCCTAGATAGGAAACCAGCAACAGACCATATGGGTATCACCAAGACCAACTTGAAAAGCCAAGGAGTTGTATTACAGTTTTTACAGAAGTACGGGTGAGTGGTTCCGTACTGGAACAGAACGGAGTCGCCAAAGCCTACCCCAGTGAGGGTGACGCTCAGGGAAGCTGGAGATCTGAAGCACAGTACACAAACTGAAGACAGCTCAGCAGGTTAGAGAGGATTTCTTTCTGGCAGTTTCGATAGTCTGAGTCTTTTACAGGGAACTGGGCTGAGCTCTGCTTCTTTTATTTGGCCCAGGTAGCATAAAAGTGTCTCTCAGCGGGATTTACTGCTTATATATGCTTGGGTGGGGGGGGGGGGGCGTAGTGATTCTGCTCAGTTTCAGGGACTTCCTGAAGCAATTGAATTACTTGCTTCATGAGCTTTAGGAGCTTCCCTGCAGGAGTGTCATCTCGGATGATCCTTAGAACTACAAGATGAAAGGTTTTATTCTGAAGAAATTTCTACACAATGAACCCTTCCCAGGATAACCTTCCCTGACATCCTGAGGCCCCCTTTCATTGGAAAAGGATATCCAACTCTACGGAGAAGCTATGGAATGGTTTATGTTGCCCTTTGTACCAACCGCACGTGGTGCTGGTTTCTAAACACTGCAGGCCATATCCCCTGGTTTCCACATTGCCGTTCAGCAAGACTACATGTCTCATTTGATCTCCTGTAGCAGTCAATTGAGATTCCTGACTTGTTTTCACGCGTCTACAGGGTCCTCCTGGACACCAGGATGCACTCCTAAGACACGAATCTGCATAGCTTCCCACTTAAAAATTCTCCAAGCCACTTCAGAAAGTCCTTGGTGTGGCATTGAAGGCACCTCATGATCTGAGTCCTGACTTCACGTAGACAGCCCCGTCTCAACACCAGTGTCCTCCATCTCTGTTCCCAGAAGACATTTCCCTGCGGCTTCTCATTTGGCACCTGCTGTCTTTTCCTCTGCCCTGATTCCTATCTCCTTCTCCTCCTCCTCTTTTTACTCCTCCCCCCTTCCTCCTTCTCTCATTCCACTTCCTCCTCCTCTTCCTTTTACTCCTTGTTCTCTTCCTCCTCCTCCTCTCACTCTGCTTCCTCTTCCTTCTCCTCCTCCTTCCCCATCCCCCTCTGGGGTCTGTCACCAGCTCTCTCTGAGAAGCCAGAACACTGTCCCCCCATGAGCGTGGTGGTTTCCCCGTATCTCTCATCGACATTTTATTTCCTCAGTTGCTCAGATGTTTTGATCCAGCACTTGTCGTATGCCAGGGCCTGAGTGGGACATGGTACAAAGGAAGATCTCTTCTTCTCAGGACTTGTCCACCTCCACCGTGGCAGCTGGCTGGCTGTTGTGTCTCTACAGCAAGCTTCTTGGGGCCATGTCCTTGTGGTGTTCCTTTGTCCCTAGCATAGGAGGGACTCATGCTTTCTGGAAGGGTCAGAACATGTGTGCTAGGTGATCAGCACTTCCTTGGTGTGCCTAAGGCAGAACCAGTCTCCCATGTTAGGCTCACTCACTGTCATTGCAAAACGGGGCCCTGGGGGATGGGTGGAGGAGTCCAGTAGGTGATGTGGTTTTTAGATGCCCAGCACCCACACAAAAAGCTGGGCACAGTGGTAATTGCCTGGACCCTCCGCCCTGGCTGTGTTGGGGAGACAGATTTCCTAGGGCTCACTGACCAGCTGGTATACCCCAGGTTTACTCCAGGTTCAGCCTGAGAAAATAATGAGTGAGTAGCACAGCTGCCATCAACTTCTGGCATCCATACACACATGTGCACACATATGCACAGGCCTGTCATGAACTTCTGCCATCCATGCATGTACGTGCACGCATAAGCACACACTTTCCACATGCGTATGCCCACAGTCCCCCCTCCCTTGCACAAACAAAATGAAAGATAAATTCAAAAGATGAGCGCCTGGGCTGCTTTGGTGATAGGAGCCAGAAACTCTCCCAAATACTCTGGCTGTGACCCTGGCATCTTCACTTCATTAAAACCACTTAAGCCCCAGAAAACTGGTGACTCGTGTCATAGCTGAGTTTCCGTGTGTGTGTGTGTGTGTGTGTGTGTGTGTGTGTGTGTGTTTAATTGGGACCACTTATGATTTAAGGAGCAGGCTCCTGCTGCTGCTGGCTCCTGGGCTCGCAGGCTGAGCTCAGGTCAGGCAGCCACCAGCCTTCCCTCCACAAACTGTTTCCCTGACCTTGGGGAGAATCGCTTCCCAAATTATAGCCCTTCGCTTCGGGAGTGTTAAACACAGCGCGGAGAACACATAAATTACATAAGGCCCTTCCCATTGCCGCTGGGTGCCTGAAATAATGTCACATTTCACCAAACCAAAAGGTACACTGTATTATTAAAACAGGCTGGCATTAAAAAAAGAAGTGCAGCCACGGTAGCTCTGTCAGACTCCCACCACATGCCTGAATAATGAAACCCGGAGACAGGATTCATAAGGCGTGAGGGGAGTGAAGGGTGAAGCCAGTTTGCAAGAACGATTTAAAAATGGGAGGGGGAGGGAAAGGGGAGGGGAGAGGAGGGAGAAGAGGCTCATTTTCCCAGAATATTGCATATTTCCTGTAATCTTTACTACTGAACTGTGGCATGCTGTGTCTCACTTTCCTCTGGGCTAGAGGCGCAGACGGTTGTGCTCCCTGGGTGTGAGAGCCATTTTAAACTCTCCTGGGGTCCTGAGTCTGTGTGCTGTATGTGTGTGTGTGTGCTGTACGTGTGTGTGTGTGTGTGTGTGTGTGTGTGTGTGTGAGAGAGAGAGATAGAGAGAGAGAAGAGAGAGAGAGATGTAGCCCAGGCTGGCCTTGGACTTTCTGTGTAGCAAAGGATGACCTTGAACTTTTGATCCTCCTGCCTTCAATCCTGGAGTAAAGAAGTCCCTCACTGATGCTACACACACACACACACACACACACACACACACGGTACTTTCTGCTTCTCATCTTGAATTTATAAATAAAGCTACTTTCTCCAGTGATATTTAATCTCTAAGAAGTTAGTGATGTCCCAGCCCAGCCAGCCATGTGTAGCTTCCTCTTTGGGGGATTTTGGAAAGTCTGCCACAGGCTTTAGTACGGGGCCCTTCTCCACAGGAGTTGTTGAGAGTGTTACAAAGTTTTGGGGTGTGATGGCTTTTGCTTCCCAGGTAGAATGGGTGTGTATATGGGGTCCTTTTCTTTGCAAACAGTGGCCAACTATAACCCTATAACCCTTCATACTTCAATGACCTCAGGAACTTGGAGTTAAAGGTGTAGCCTATGTTCGTGTGCATGTGTGTGTGCGTGTGTGTGTGTGTGTGTGTGTGTGTATGTGTGTGTGTGTGCAAGGGCCTCCATAGGGACGTAGAGCTCTTCACTTGCCCCTCTGCAGCTGGCAGAGAGGAGGAAGCTGAGGACACTAACAATCCACCCCTAGTGGGTCAGGGTTAGACACGCCCTGCACATTCCTCAGCTGGAGTATGAGTTTGCCCGACTGAGACTTGGGAACAGGGTACTGCCCTCTGCACACAGTGAGGCACACTTGGCACACAGTGGGACACAATAACTGTGCTTCTGAGGAAGACTTCGTTCCCGCCCCCACAGATGAGACCCTTTTGCTGACAACAGTAGGAATGGCAGCCTGTGGCCTTGACCCCGGAGCCCAGAGAGGCTGGGCACCACCTCTGTTCCGTCACTCAGCCTGGCTCCTCTCTTGCTTCAGTCTGCCACTCCTCTGACATTGTGGTGGGGGTTGCCGGAGCACAGAGTAGCAACGCCATAGCCGACCATAGCTGGGCTGCGTGGCTGCACAGGGTGCGGTAGGCATGGTGGCCTCAGGCCTCCAGCCTGTGCCGTTCTGTGCTGTCCTGTGCAGTGGGTGATGGGTGCTGCTTCCTGTTGCAGGGTGAGGAAAACACACCTCCACGGTGGAGGCCAGGCTGCCCAGTTATCTCCAACTCATCTCGGGGAGAAGAAAACAAAGCAGACTGAGGCTTTTGTGGGGCACGGCCTGGACGGGGGTGGGATGGTGAAGATTTTTATCAAGTATCTGGCCCCGGCTGCTTTTACTGGAAAAGTGCTACGTGCAGAGTTTTTGGGGTTGGGCTGGGGGAGGAAGCTTCAGAGTTACAAAGGGAGGCACGCACCTGAGTGACAGTGGTGAGAGATGTGGCCTGGGGCTTGGGAGGGGTTGCCTGTGTATACAGGGTACTTTTGGAGGCTGCAGGGGTGAGGGAGGGTGGCAGGAGTCTTCCGGATCTCGGGGGTCCTATAGGCAGCGGGAGGTTTACCATCACACCTTAGCTCTGTGGCTGCCATCCGGTCCGCTTTCTCAGGGTACCTGAAATCCTGTGACCCTTGAGCTCCCAAAGGCTGAGATCACTGTGCTCATCTATAGAGCAATGTTGGATGCTCCTTCCAACTGACTGCTCCTGGAGGGTCATGGCCACAGTGGGCACACCATCTGACCATTCTCACTGAAAGAGAGGGGCAAGGTGTCTGTGGAGTGGGCGTGCGTTAGACCATGAGCCAGAGGAGACTGCAAGTGAGGCTGGGGAGACATGGGAGAAGATGAGGGACGGCCTGCTGGGGGACCAGTGTCATGGGAAGTCAAAGGAAGTGGGCAGCCAGAGAGGGCAGTCCCCAGGCAGGTGGCCGGACGGCTGGGGTAGGTGCCAGGCAGGGTTGTGCTAATGATGCGTCTAGAGCCGGTTCCTCCCCGGGGTCAGGCAGAGCCTGTGTGCTGTGTGGATGGGAAGCAGCGACCACCGTGGCTCCACTCCCTGGTGGCACGCTCCTGGCTACTGCCCCCTTCTCTTTGGTTTCATGCCAGCATCTGTTTTATGTTGCAGGGGAGTGATTATTTCCAAGGCAGTCTTCACTTTTGTTTCTCACTCTCTTTCCTCTCCCTTCAGGTTGAAAAGCTCCCCGTGAGAACCTAACACCTGTCGTGCTCCTGTGTCTCTCTGGGCACACTCCATACCGAGGAGGCTTCGTCGGGTCCTGTGAGGGCCCGCTACAGGAGAGTAGACAGCGCTCCAGCAGGTAAGGCCACACTACTCTCCCGAGCCTGCCTTGGAGTTTGAGTTTGCAGAGAGAACCGCTTTGATGCAGCTGCTGCACCTTAAGAAGGCATTGCGGGGCAGTGGCCCGGAGTCCCATGCATGTTCACAGGTCATTGGGTCTTCATGGCTTCCGAGCTGCTTAAGACAAAGAGAGTCCCCCGGTCCTCAGGAAAGCCAGGGGTTGACTTTGTTCTCTGGGTCCCGGCACTCGTGGCATTCGTTGGCATGGCTTGGGGGATTTGGTTTGGAGAGGACTGGAGGCAAGCTGTGTGGTCCGGTGCTGCCAGGTTGTTAGTGCGCAGCGTGCAGGTGGCCAAGGCTGCGATCCAACTCTCCGTACCATCATTGCCCTGAAGCCCAACCAGCAGCAGCAAGCCTCCGTCTTGCTGGTGAGGCGATGGTAATCCCCTGTCCCTCAGGCTTGGGCAACAGGTCACATCTGACACCAGAGTCGTTGTTACACTTAGAGGTTGCAGACACAGCCCACAAGACTTCACTCACTTTCCATGCTATTAACGGGGCTGAGGGCACACCCAGGCCTGTGTGGGCTGGGAGGACCCTGGGTTCCCTGCTTCCCTGCTTCCTCAATGGGGAGTTAGGGAGCTCCACCCTCCTGGCCCATCTGCATGTTCACCAGTTAGGAAATACTTCAAGCCTGTGGACGTCAGAGGATAATATCTAGGCCAGCCCCACCATGTAGGTTCTGAGGAAAGAGCCCGGTGACAAGCGCCACCTCTCTGCTCCCCAACGATGGCCTCTGCACATAGGCCAGTGGGCGGCTTCCCCAGAGCCCATTTCAGACTCTGTAGGGAAGAATTCTTTGTGGTGTTGACCTCTCCAGAGGCAAGCTCACTGTCCTCTCATGATGAGCCGATGACACACTCCCAGCCCCTTTCCTTCTCGCACCAGGCTCCTCAGTCTGCAGCCTGCTCTGCGTTCATCATTCGGCAGCCCGACCCTTGATCACGTGACTGTCTCTGCATTGTGTGTGAAAGCGATGAGCTCCAGTAAGCACTGTGCTTGGGTGTTGGAGTTTGGATCTTCTCCGGGCTGTTGCTGGACAGTTGTACTGAGTGAGCATGTGGTCATGAGGTGAAGGAGCGACAGCATGATGTGTAGGTGAACAGCCGTGCTCATGAGGTCAGGCACGGTAAATGAGTCTTGCCAATGCCCCCACGGAGGGATGTGCTGAGGCATCTAGAAGATGGGCATGTAAGGCCAGGGTTAGGGTTGAATGGCTGTGTGGGATGTAGATAGAGAGAAAATGAAACCCAGTGTCCCGGGCTGGGGTCAGATGTTTAGGGGTGGGGTGTGCGTTCTTCTGTTAAAACCAACAGAATCCCCTAAAGGGCTGAGTCGGGACTCTGTCGTTCCTTGGCCCATGGTCTGCTTCCTTCCCATGGGACATCCAGGCACATACAGATGCTGGGTTCTAAGGACTGAAGCTTAGCTGGGCAGGTGGGTCTTAAGGATCCCAGTTTGGCAGGCAGTGGGGGTGGGGGTGGGGAGGGGTGTCCCCAAGGCAGCTCTTCCAGTGACACAGCCCTGTCAGTGACACAGCTCTCTCTACTGGGGGGAATAAGGGCTATGTATACCTTGGGGAGGTGGGTAGGGGTTTTGGGGTCAGTGTATACCATTGGCTGGGCTGAGGTACTGGGAAAGCTTCGTTTGCAGGGAGAGGAATTCCAGGTGCTAGCTAGACATGTCCTTATGAGGAAACCTGAAATCTGGTCACCAGACTACGTGACTTCCTCAAGAATTGTGGAGGCGAGGGTTGCAAGACTACATGCACCTGTTCTAGGCATGCAGGCCCAGAGCAGGGAGGGAGCAGCCCTTACTCCTGCCAGGGTGAAGACTGAGATTTGGGGGGTTTGGACACATCTCAGCCTCACTCTAGCTCCAGGCTGGTTCCTCTCCCCCTCCCCCCCGGCTATGTGTTCATGTGCCCCACAGGACTTCCCTGTGACTCAAGTCCAATGAGAGGAAAACAGTGTTAACTTCTGTAGAAGATGAAGGCAGGGAGGTCCAGCTTGAAGTGGGGGTCAGCTGAGGGGTGCTATAGGGCCCTACTGTTCTTGAGCAGCAACCTGGGCTGGGACTAGACTAGAGGTGGATTCTGGGCCAAGTTTAAGCTGACTCTTGTCCTGTTATGACTGAGATGGCCCTGTTCAGTGAGCCTAAGCCATGCTGGGAGGCCCTCAGTTACTCTGTCATTCTGAGATCATGGCCTGGGACTCCCCAGAGCCTCAGGGAAGCTGTGTTTTGTAGCCAGCCACAGGCAATCCCTTTAGTCATGTTTCTGAATGCTGGAACTCCTGACTCTAGCCCTGGGTGAGGACAGCTGACCCAGATTTACCTTCCTGTGCATTGGAGAGCCAGTGTCCCTAGCAAAGTACCTCTTTGGGGTCATTAAAGCTGAATGCACAAAGCCCAGCTGGTCCCCAGGATAGACCTGGAAAGTCCAGGGCGCAAGTGCCTGGAGCATTGCACAGAGCTGCTTTGTCTAGCACACTCACATTCCGACCCCTGTGGGTTTAGAAGGTAGCTCTGATGTGTTGAGACTGTCGAGGTCTTGTCCTTCCTATTGGGTGAAGGCAAGGGGCGTGTAGACTCACGGGAAGCCCATCCTCTGAGTGTGCACAGCGCTGATGTATGTTCCAGCCACCTGTATGTGGCCTTGATAGTCTGCCCGTCTTTATCAGCTCTGGGAGGGCAGATGGCAGGCCTCTGAAGGAGGTCAGGCATGTCAGACTGCTGACCCCTGCACACATTCCCCCCACCACAGAATGATGCCCAGCAACGTCAAACCCACCTCAGGGATGTGGGAAGACCTTGCTCTGACTCCTTGGAGGAGAACATCTCCTAAGAGTGGTTTTAAGGTCAGAGATGAAGAACCTGGGCCAGAAGAGCCTGCTGGTGCCTACGGCCTAAACAGACCCGGGTCACAGTTCCAGGAAAGGCTTTGACACGCTGGCCACTTAGTGTGATCTCCATCACTGTCAAAGTGTCCTTGCTCAAGGGAGGCTGACAGAAGAGATGATTTCCTCCTGCCTTTGACCCTGGCCTGTGTATTTCTTGTGCTTTAGTAAGGACCTTGTTGTTAGGTCTTATTTAAAAGCTCACTTCTTTCAATATGGAGTCAGTTTGGATCTTAATGTGCAGCCAGTTCTAAGCCTTCATTAAAAACATGGGTGGACATTAATCTACCACAGAATGAGGTGCTGCGGTGGCCAGGCTGTGGCGGTGCTCCGTCATACACACTGGAAGGAGACGTCTGTCACCCACTGGCACAGGGGCATCACAGGGCCACTGCTCTTTTGTGCCAGCCTTCTTCCTTCTCCTCCTTTCTGCTGTCCCCACACTCTCAGATCCTTCCAGCCATACTTGCATGAACTATTAGTATTACTTGGAGGAACCAGGGGTTGTGGCCAGCTGTTCCTTCTCCAGATATTTTTGAGAGGTGAGAATTGCTCATGTTTGGGAGCCAAGGGGTAAACCAAGTCTCCCACCTGCCTCCTGTGCCCCTCGTACGGAACAGCAGGCAGCTGAGGCTAGGGCTCTGCAGGCTGGGGTAGTGCATACATGTTTGCCATTGAGCTCCTGGCACCCTACAAGTGCTCAGCGTTGGAAGACATCCATCTCCAAGGCTCCCACCCTCAAGCCGCATCCCATGAGCACAACAGGCAACATCCCATAAATCATCTCCGAATGAGCGTGTTTCCTGCGCTCATCCATCATGCCTGGCTCTCCTCTGCTTGTTTTTAAAAGCTGTTAAACCAGAATCCATCACGGGGATGCCGACACTTTGGGCTGAGCTGTAGCACAGGCTGCCTGAATCTGAATCACCCTCCCCCCGCTTCTGTGCACCAGCATGAGGCCTCCGAGTGTGGGGAGGAGCATGATCATGCCTTTACCCGGACTTATCAGAAGCCATGTAGAGATAAACCTTCCTGTCTGTCTGTCCAGAGCCTGCCCCATTCTGTTGCTACCAGGCAGAAGGAGTGGAGCCCATCCGATCCGCACAGGGCTTCCAAGGCAGGACTCCTGTGCTCAGCTGGTCTTCCTCTAGTTCCTGATGGCTTAATTAGGGCATTGCCTAAGAGCACCGGTGGTTGTTGATAAAATGTGCTTGGAGAAGTCTCAGCAGTGTGGAGCTCAGCCTCTCAACTCCTCCTCTGGAGATGTTTACCACCGGAATGGGCTCAGGGGAAATTGACTGTGCTCTCCCCAGGGACCTAGACACCCATGGTTGTGTCTCCTCTTCTACCTCCCTGCCGCCTCCTCCTGACTTTCCCTCTTCCTCTTCCTCCATTCTCCCTATTCCTCCTCCATCTTTACCTCCTTCCTTCCCTTCTGCCTCTGCTTTTCCTTCCTCCTCCTTCTTTCCCTCCTCCTCTTCCTCTGCCTTCCTCTCCACTCCTGCTGGAGGATTTCCTCCACCTTAAGCTTCCCCATGCCTTCTTCTCCAATCCTGCTAGCCCAGCTCCATGCTTGGCCTCATTGCCATCTGCCTTTCCCTGTAGTCCTGGGAGGCTCACATTCACATAACATCCGAGAGGTGTCAGGGGAGGTGAGAGGGATCCAGAGATGCTGTCTTCTCTTGGAGAAGCTGTGTCTGGAATCTTCTAGGCTTTGGGATGTTCCCTAAGTGACTGGTGTTGGGTCTGCTCCAGGAGCTGCCTGCTGGTCTCTAGACAGATGTCACAGGCCTTGGTGGCATTTGTAATATCTTCTTCCATCTGCCTTCAGCATCTTCTTTGTCCTCTTTGCCTTGCATTTGTTAGCTGAAGGATAAAACCACTCGTTGGCATTGGTGTGACCCTTTTTAAAGAGCAGAGGACCAGGTCAATACTTTTTTCTTGGTGGCCCTTGAGCTCTGCAGTGGAGCTAGGAAGGGGCTGGGAGGGTCATGGAGGATGCCGGAGAGTCCCTCAGGTCTTGACTCCTAGGCGAAGTTGTCCAATTAGAACACATTAGTCGCTGGGGTGTTAAAGCATTAGTAACTATTAGGCTGCTCCAAATGCAGCTTCCCACCCCGGAGTGGGAAAGGCATCTCTGGGTGCCGCTAGCCCTTATGATGGGAGGCACGGTGCGACAGCCAGCCCTTTGGGTGGATCCCAGAACATCAAGGTGCCACTGTGGAAGGAAGGTTGGCTGGTTGTGTTTGGGCCGGGTCTTACTGTCCTGAGGCTGCAGCAGAGCACTGCAGCCGGGGGTGGGGTGGGGGGTGCAGCCGGGGGTGGGGCGCAGCGGGAGGTGGGGCGCAGCCGGGGGGGGGGGGGCCGGGGGGGGGTTGAGGTGGCAGTAGTTAAACAGAAGCTATTTATTCTTGCTCTGTCCTGGAGCTCAGAAACTGCGGGAGTTGCTGGAGCAATGCCCAGGGCCCTTCTGAGCTCCCATACTGAGGCTTCAGTGTGTGTGGCTTGCGGCTGCCTCTCTCCTGTTTGAAGACAGAGAAAAGAAAGTAAGGAGGACGAGGCAGGCCACAAGACAAAGATGGAGTGACATGAGCTGTAATTGAATACCTGACACCAGGCTACTTATAAAGAAAATAGCTATTCCATACAGTTCTGGAGTGGGGAGTCTAACAACATGGTGCCAGAAACTGGGAGGCCTTGCGGGCATTGTGGCAGGCAAGACCAAGCAAGCATTGAAGCTTGGATCTATCTCTTCTTGAAGAGTCTCTCGTGGCATTCTGGGGTCATCCGTATGACTTCAACTAACCCTAATTCCTTCCCAAAGGCCCCACCCCATTAATACAGGTGCTGGAGAATAAATTTCAACATAATAATTTGAGAGGAGGGGACAGGAACCCCACAAAGAGACCAACAGAGCCAAAAAATCTAGGCTCAGGGGGTCCTGCAGAGACTGATGAATCAACCAAGGACCATGCATGGAGAGGACCTAGGCCTCTGCTCAGATGTTGGGAGCATTGGGAGCTCAGTCTCCATGTGGGTTCCTTAGTAAAGGGAGCAGGGGCTGTCTCTGACATGGACTCAGTGGCTAGCTCTTTGATCACCTCTCCCTGACAAGGTGGCCTAACTAGGCCACAGAGAAAGAGGATGCAGACAATTCTGATGAGACCTAATAGACTAGGGTCAGATAGTAGGGGAGGAGGACCTCCCCTATCAGAGCACTAGGGGAGGGATGGGGGGGGGGGAGCTATATCCAGGATACAAAGTGAATAAATTGTAATAAATAATGATAAATAAAATAAGGGAAAAAAGAATTTGAGAGACACATTTCAACCACTAGGGAAATCTTGAGAACCCCAAGACCCAGGAGGTCCTGGTCAGACAGAGAGGAAGCAGTGATAGTTGGTACTAATTGGCTGAGAGAGCCTGGCCACACCTCCTCCACATCCCATCATATCATGGTGGAAAATTATACCTCTCTTTTCTTTCAGCCAGTTATGCATTTGTTGTGTGTGTGCATGCATAGTTCTGTGTTTGCATGCAAATGGGCAGCCAGCTTGCCCCAGGGCTGCCCTATCTCTGCCTCCTGAGTGCTGGGATTCTGGGAGACTGTCAGAACTGCCTGGCTTTTATGAGGTTCTATGGATCTGAATTCTAGTCCTCATCTGCTCAACAAACATTTTTTTTTTTTTTTTTTTTTTCTGGTGAGTTGTCTGTCTAGCCCTGGAAAACCATCTTGAGAGCCAGTTAAGAGTGAAATAGTGAGACCTTAATCTAATGACAGGCTGTTCGCAACATGACTCCAAACACATTTCCTGAGGCAAGGAGAGAGCAATCCGGGTCATGCAGGGGCTCAGAAAGGCCTGAAGAGAGTGGCTTGGAGGAAGTTGGGTAGCAGTTCTGAATAAGGGGGAGAGGGAGAGAGGGGGAAGTGACCCTGGATGGGGAGAAAGTGAAAGTGGGTGTTTGAATGGACGGATGAATGCTGGGAGTTAGCAGGCCCTGCAGATACGGAGGCCAGAGGTGGAGGGTAGGGAAGGCCAAGTGGAGGCCCTGGGGCTCAGGACTTGAATAGTGGAGGAGAGTGAGGACTCTAAGAGATGGAGCAGATGTCTTTGGGAGAAAGGACAGAGGAGACTGGAGGAGATGCAGCTCTGAGCTGCATCCAGGTTTACATGCTCAGGTCACAGGAGAGTCAGGTATCCTTGGGGACACTGGTCTCAGTCCTCTTTCTGCCTATGTGTCCCACTTTCTCTTGGGCGGATGAACTCCCTGGGGACGAGGGCCATAGCCTCAGGGAGAACCACTGCCCAGGGAAGTGGCGGAGCAAGAATCTTGGTACATCAGCCTTAGAGTCAACACCAAGCCGCACACAGGGCCTGGGCAGCCCTGTCCCACAGCAACTATGGGCAGAAGTTGTGGCCCAAAAGACAAGCCATGAACAGAGATGCAAGAATGGTTCTTTGTGGGTATGTCTGCCACCCTGATTCTGGGGTCAAATGTCTCATCATTGGAAGCCCTGAAGCTCCCCTCTCTGTGTCAAGTCAGACACCGGGCTTGCTGGCGTGACTCTCAGAAACCCAGCTGAGGTCCCCGAGTCTGGCTGTGTAGAGTCTCCATCCTGTCCTTACGCACAGACACTGCAGACCATAGACGGACAGTGGTGACTCCATGCAGAGGGGGAGGGTCAGTGGGAGCTTGAAACAATTGGGAGAAAGACATCTGTTATGGTTTGCAAGTTTCCACCAAGTGGTTCAGGACTAGAGCTTTCAAAGACACCTGAGGGCTGGCACGCACCCAAGAAAGAAAGAGGAAGGGACAACACAAGCTTGGCTTGAGCTGAATGTGTGTGTATATGTTTGTATTTGTGATTCTGTATGTGTGTGTGTTTGTGTGCGTTGTGTGTGCAAATGTGTATATTGTGCATATACATATGTGTGCATGTGTGTGCGTGTGTGTGTGCGCTCCTTCATGTGTGTAGTATAAGAGGAAACAAAAGAGAGAGGGTCACCCTGCCTTCTGCTGGGACAGACTGCTCCATCCTTGACCTTACACCAATGGCTGCTGCTGAGTTAAGGCTGGAAGTGCAGGAAGCTTGCAGGGCGTGGCCTCCTGCAATTACCTCTGGGTGTCAATTGGATGTCACCACCCAGGCAGGACCTGAGAGCAATCAAAGCTGAACCAAGTTCAACAAGGATCAAATAGGATGCTCCTGACACTCCAGGGGGGCATTCCTGTGCCCAGAGCCCCTCAGACCGTGCAGAGGCTGGAGAAGTGCAGCCCAGCTTGTCTCGAGTGTTTGTGGGTGTCGTCACCACATCAGCCATCACAACTCTGATAGAACAGGGCCACAGGCCGGCTGTGAGCACTGGGCCTTTCCATGGACCCCCGCCTCAGTTCTCAGCAACTGATACTCAGAACATGCGTGCTGGACGGCTCAAGGTGAGGTCCAAGCACCAGGGTCCACCTCTGGATCGTGGATACTGGCCCAGTGACTGAATACTGCACTTGAGAATAGTGCACTAGTCTGTTTTCTGTTTCTATAGCTAAATACGTGAGGACAGACTGCTTTATAAAGCAAAGAGGTATATTAAGTCGTGGAGGTTCAAGAGAATGGCTGGCATCAGCTTGGCTCTGATGAGGGCCTTCTGGCAGAGACCACAGTGGCAGACGCATTTCCAGGAGGGAGAGACCACATGTCCAGACAGGAAGGCAGAGGGGAGAAGGGTTCTGCTATAACAGCTCCCACTGATAAGACGTGACTCAGGGTCACGGGAGAGCTACCCTAATCTTTTATGAGGTCAGCACCCCAGTAAACAGGATTCCCCAGGATAACCCACCTCTTAAAGATCTCACCACTTCTCAGCATTGCCTCACTGGGGACCAAGTGCCCAACACATGAACTGTGCTGGTGGCTGTAGCAGTGGTGGGGATGGCGGTGGGAGGGATGGTGGGGGGGGATGGCGGTGGTGGTGGGGATGGCGGTGGGGGGG
>NW_026596131.1:13825469-13829674 GCF_907164565.1 Psammomys obesus | reverse complement strand
TGGGGGGGGGATGGTGGTGATGGGGATGGCGGTGGTGGGGAGGATGGCGGTGGGGGGGATGGCGGTGGTGGGGGGATGGCGGTGGTGGGGGGGATGGCGGTGGTGGTGGCGGCAATGGTGGTAGGGACATATGCTAACCACCATCACACTCAACATTTACATTCTTTTACAACACACTGAAAATGGAGTTATAACGCTGGAATCTAATAAGATGTGAGCCCATGGGAATTAAAGCCACCCACCCTGCACAGGATCCGAAAGGGCCCACAAAGCTGGCGTTTGCCTAAGTTTGGCTGCTACTGGTGTGTCCTGGGAGGTGGCCTGGATGGAGTGGGAAGGCATTGAGTCCACTAAATCTTCTGGAGCCAAGTAGCATACACTGGAGCCCTGAGGCCGTACAAACCCAGTTCCTTGCAATTTGAAGCTCAAGATAAGGTGCTTGGCAGGGCTGGATTCAAAAGCTTCCCTCTGGATATGAAAGCCGTCTTCTCCATGTTCACAGGGTCTTCCTTCTTGTGTGTGTCTGTTCTCGTCTCTTAAGAATCGTGATCACATTGGATCGAAACCCACATGGCGACGAACCTTACCCTCTTCCCCTCTCTTTGGCTTGTCTCCAAACATACTGGCTAAATGTTGAGGATTAGGACTTTAGTATATTATTTTATTTTATTTTTTTGGAGGCACAGTTTCAATGTGTAGCCCTGACTGGCTTGAAACTCACTAGGTAGGCCAGGCTGGCCTCGAACTCTCAGAGATAGCCTGTCTTTAACTCCTCAGTGCTGGGACTAAAGACATGTGACACCACACTTGGCTTACTTTATGAATTTTTAAACATAATTTAGTTTATCTCAGAAAGGCGCATAAGAATTCTCTGCTGTATTTTTACAGTTAATAATGAGTCTTCTTTTCTTTCAACATTTAACATGCAGGGCTAATTTTTGTCTAGGTCTTACCCTCTAGCCTAGGTGGCCCCAGCTTAGAACAACCCTGCTGCTCAACCCTGGTATGGGGTTGTAGGCATGTATCATCACACCTGGTTTAAAAAAATCCTCTCACAGCATGGCTGCCATAGCGTGTGTGGCTGAGTCCCAACACACTCATGTATGCTTTGGGGTTAGATGCCTGGGGTAGGTGACAGCTTCTCTTGGCCCTCTGTCCTTGGCTGCCCACGGCAGTGGGGCGATGGCCACAGCTGGCACTGAGTAATCTCTTAGTGTGGTTGAGTGGCCTGGTCCTGACTCCCTCCTCCTCAGGCCTTTGGTCTATCGAGATGCTGGCTTCTGCATCTCGGGATGTAGCTGTGTGTCTGTGACAGCTTTCCATGATGGCCCTCTGAAAGGATGCTCTTGTGCTTTTGCAGGTATATTGTTTTTTGTGGGGCTGGGGCAGGAGGGCACAGCTGTGTGAGGTTGAGGTCTATCCAAAATCCCAGGCAGAAACAGGACTCCACCCTCCCTGCCCTGGGCCTGCATGTCCTGCAGTCTTTCGGTCTCCACCTCTGGTGGTCACGTAGCCTGGCGGCCAGGTCACAGGTTACACTTCCCTTCTCCTTATATGGTCACGTCCAGCAAGCACCGTGGTTCTTCTTCATGCAAGTAAGGCATTCCCAGCACCTTGGCCCTGGCCAATGATGTATGATTACCCCAGAAGCCTCTACCTCTACTCCCCCAAAGGAGTTCCCCCCAATTAAATGAGCTGCTTGAGGAAGCCTGCTTCCCGGAGTCTCCAATACCCCCAGCTGTTTGCCTCACTTTCCCTCTCAGGGACTGGCCCAATCACTGGTTATTGTGCCCTGAAGAGAGGGGGAGCAGATTGAAAGTGACAGTTTTGAATCTTGTTATCACTGAAAAAGGCTCCCACTCTGTAGCCCAGGCTGGCCTTGAATTCCTGGCTATCTTCCTGCCTCAGTTTTCTGAGTACGGGGTTTGCAGGCATCAGCTGCCATCCTGGCTTTGTTCTTCTGAGCTAAGGTCCTCCCCACCCTGACCCCAGGAGACACTGTTCCCAGGAGGCACGTCTTCCTTCCGGTCTTGTATCATGGGAGGGTGCCAAGACTCATGGCTGTCTCTATTTTGCTCACATTGATGCTTAGGACTTTTGCTAACACTGGCTGAGTTCTTTTGTCATCCGAGAGGAAGTCAGTCCTGCTGGGCTTTCCCCCTTCGTGGATGTGACAGAAGCCGGTGGCGTGACTTTGCGGTGAACACGCTGGCGCCGCTCGGAGCTGCAGTGCACACTGCACGTGGTGGGCTTCGCCCAGGGGGGAGGAGATTACATGGCTTGTCTTGGCTGATGGAGAGGCATGTGCCACCACGCTGGAGGTGTGCGTTTTCCCTCCGAGGGATCCCAGTGAGCGGGGATATTAAAGCTCTGCCCCGGGGGAACGGGGATCCACTTCCAAGCGGAGGCCAGAGGAAGCATGGCATTTCCTTGAAGTCTTATTTGTTATCTTAAAAACACACATGCGCCTTACATGGAACCCACAGTGTGCCTTTACTAGCTGTAACGCTACTGCATTCTCTCACAAAATATTCAACTAAAGCCAGTGCGTTAGACAGATGCAATTCTTAGCCTGTGGGGTGATCTGCCTCCTCATCTCATGTCCTCGAGGGCCAAGGGTGGAGAGGGAATGAAGCTCTTGGTAGGGCTGCATGGAAGGGGTGGTATATATGCTGTGTGTAGAAGGGTGGCCTGGACTAGAAGGATGTAAATACTATCTCTATGTGACATTTTATTAGGCTGTATGTGATACTGTAATGTTCTACAGAAGTCCCATAGAAAATAGCAGTCATGACCACAGGCACCCCAGCCCCACCTCACTCAGCAGCTCTGGTGTCTTCTGGGAGGAGTCTCACCACTCAACCCATATTCAGTAGCGCAAGGTTGCTGCATGCTTGTGTAAGGAACCCACCGGAATGGGGTGAGATGCAAGCACAGCCCTTGCCACCTCCAGCTTCACAGTGTCTTTCAGCCCTCAAGAGGCCTTTTTCTCTGAGTGTGGGCTAAGCGTGGGGGCGATAACAGGACGGGCCAGGTACAGGCTTCTTGTGATTTCCAAGGTCTGTAGAGCATAGATGCGTGGGAGCCCCATGCTGGGTTCAGTTAGCATTCCAAGTGTACACGGAGGCCTGAGGTCATGCAAGAGCCAGGGCCTGTAGAATTTGGAGGGAGGGAAGGCAAGCCACTCCATCCTTATGACTGTCCTTTCCACACCGGGCCACAAGCAGACTCCACTCATTGTAACGATGGGTTCTTGGCTACACCGGCACTGGCTCAGAGCACCTAGTCCACGGGGAGAGAGGGGTACATCAGGAAACACCCACACATGGAAATGGATGTTTCAGATACAAGGTTCAGCTGCATACAGATGAGACAAGATGGAGGCCTAGGACAGTAAGATCAATGCAGCCTTCAGGGCAGCCAAAAGAACAACGAGCAATCAGGCAATGACTAAGGATTGCCAGAGACAGAGAGAGAAAGGGGGGAGAGACAGAGACAGAGAAAGACAGACAGAGACAGAGAGCTGGGACCAGCAACACCAAAACTAACCCTAGGTCAATATAACTAACACTAATTCTAACCAGACCATAGTCAACCCATAGCCATAATCCCAACCTAACTCTAACCATAGCTAGACCCTAGTCCCACAAAAACTAATTCTAACATAGCTGTCATTGTGAGTGGAAGCTACTTGTGTGTATAACACTAACTCTAACCACAGTAGACCCTATTCTAACCCAACGCAACTTAACCCAGCTCTACACTTGGCACACCATAATCCTAAAACAAACCTGACATAATTCTCACACTAAAACTAAGTGAAACCTAACCATAATATTAAACTCTAACCATAACCTAACCTCAATCCTAACCCTAATTTAGCCCAAATCCTAATCTAACCCTGCCTCAACCCTAACCTAGCACAAACAGTAACCCAAACTCTAATTCTAACTGTAAAATAACCTAATCTAAGCAATAAACATAACCCAAATTTAATCTAGAACTAGCCTAATCATAGACCAATCATAACCCTAAACCAATCTGAACCTTAACCTTAACTCTAACCTTGATGTGAACCTAACAAAACCCTAGCTCTACCCATAACCCTAACCCTAACCCTAATCCAACCCTAACCTAACCTAACCTAACCTAACCTAACCTAACCTAACCTAACCTAACCTAACCTAACCTAACCTAACCTAACC
>NW_026596131.1:13820551-13825459 GCF_907164565.1 Psammomys obesus | reverse complement strand
CCTAACCTAACCTAACCTAACCTAACCTAACCTAACCTAACCTAACCCTAATCAAAAAACTAAGCCTAACCATGTTAATCCAACCATGGGCCTAAGCATAACCCATTCTTAACTCAATCCTCGCCTAAACATGACCCTAACCCTAACCTGATCACAACAGTAAGGTGACCCTAAATCAGTCTAACTCTAATCCTACCCCGACTCCAACCCTAACCTTCCTGTCAGGGGCCCTGAGAACAC
The DNA here is from genome assembly GCF_907164565.1 of Psammomys obesus. Lineage (NCBI taxonomy): Eukaryota > Metazoa > Chordata > Mammalia > Rodentia > Muridae > Psammomys > Psammomys obesus. Next base: position 13,825,219 of record NW_026596131.1, on the reverse strand, counting down.
CAGGGCAGGAGAGTGAGGCTTAGGACAGGGTGGTCCAGGCCAGGCCAGGCCAGGCCACGAGGCAGGATGAGGTAACTTGACATGGTGAGGGAACAGCGTTTTCAGACACATCCACCTTCAGCTTAGACTGTCCCTGGGGCTGGAGTGACTTTGCAACACTGGGGAGGCAGCCAGGGCCCCTGAAACTATGGACATATGAGGGACACAATCCTGGCTTAGGGCCAGCCTAGCACAGTGTTGGGTGCCTTGTGTCTAATGAAGGTTAATCTGAGCTTGAACCTTTGGTGCATCTATCACCATCTTGGCCCTAGATTTCAGACCACTTCCTCTGAAGTGAACTATAAAGCAGACTTTGCTTCTTCCAGCCATTTATCCATCTATTCATACATCCATACATCCACTCCTCTTTCCCACATGTCAATCCACCTATCCACTCTTCCATCCATCTATCCATCTACCTATACCCTCATCATTCCATCCACACATTATTAATCCACTTATATACCCATGCACCCATCTGTCTACCTGCTTACTCATCCACCCACCCACCCATCTAGTCTTCAACTTATCTACCCTCTTCTCATCCACTAATCTATCCATCCACTAATCTATGTATCAATGTATCCATATACATCCACTCATCCATCCATCCACCTACCCATCCATCCATCCATCCATCCACCTACCCATCCATCCATATACCCATCTATCCACCCAACCATCTATCTATTTATCCATCCATCCATCCATCCATCCATCCATCCATCCATTCTTCCTTCCTTCCTTCCATCCATCCATCCACTCACTCATCCATCCATCCATCCACCCACCCACCCATATACCCCATACACCTACCCATCCATCCACCTACCCATCCATCTACCCACCCATACACCCATCCATCCACCTACTCATCCATCCATCTATCCATCCACCCATTCATCCATCCATCCATATATACATATGTATATTAATCCATCCATCCATCTATCCACCTATCCATTCATACATACATACATTAATCCATCCATTCATTTATCTATCCACCCATTCACCCATCCATCCATCCATCCATCCATCCATCCTCCATTCACCCACCCACTCATTCATCCACCCATTAATTTACCTACCTATCCATTCACCCATCCACCCATCTACCTACCCATCAATTTCTCTCTGCATGAATACATTATCTGTCTGTATATACAACCATTTTTACCTTAATTATCTTTCTATGTATGTACATATGCCTAGCACCCATCTGTATTTATGTAGAGATATTATTAACCTGTTGATGTATCTGTTATCTTTCTGTCTATCCACTGGGCTATGTGTTTTCCAAGGTGATGTATCTATTTATTTGTCCATCATCTACTTCTGTTTACCCCTGTGTCTAGCCACATGTCTGTTATCTGTGTCTCTTCCTCTACCATCTTCTCATCCATTTATCACTTACCTTGAATACAAACATGCATCTATTCACCTGTCTGCTATCCTTCTATCTTGGGGAAGCCACTGACTGCTATCATCACTGTAAAGCTTATCTTAAAACTTTATCCCTTCTTGGTCTTAGTGATTTGGGGGCTCAGGGTGGGGAGGGCAAAAGATCAAGCTCATGCCTCCTTGGGCTAGAGTCTTTCAGACTTCAGTGGGGCCTCCTTCAGCTCTCCAGACTCAGCCGGCAAGACAGTGAAGGTGAGATGGCAGAGGGGTCCATCACTCTATCCTGGTGTTGGAGAAGGACAAACCTCCAGGTCCCCCAGCAGGAACATGGGTGGGGAAGATGACTATGCTGAGCATGTGCAGAGAAACTGAGGCTGGGACATGAAAAGAAGAGGAAGAGAGAGGAGGGAAAAAAGCGGTGGGGAGGGAAGTAGAGGTAAAGGAGCAAGACAGCCTCCCAGAGACCTTGTTCAAAGTCTCTGCCTTTGCTAGAGAGAAACATTGGTTTTGAACTCTCATCCTGAGGAGTGCTGTTAAAGTGGAAACAGAGGCCCTGGCTGCCAGAATCTGGCAAGAAACAAGTGGATCACACTCTAGTGAGTGCCGATGCCTGCTGGGATGGGCCTGAGGGCCAGATGCAGAGTCTTCTGCAAGTCAGAAAACATGGGGAGTAGAGCCACTTGTTGGGTAGGCTGAGTGGGGGATGGGACATGCTTTCTGACCACAGACAACACCCAGGATATGCTCCACAGACATAATGTGACCTCACATCCCTGACATCCAGGTGCACTTTCTTTCTTTTTCTTTTTTTTTTAGGTGCACTTTCTTGGCACAAGAACTCTTCTTAGAGGAGACATCAGTTAGGGAGGGACTGCTGGCAAGGATGAGTGGGCTTTTCTGCCCCTTATCTCCTCCTGGCCCTTCCCATCAGGCCCTGTGCCCCAGTGTCACCCAGTATCTCAGGAGGACATTCTACCGGGTGAAAATGAGAAACTCTTCTCTTGGCCAGCAGGCCTGACTGCACAGCTCACACAGAGAGACTCAACATTCGCGTGCAAGATGTGCCATATGTACACGCCGTATACCGTGTTCACAGACAGGGAGGCCACCACTGTGGCCACATCATCGGTGTGGCCGGCCCCACTATGACACCACCTGCCAGGCCTGAGCCTAGGAGGTCCTTTCCACTGGTGGTACCCCTCATCCCAGGTGAGGGGAGCACTGTTGTCCAGTCCCATGAGCTTGTCCTGCAGCCAGTCACCGGCCCCATAGCAACCAAGGCTGGCAACAGTGCCTGGCACCTGCGAGAAAAATTAACAAAATCACTTTCCTTTGGAGAGGCGGGGTGAGGAGGATCATGGCTTTTCGTTATGTAACAGGACAATCTTTGTCGACATGTCCCATCTTCAGGCCGAGGGTTTGCTGAGAGCTGAGGTGACCGCCCCCCCCCCCCAAGGTGCCATGGAGCAGCTGGTTGGCATGCTGTTGAGAGGCATGAGGCCCTGTGGGAAGCTGAGGAAGGAGGGAGAGGCTCTGATCTCCTCTCCCCCAGGGGTGGGTGTGAATGGGTACCAGTGCCGCCTCTGACAATGCCTATGCTGGCAGGACTGATTGGACAGCCTCGAATCTATCCCTGATTCTCAGAACAAACCCAGATCACCAGGGGCTAGGGAAGTCCCGTGATTACCAATCAAACAGGGTCCAGGGAAGAATGAGGCAGACTGCCCAAGCTCTGGCTGGGGACCAGAGGATGGAGGATGGCCAGGCGGGCCAAGTAGAAAACCCTAGCCGAGGGAGGCTGGCCCTGGGCTGAGGATCCACTTCTCAGTGCCTAGCAGCCTCGGGAACAGATGAGGTTTCTGGAACACTCTGATGTGCATGCAGAGAGGCCTCTGGGTGGAAACACCAGGCCAGGTTGGCCCTGGGCATTATGGCGTAGAGCACCAGAACCTTGAGGCACAGAGGGCCACGGCGCAGAAGCCGGATCCAACTGGAAAGCAGCATGGAGAGGGTGCTCAGAGAGGAGGCTCCCCAGCCAGGTGCCTGCACTACCCAGCACCAGTGACCCGTGTCCACCCTGGACCAGGCAGACGAGATCCACAGGGCCTGGAACCCGGCTACCTGCAGAGCGACTCCATCACCACTGCCCTGGTTGGAGTTGGGGGCCTCTCAGGCTGGCAGGCCACGGTTGCAGGCTTTGGCTCAGCAGCCCTCAGGCTACTCTGTCTAGTTAACATGCAGGCAGAGCATCCTGGAGAAATTTAGACCTTTTTTTTTTTTTTTTTTTGCATGTGCGTTTGCATGTAAATGTGGTAGGTGCTGTCCTGATTGATGGCAATTAGCATTTTCTAACGGGAACAGATGTTCGGATTGCCAGGAGGCTGGTACCTACCGCCCACGCCGCCATCTGCTCCGCTGGGCAGGGCCGGGGGGAAGCGGCCCCATCCCGAGGCCCGCCATTCCTTGGTGGTGTGTACTTAACAGGATTGTGTGAGATTGTTTCTGGAGGGAAGAAAAATAATAATAAAGATGTTTTCAGGGTTATAAATAGTTCATGCTGTTTATTATGGGATGGAGCTCTTCTCTGACTAGCAGCCTGGGTTTCTATGTGCCGTGAACAAAGGGAGAGCTGAACAGAATGCAAAATGCCAGCTCCATGCAAGGCGAGGGAGGCTGCCTGGAAAGCCAAGGCTGAGGGTCCTGAGACCCCAGAAGGAAGTGGGGAGGTAGAGATGGAGATTGTGGGGAGCAAGCCAGGACTTGCCATCCTTGACTTCTCCTAGCCCCAGGGAACCAGAACCCTGGATTACCCGACTCTCAAGCCCATAGCAGGTGGACATGGGCTCATGCCCTGGGTCTTACTTGCCCACTGCCAGATCCCCCCCACTCCACACTCTTAGTCCAGGACCGTGACCATCTGACTTCACCATGCAAAGAGGAACAGATCATTGTGCACAAAGAAGTGCTATGCCCAGCCAGGCTGGTGGCCCGAGGGCAGGGCCAGCCTTGCTCCCAGCTGTCTGGGAAGTGGGTAAGGCCTGGCTGCACATGCCTGGCAGTTCGCCTCTGGGCAGCCGGGCAAGTTCTTATTACTGCCCCGGAAGCCAGCAAAGACAGAGTCTCATGTGGTCTTTCTTTCTTTCTTTCTTTTCTTTCTTTCTTCCTTCCTTTCTTTCTTTCTTTCTTTCTTTCTTTCTTTCTTTCTTTCTTTCTTTCTTTCTTTCT
>NW_026596131.1:13736899-13820541 GCF_907164565.1 Psammomys obesus | reverse complement strand
TCTTTCTTTCTTTCTTTCTTTCTTTCTTTCTTTCTTTCTTTCTTTCTCTCTCTCTCTCTCTTTTGGTGTTGGAGTTCTTAGAACAAAACAGTTTGTTTGCTTGCTATAAAAATACTTATCTTCCCCATTACCGTCTGCAGGCAGCAGCCCCTTCCCCCCACAGGTAGATGTCTGTGGGGGAGCCTGTCACCCATCGTCCAGGCAAGGGGACAGATCAGTCCCTATCAGGGACACCCTTCCTCTGCGGGCTGAGGTGCAGCACTTCGCCAGGCTTGCTGGGCGCTGGCTGCTGTGCTTGTGCTGTGCTTTTGATTGTTGCTGTTTTTGAGGCAGGGTCCTCAACCCCTTCAGCACCTGAATCACGGACACGCACTGACACCGGACTTCCAGGCTCAGAGGTATCATGGCATCACTCCCCACACCTGTGGTCTCTGTGGTGGAATGAGGAATGGAGACTACCTGTGACACACTTTCTCCTTGCCTCCAGACCGCTGCTCACACTTCCCCCTTCCACCTTCCTGGTGGCTTGTCTGCTCTGTTGTGTTAGAAGTGGCTTAGAGAAAGGACATATTGGTCTACTTAGTGGGAAGTGGGGAGGGAAAGCTTCCTGACACATCCCCATCTCTGAGGTCTCTGGCTCCTGTGTCCTCCCACCTGGATTTTCTGATCCGAGTCCAGCAAAGCCACTATCATGTCCCCTATTGGAGGCTCCACCAGGGGCTTAGGGTTCAGCTGGAGGAGTTATTTGCAAGGAGATGCTGCTGCTGCTGGAGGAGGAGGAGAAGGGCAATGGGAGGGCAATGATATCACAGTATGAGGATGTGTCCCTGTTCCCTCTACCTAGAGGTGGACACAGGCCCACAGTCCCTAAGAAGCAGATGCCAGATGTCCCAATGTCTGGGTGAAAGAGGACCTTTGTGAGCTGTCAGCATGGAAGCCAGCGGCTCAGGCTGCCTTTGGGAACACAGAAATGTGCACAGATGCGGTCCACGTTCCTATTGTACCGTTGCCTCGTGTTCATAGCTTGCTTCTGCAGAGGCATTTTTCTGTCCCACAGAGGAAGCTCTCCTCCTCAGCACTGTCCGCATCTGGGCTTGGATGGCCCACTGCGTTGGGGAACTGCCCCGGGCACGGCAGGACACTGAGCTGTGTGCTCACTGGCCTCACGTAGAGAGGCCAGCACACAGCCGTGCCACACAGGCTGTGAAGGCCAGTCATGGCTTCAAGCAAGGCCACAGCGGTCAAGTAGTGAACCGCTGCCAGCACAGCCCTGGTGACCCCACCCCTGACACCTAGGGTCCCGGTGCTCTCGGTGTGGCCTGCCCCGTTCCGCGTTCTCACGAGCTTTTAATCTCGGAAGCAGCTCCACACAGTCTCCGCCCTGTGAGCTTCATCATGGCATCATATCCCAGCTGGCAGCTATTTATAGATTGCCCAGTGCATGCTGTTTTGGAAGCTGAGGACTCACTGGTGGTGGCCTTCCCTTCTAGAGAGCAGGGAGACAGGGTGTGTGTCAGATAGGTGGATTTCACCCGGCGCTGGCACCGAAGTCTCACCGCGCAGGTGGCTGCGAACCTCGGCCTTCCATTGTCTTGCAGTTCTGCAGAGCAGAGTGAAGAATGGCGGAGCAGCTCCTCTGCAGGCCTGAAGGAAGGGTGCCCTTCCGCCCACTGCAGCCGTGTGTTCCTTGGCTTGCAGCTGCCTCCTTCCTGAGTCTGTCTTCGCCGTCCTCACACAACCCGGTGGTCTGTGTCTACCCCGAGCCTCCCTCTCCTCTTTTTAATCAGTGAATTTCGAGACAGGTCGTTGCTGTGTAGGCCAGGCTGGCCTCGAGGCCCTGCTTCATGAGAAGTTCGAGGTTTGCATCTCTAGGCCCAGCTCCCTCTTTCTCTTACACAGACACCAACCAGCCGTTGGATTCTGAGCCCTAGTTTTGTTTCCTGTTGCTGGGACACATCTCCTGACAAAAAGAGGGTTTATTTGCCTCACAATTCCAGGTTATGGTCGATGGCTGTGGGGAAGTCGAGGCAGGAACTTTAAGATGCTTACTCATCACATCTGCAAAGGGGAGCAGGGCGCAGTGAGCATGATGGTGCCCTGCCTGCTTGCTCCCTTTCATCCAGTCTCGGATGTCAAGCTTGGAATGGCACTGCCCATGTGGCTCTTCCCGCACTGATTAACGCAATTAAGAGAATCCCTCACGAACATTTCCAGACCTCCTTCTACGTGACTCTAGATTGTGTCCATTTTCACCTTCTGAGGCCTCTGGGGGTAGGGTTGGAACAAGTCACACATTATGGAGGTGAAGATACAGACGCTGTACAGCTGACAATGGTCCTGCTCCACCCAGATGTGCCCTTGACCTTCAGTGGGAGAGGGGCTGCAGGAGAGGGCCCTTCTCCTCCCTTCCCCCCTCCTGCTCTGGTGCAGGCAGAACTGAAGCCTGGGGCCACGGTCTTTTCTTTGACATAATATTTTATCATGTGTGTACAATATATTTTATTATAGGCATCCCTACTGCTCCCTGTAACTCCTCCCAAATTGCACCCACTCCCAACCCTGCCCAATTTCAAGCCTTCTTTTTCATTTTCTTTATAATCCATTGAGTCTTGTTTGGGCTGCCCATATGCCCTGGGTGTGAGTTGTCTGTATATTCCTGGGTGTGAGCTGCCCATATGCCATGGGTGTGTGGCCATCCACTATAGCAAGGTTGACCTCTCAGGGCCCACACTGGGTGGCAGCTGTAGGATGTCCTCACTTCGAGGCACTTGGCATGTGTCCTCTGTCCTCCCTCCTCCTGATCCTGATCTTCCCGCCAGTGTCAGGCACAGCGCTTGGCTCTGGGCAGCCGAGGAAGCTGATTGGGGATCGGATGGACCCCACACCTCATGCTCTTTAGGGAGTTGGATGAGTCAAAGCAGATGGATGAGACTCCAGACTCAGCTGACAGGTGTTTTTAAAAACTGCTGAACCAGGGCTCAGAGGTTAGGAGCATCTGTTGCTCTTCCAGCGGTCCTGAGTTCAGTCACCAGGAACCACAGGGTGGCTCACAACCATCTATAATGAGATCTGATGCCCTCTGCTGGTGTGCATGCAGGCAGAGTACTGAGTAAATAATAAATAAATAAATCTTAAAAAAAAAAAAAGCCTGCTAAACAATCTGGGTGGTGATGGACAAGCTTTCAGTCCCAGGACTTGGGAGGCAGAGGCAGGCAGATCTCTGTGAGTTTGAGACCAGCCTGGTCTACAGAGCAAGTTCCAGGACAGCCAGGGCTACACAGAGAAACTTTGTCTCAAAAACCAAAACCAAAACAAAAATCTGTTAAACTTTACATGATAAAAATTAACTATCAGTTTATTCAAAGTGTGTGACACAGTGACGTTTGCTATAGTCGCTACAATGGACAACCATCACCTCTAAGTCCAGAACATTTTTCTCACTCTAAAATGCAAGCTCACCTCTAGAAGCTACCCTTACCTTCCCAGCACCTCCGCAGGCTTCAGCCCACCTTCTCTCTGGGTGGATTGTCCCCTCTGCTCATTTCACATGCATGAAATCAAATCTGGCCTTTAGTAGTACATTAGAGCATGTATCATAACCTCGCTTTCAACACTGAGTGTGTTCTAGAGCATGGATAGACCACACTCAGCGCACCTATTCATTTCCTTGATGGGCGTTTGACTACTACAAAGGACCAGACTTCTGAGAAATCGTTCTACTTCCGCCATCATATTTATGGGGTGTAGAAATTAGATTATAGGCGTAAACCTCATCATCCACAAATCCCCCTAGTACCCCTCCTGCCAGCTCCCCTAGAATTATGTCAATGAGCCCTTTGAAGAACAAAGTATTCCAATGTCCAATACAGAGTGGAGGGACTTAGTTCTTGGCCTGTGTGTGTGTGTAGCCTGTGTCAAAGGCAGCCTGGAAGGCTCTGAGTTCTGGGGCGGGGGCCGGTAGATGTGACCTCCACGGGAACAAGGAGCAGCCCTCTGGTTGCCTGTCTTCTCCTGCTGTCCTCCAGTCAGGCACCATCTGCTCCCTGGCATGCCTTTCCTACCCAGGGCAGGGCACTTGCCTGTGCCACCATCCCCACAGAGCCCGTGCCATCTGGCCACCCTGGGATCCCCAGGGCCTCGGCTTGCCCAAGAAGCACAAAGTCTGTCACTGGAGGGTGAGCAAAGGGCAGTGCAGGGAGCAGCCGCCCAAGGCTTCCGGTTTCCTGGGGCCTCCAACACGGCTGAGGTCAGAGGGGGACCTCCATATTTACATAGAAAACATTTCTTTTTAAAGGCTGGACTTTTGGATGCAGGGTGTTGGAGTTAGGTGGGAAAGGCCAGGGAGGGACGAGGGTGACAGTGCACCCTGACTGTCCTGGAGAAACAGGACCCTCCTCTCTCCTGTGTCCTGCTCTAGGGTACCCAGGAGGCACAGAGCTGGGGGTTCCACACAGAAGTGCCTGGATGTCATTACATAGCACAAGTTCTCGAGCCCTTATGCTGCTCTGGACAAGGCAGGCCCTACTATGCTCGTTCTGACTACCTCAGAGAGGGGCTGCACCTCTATGCCCGATGGTAGCTGAAGTGTCTGGAGGGGCCAGTGGTAGCCATAGCCGCCATTTTCATCCAGAAGCTCTGGGTCTGTCACTCTCTAGGTGGCCCTGGTAGAATGGCATTTTGCCTGCTGCATTCCAACTGTCTCTGCTCTCTGAGTGGCACTGGATTGTGGGCAGTGGCCACACCATTCTTGGGCTTGGGCTCCAGCGCATCTGTTTACAAGATGCCCCTTCATGGGTGCTGCCACTGCCCGGGGGCAAGAGGGCACTGGGTGGAGAGCTCCAGCCACAGCTTCAGTGGGAAGAGCCGCTGAAATGCTGGGCAAGTTAGCAGCCACGCGTCTTGGTGGGGCGATTTCACAGCTCTCTGGGAAGTTGATGACATCTGCAGAGATTAGAAAGGCCAGCTCCCTGTCATGAGCCATATCAACCCTCCCCCACCTGCAGACACCCCAGCAAAGAGTCACAGAGCTCACCTAGGTGACAGCTCTCCGTTTTGTGTGATGCCACTGGTGATGTGGTCCTAACACTAGAGTCCAGGTCGACTTCTTTCCGCTCATGCCAGAAACATGGCAAGACTCCAACCAGGAAATAAGTCTGACACTGTCTACGAGCAGCAGATCATCTGGGTACATGGTGGCTGTACAAGACTGACCCCCCCCCCTCTGTATGTGTGTGTCTGTCTACAGTGTGTTCTGTGCTGTGTTCTGTGTACATCCTATGGGCACATTCAGCTTTCAGGTCTGTGAGATTCGTGTCTGTGAATTTCACAGACCACAGATAGAAAAGACTGAGCACAAAGTGCTATTCAGACACCGTTCTCATCTTGTGATAAGCACTGTCTTAGTCAGAGTCACGGCTGCTGGAATGGAGCACTATGACCAAGAGCAGCTTGGTGAGGAGAGGGTTCCTTGGCTTACACCTCCACAGCACTGTTCGTCATGGAAGAAAGTCAGGGCAGGAACACAAGCAGGGCAGGAACCTGGAGGCAGGAGCTGATGCAGAGGCCATGGAGGGGTGCTGCTTACTGGCTTGCTCCCCAAGACTTGCTCAGCCTGCTCTCTTATAGAACCAGACTGCCAGTCCAGGGCTGGCAACACACCCAATGTGCTGGGCCCTCCCTCATCCATCACTGATTAAGAAAATGCTCTATAGGCTTGCCTGCAGCCTGATCTCACAGAGGCATTTTTTAACTGAGGCTCGCTCCTCTCGGATGACGTTAGCTTGTGTCAAGTTGACACAAGTACAGTTGTGTCACAGGTACAGTTCTCCCACAAGAGCAAACACTGCAGGCCTTCCTGCAGTGTCTACCATGTGCTAGGACTTATCGGTGTCCTAGTGATGGCAGGCTCTGATTTGGCACACAGAGAAGGTTTCTTAAAACAATGGCTTCTCTGAAGCTCATGGCAAATGCTCAAAAGAAACCAGATCAGCAGAATGAGGAAGCCGCGGAAGGCCTGGGTGAATGGTGCAGCGCTCATCTGAGGGCTGGCTCCCATCCTAGCACCTCAGGACAAGGTCTGGGATTGTCGTAGCTGGGATGGCGGAGACAGTTGGCAGCTCCCGAGCATTCAATGGCATGCTTGGTGACCACAGGGAATGGCCCAGTCCCCGTAATGCTGCTGTGAGTGGGGCTGGAGATAGGGGACAATGGCAACAGGGTCCCAGAGAGATCTGGCTAGACAGGTGGTCACTGGAGGTGATGGGAATGGGAGGTAGCTGGAAGTCTAGGCCGCTTCCCTCTTTGTGCTTCTCCATCTCCAGGCCTTCAGCCATCCACATACTCCTGGTCCCTCCTCCGGGGCCAGGAAGCATGCTGCACCCCCACTCCACCCCTCCTCCCCCACTGGCCTTCCCCTTAACCTGTGTGGGCACTCCAGGCAGAAGCTGACGATGGTCTGAAAATCTTCCGCACTGCCCTCCAGCCTCCCACCAAGTAGTTCCTCTCTCCCTGAAGCTCCACCCCCGATCCAGCCTCTCCTCCCTGTCTCCCTATGTGGCCCTGACTTCTCTGTCATACTCCTCTCAAGGTGATGGGGGTGGGGAGAGAGCTCTTTTCTCCATCTTAAAAACAGTAGCAACAACAAAAATGTGTGTGGGTGCTTTACCTGCACGTGTGTTCCCATCACTCGAATGTCTGGTGCCCATAGAGGTCGTCAGAACCCCTGGAAGTGGGATTGCAGGAGGCCATGAACCACCATGTGGGTGCTGAGAACCAAACCCGGGTCCTCCGCATGAGCCGCCAGTGCTCCTCACTCCAGCCACCTCCCACCTTTTTAAAAGACCCTCATATGCTTGCGTGGTACAAGCTTGGGCAGTTTCCCCTGTGCCAGCACCAAGAGGGGCAGGTGATGTCTCCTACATTACGACAGAGCTCACGCCTCTGCTTGGGCGGTGCTGCACGTCTGCCCCTCTGATTCTGACTTACCACCTGTCTCCGCTGAGCAGCTGGCAGAGGTGAATGCACCAGGAAGGCTGAGCCAGCCTGGCACAGGCAAGGCTGCGGCCTTCCCCTCCAGCAAAGGCAGCTGGGGCATATCTCCACCCCATGAGTCCAGCTGAGCTTCCGGCTTTCTAGCCGGCAACGGGAGGAGGCTCTGTGCAAGTGTCATCCGCCTGCTGAGAATGTGGCTCAGACTTCGCGTGTTCACGCACTGCCGCAGGGCTGTCTTCGTTGGTGCAGGGGCCGTTATCACCGTCACTTTCCAAAGGATTCGGTGGGAAGTTGGGAGATCAGTCGGCCTGCCCGGATCTCAGCGCCACAAGTGACAGCTGAGACGACCCGGGGGGCGGAGTGCTCCCGGATACCCTGGTGGTGCGTGGCTTACGGTGACTTGACTGCTCTCGGGCTCTCCCGACCGGTAAACGGTGTTTTTCCTTCTTGCCAGTTTTGATTCAGGTTGTGCCGAGCCCCACGATTCAGGCTGAAGGGCTGAATTGCCGTCAAGGTGAAAAGAGTTGTCTCTGGGGAGGGTTTGAACACACTTCTTCCCGTCCCTGGGATGATGCCTCTTCGACATTGACGTGCTTGTCTGCCAGGCTCAGAGCATGGTGGAGGTGACAACTTCTTCGTGGCGCGTCATCCTCTGTGATTGTTACCCGTACTGACAGTCCCCGGGGTTCAGGGTTGACTACACTTGACTGAGCCGAATAAATTAGCATAAAACATGTAAAACCCAATTTCCTAATGTAGTTTCTTTCTCATTTGCTACCCAGGTGTTTAGATTTAATTTCTTCCAAATGATATCCCTAAACATCATTACGTCCTAATAATTGTGTGTTTTGATGGCAAACAGCCCTAATGAATCGAGGCAGGCAAGTGGAGACTTCTCTGGAGAAAATGCGTCCTTGGGTGAGCCGTGGGGCCTGGAGGAGGCGGTGATGGGGAGCTGGCGTGCTGGAGATGCTGCCATCCCACCAGCTCTAATGGAAGGCTGCTGGCCCGGCTTAGGGAGGCCTGTCACGCGTCTCTAGACCTAGGTTTTTCCTCCCCATTTGTCTCTTCAGCCAGGGATCTGTTTGCCCTGCCTCTGAGGGTCAGTCTTCTTGGACACGAGCATTTAGAGTGAGTCTTTGTTATGCATAAAAACACCATGAACCATGCTGTTGCCCAGAATGGGTGGCCTTGAATTTTCCATCGCTGTTCCTGTGTGTGTGCGTGCGTGTGTGTATGTGTGTGTATGTATGCGTATGTGTGTGTACCCACGTGGAAGCCAGAGGAAAACGTCAGTGCCCCTCCCTCTCTCCTGAGATCCTCTCACCCTGCCCATCTCCTCCACCTTATTCCCTTGAGGCAAAGTCTCTCACTGAACATGAAGTTGGCCTTTTTTTTCCCCCCCCTGGGCTGTATAACCCTTGAGTTCCCAGAATCTGTCTGTCTCCACTTCCCAGTGCTGGGGTCACAGGTCACCAGGGGGTTCTAAGATCTTATAGGAGTGCCCATCGCTTGCCCACTGACTCATCTCCTCAGATTTCAGTTGTTTTGTTGAAACAGGGTGTTGTGTGGCCCAGGCTGGCCTCAGATTCACTGTGTAGCCAAAGGTGACCTTGAACTCCTGATATTTAGTACACACATACACATATGTACACACGCATACACACACGCACAGGTATGCACACATTTCCCAAGTGCTGGGGCTGCAGGTGTGTGCCACTTTTCTAGGTTTAGACTCGCAGAGACAATGACAATTAGCAGCTACAATGGTACACACCTGTGATTCCAGGACTCGGGAGCCACAGACCAAAGGCGCACACAGCGAGTCCCGGCCACCTTGTCGAAAACAGGCAAGCGAACCCATGCAATCAGCCCACCTCTGCGTGGTTTTCTGGTTCGTCCTTCCTTCCTTCCTTCCTTCCTTCCTTCCTTCCTTCCTTCCTTCCTTCCTTCCTTCCTTCCTTCCTTCCTTCCTTCCTTCCTTTCATGTTACATGATCTCACGCAGGAGCCTAGACTAGCCTGGAACTTGGGGCAGTCTCCTGCCTCAGGCCCCAAATGCATTAGGACCCTGTCCCTCTGTTTATAGATTATTTGGGATTGAACTCAGGGCTTTTTACATGCTACGTGGCCACTCTACGGGATGAGCCACATTCCCAGCTCCTGTTCTGTTCCTTTAGCCTTTTAAACACTTATTGTGTGTGTGTGTGTGTGTGTGTGTGTGTGTGTGTGTGTGTGTAAGAGAGAGAGAGAATGTGTGGATGTGGGCAGAGGTCAAAGGACAGTGTGTAGGCATTGATTCTCTTCTTCCACCACGTGGACCCTTCATAAACTCGGTCCACCATGCTTTGGGACCGGCACTCTTCCTGCCAAGCCATCTCTCCCCTCCCCTGTTCTGCTTTCTAACCCTGATGTACCGGTTTTCCTCAGTCGTAGACTTTGATAGATGTGTAATTCCTCTTGGAGTTACCAGCCCAATGGGGACATAAGGGTCAACGTCTTGGAGTTGGTCTATTTGGATTAAGCAGGGAGATTTCCCTACCGTCTCTGCAGGAGGCTTCCTCTCTTCCTCTTGTGATTTTGTGTTCAGAGTTGCCAGTGTTCTGGCCAAGCCCGGCCTCCCAGCCTGAGAGGGAACCCTTTGGAAATGAAAGTGGATCCGCCTCTTCCTTTTGCTGCCTGCCTCTCAGGAAGAAGATGGCCAGAGGCTGTCTCAGAGCCGGGCCATCCCACAGGCGGGTCTGAGGCCCCGGGGTCTGAGCAGTTATGCTCTGTTCGGTTTCCGTCTTCCTGTGGCCTTGCGTGTGCACACATGTGTGCGTGCACCCTGGTCAGAAACAGCAGACGTTCCGCAGCGAGGCCATCAGCTGCTTCTGGGCCCCGAGCTCCACTATGCTAACATCTTCCCCCCAGTGGGAAGCGAGATAGCTGTGATTACTCTAATGAGTGATTAATTAACGAGCAGGTTGGCTAGATAATGGGAATCTGCTGACCCCACTGAACGATGGCCAGGAGAGACCTGGCCGGCAGTGCCCAGTGGTGCAGCTCATGTGACTTCAGCCCTTACATCTGCTCCTAAGGAGTCACACTAGCCATTCTTTGTGCTGAGGTCACACCCACGCACACACAGGTGCAAGGCATCCTGGGGCCTGTACCCACCCAGCATCCACTAGGCAGTGTCTGTCGAGAGTTTCTGAGTTTCTGTTGGTGCTCACATTTAGTGTGTGTGTGTGTGTGTGTGTGTGTGTGTGTGTGTGTGTGTGTGTTTGCTCCTGTGTATATGTTTCAAGCAGACACTTAGAAATATTTGGACATAATAAAATGATGAAAACAGATTTATTTATATATTTAGGATTTTTTTTTTTTTTTTTTTTTTTTTGAGACAGGGTTTTTCTGTGTAGCCCTGGCTGTCCTGGCACTTGTTCTGTAGACCAGGCTGGCCTCAAACTCAGAGACCTGCCTGCCTGCCTCTCATGTCTAGAAAAGTGGGCCCAGCCCAGTATTTAGCTGAAGCCAGGCCACAGAGGCTGTGGAGGATGCTATTAGCATTCTGCCAGGATGTGGTCTGAGCCAGCATACCCCGGCCACATGCCTTCCCGTCTCTGTGGGGAGCTCCAGGAGAGCTGTTTTGGAGCTGTTCCCATCAGCCACAGGGCACTTCTGGCAAGGAGGGGTCTGCCCCCTTGTCTATGGAAAGACCAGATATAGGCCACGCCCTCCATGAGACCCTGGCCTGCAATGTACCTCCAAGGCTGTGGAGGTGAAGCGCGCATGTGGAGGTCATAGGGCAACTTTTCGGACTTGGTTCTCTTTCCAAGACATGAGCCAGAGACTAAATTCAGGCTGTCAGGCCTGCGTGGCAATCACCTTTACCCAGGGAGACATCTCACTGGCCTCCCTCTAGCTTCTTACCAGGGTGCTATTATTGATTGGGAACCAATTCCAATCCAGGACGATTTAATCTTCTGAGATCTTTGCCTCAGAGGCACCTGCAAGGAGGGGGTGGGGTGAGGAGATGGCTCAGTGGTTAAAGCACTTGCTGAAGACTAGAGCATTGGTCCCCCTAACCCACAGAAATCCAGCCTGGGGAGGTTAAGACAGGAGACCCCCACAACAAGCTGGCTGAGGAGACAGACTATATGGCGTGGGTGGGTGCTGGGTTCGACTTACAGACCCTGAGCCAAATAATAAGGTGAAAGAACAGTAGACAATGATTCCTAACATCAGCTCTAGGGTTCAATATGCATATGTCCATGTGCACCTCCGCCCATGTGTGCTCCCACACACGCAAACATGCGTGAACATGCAAGTATACACTGCATACACATGAAAATGGAAAAATGATAATAAAGTAACCCCTGAAAAGACTCATCCCAAATACAGCCAAGAACCAGGTCTTGGTCATATCTTTGTAAGACACACTTGTTTGTTTGGTTGTTTGGTTTGGTTTTTTGAGGCAAGGTTTCTCTGTGTAACAGCCCTGGCTGTCCTTGAACTCTGTAGACCAGGCTGACCTGGAACTCACAGAGCTCCACCTGCCTCTGCCTCCCAAGTGCTAGGATTAAAGGCACCGCCGCCCTGCTTCATTTATCCCTACATGTCCAAGGCTTTAGTTCGGTGCCCCCTGTCCCATACCTCTCTACATACTTGCTCTCTGTCCCTCAGCTGGCCCTTCTGTAGGTGGGCATAGGTGCTGGTAGCCACTTGGCCTCAATACTAAAGAATGGTAATGTGCTCAGTGCTGGGGGGTGGCCAGAAGGCGAAAGACGGGTGTGTGTGCCGGAGACGGCACTCTGTGGGCTGTTCGCGCCGCTCTCCACCACAGCAAAGCTGCTGCTTTGATCTCCCTGGGGCTCACTGGCCTCCCAGAAGTCAACAGAGACCTTGACTTTGTCTACTTGCAGAAGTTGCAATTAGGCTGAGCAGAAGAGCCAGGCCAAAGGCAGGCTGCAGAAGCTACAGACTGTTTCAAACACTGACTGATGACAAACTCGTCTTTGCTGGACATACGGTAGAGGCCCCGGGTGGCATGGGAGGCTGGCAAGGGTGGCTAGCGTGCCCAGTCCTCACCGAGTGGGCCCAGTGTGCTTCGTGGGAGGAGGTGGGGAGTGTGCAGGACCCTGCTCACAGCCGCACCGCTCTGCGTTTCCCAGCATTGTGATCTGATCATGTTTCTGCTTTCCAGTGATCAGGAAGAGCCCTGGCTCCACCATGGGGAGAGAGAGGGGCCTCTGAGCTTTCTGGAAATGGTAGGACTGCCTGCACCTGCAGTCTCCACTGACTGTGGTCGTCCAGGCTGGGGCCCTCTGGGCAGTTTTGTTCCCCAGCCCCCCTCAGGGCCAAGACAGCCAAGAAGATTGCTCCTTTGGTGTTTATCAATATCCCGTGGTGCCTCAGGAGTGCCCAGTGGGACAGTCAAATAAGCAGGCATCTCCAGGCATCCCAGAGAGAAGAGCCATGCCAGCAGGGGCCTGCTCTGCCCCTCACACACAGAGCTCCTGGCCTTTGCCACCTCCCTCTCCTCAAAGCCGAGTGGTTTGGGGATTTTCATGCAGACCCAGAAAAGGTGGACGGTCTCAGCCATAAAACAAGACAATAGCCAGGCAGGCAGCCTCCCGAGAGTCTGACTTCAGACTCACAGGCCAGGTGGGCTTGGAAAGCTCCCTCATAGGTGCCCTTAACCCTGACACCCACGCCTTCCACTGCGACTTTGCTGGGACAAAGTGGTTGAGCTTGGCCAGGGATGCTCCTGGTGGGCTCCAGCTGGCCACTACGAAGGAAGATCCTGTGATGAGAGGGTACAGGGGAGCTGGCCCCATGAATCTGAAGGCTCTAGGAATCACTGTGTTAATAGGCTGGTCAGCAGCCTTGGGGACGCTGCCCCTCCCCCATTGCGAAGATGGGGCCTCCTCCAGGATGTGGTAATACGCTAAGAGAAAAACAGGCTTTTTCTTCCAGAAATCTGGTGCTCTGCAGGCCCCTGGACATCAGAGGTCCATCGATTCCTCCCTGAGGCCACTGGCCCTTTAGAAACACATTCTGTGTCCACCTAACAGTGAGCCTGCCTGGCGGGAAAATGCTCTCCCTGCCATACTAAGACCAGCGGACGCATCCAAACAAAAACACATCCAGCCAGCAGCAATAACCCCAGAGTGGAAGCAGCTCATGCCAGCCTGAAAGGGTAAGCCAGCATGTATACCAGGCACAGGCCTGGTGTACGGTTAGAGGTGGGTGTGAAGCTCCGGATGCCATACAGAACGGGTGAGCCTTGGAGACACTGCATCAGTAACGGAATCCAGATGTCCAGGCCATATGCGCAATTCTTTCCTCACAAGAACCTGTGAGTCTGAGGCTGCCAGGGCAGCAGCGGGCAGAGGAGGGAGCCATAACATCCTAGAATCAGAGCTGAAAGTGTAGAAGTCTCTGCTGTGAAGAGCTCACTGTGCAGCTGGGCATAGAAAAGGCTTATAACCTACCGTCCAGATGCAGGCCCAGGGGAGGCAGGGTCTCCACGGTAAGCTAAGAAGGCACACGTGGGGAAATCAAGCTGCCTTGGTCTCTGTGTTAGTCAGAGCTCTCTACAGGGACAGAGCTGGTACTGTGTGCTAAAAGGGGGTCTTAGAGCCTCCAGCCTGGTAGCTGCTGAACCCTCAAGGCCGGACACCTCGGCAGCTCCTGTCTGGCTTCAGCTGAAGCCCAGGAGAATTCCTGGAGAACCGCTGGTCCTCAGTCCACAGCTGAAGAAACTGGGTTTTGGCGTCAGCGGAGAGCTGCAGTAGCAGCGGCTAGGCACACTTGCTAGCAAGCCCCAAATACAGGCAAGCAAGCCTTTCTGTGCTTTCCCTGGGCCTCTTCACGTCTGCGCTGACACCAGGTGGCGCTGCCCGTGCTGGGCATGGTTGCCTTGTAGTTGATTCCGAATCCAATCAAATTGACAATCAAGACTCACCATCACTGGCGCCATGGGGAGCTGCTGGGGCGAGGGACAGGTGCAGAGCCCTGTAACTGTGGCTCAGAATTGACAGAGTAGGGCTCTGGCTGACTCCATGTCATGGTGTTATTTGCTTAGGCTGTTAGCTCAGATTTCTTGTCACAAATGAAGGGAAGATGGGCGGGTCATGTGTGTGTAGCCATTCTCAGCCTGACTGGGCTCTAAATGTCTGGAGAAGGCCCCTCAGCTGGGAGGACTGTTGGCTGGGGTATGGGGGAGATTTTAAAGGAACATTCACCCAAGACTACTGGACTTCCGCCTGAGGACTGCACACGGGACTGGGGACTGGGCTTTCAGCCCAGCAGATACCCAGCCCCTCCCATGCCTGGATCCATCACCAGCCCTTTCTGCTTCCCTTTCTTGGTGGCCTAGCCCCTTGCCTTCTCTTCCCAGACGCTCTCTACCTCCTGGTGCTCTTGGCTTTCATCCCCCTGGGGTATTGGATCTGTCTCAGGCTAGAGCCAACTAAGGCACAACAGTGACATTTCAAATCTAGTCTCAACTGCTCCTGCCAAGGGCTGCTGATCTAAAGAGAATGTATGAACTCCCACATTGGGGGGGGGGGGGATGCCACAGGCACATTTACACTGGGCAGTGAGCAGAGACAGGGATTTGGGTGTACTGGTGGAGACTGGTTATCACCAGTGTTGGTGGGCTTGAGGGTGGAGAGAGTGTGCCTAAGGATGGGTTCCAAGGTGAAGCAGCGTTAGCAGGGGTGAGTTAGGGAACCAGAGCAACAGTGTAGAGGCCAACCTAGGTGCCGCCCGAACCAGCATGAATCCTGCTGTCTCGATGGTCAGAGTTGGTAGGTGTGGGGACATGTTTCAAGTTCCCCGTGAGGTTTGGCTACAGTTTCCTTGGTTAAGACAAAGCCTGAAGGGGACTGCAACAGTGACCTCCTGGAGGGAGAGTTGGCGGTAGAGGCAGTAGGGGGGTGGCAGGGCTGCTCTGACCCCACAGGGGTGGAGTTTCAGGTACAGCAGATGGACCCCTGAGGAAGGGAGGATGGCGAAGCCTTCTCTGCCATCCTGGGGGCTGGTCAGCGTGTGGAGGAAGGTGGCGCCGTTTCTGAAAGCAGCAGGCACCATGGAGACACCGGCACGTCCACAGGACATGGCTGTTTCCTCAGCTCAGATGGATGCTATTAGCTGGTGATAACAGGCGCACAGCAGGCTGCGGTAGCCGGGAATTAGCAGAGTGTCACCTTGGTCCAGTAATTCTGGGGGAACTGACGGGCACCTGCCTGAGATAGCCTGGCTCTCTGGTGACTGGTGTCATCGGAGCTCTTCAGCCCACGCATCCTGAGTCACCGTCTCGGCTGTGTGGGACTCGGGCTGCCTGTGAATCCAGAGTGGGTGCAGCCCTGCCTTTCCTTCACGTTCTCCTGATGCCATACCTGTTTGTCTCCCCTCACCTAGGTGCCTTTTGTTACTCCTGGAACGTTCTGGCTCGTTCATGTCAGAATCAAGGTCAGCAGAGAGGAGACGTGAATCATGAATAGGGCCTGGATTGTCTCTCCTCATTGGTCAGGCTAGGGGGGTGCATGTGTGTCTGTGCACATACATGTATGTGGGCACGCGCCTATGTGCAGAGCGTGTATGATGCCTGTATGTGCACTGGTCGTCATGCTCATACACATATGAACTGTGAGTCCCACCATCTCAGTGGATCTGCATTGTGTCTGTGTGTACCCCTGAGTCTGTGCTACCCGCATGCATGTGGGTGCATATATGTGCATGTATGTAGATACACAGGAAGGGAAGAGCCCACATCTTCCGGAAACCTCTCAAGACCCTGACAGACCCAGCAGTCATGACTGCTGCTCATTGGATGGAACCCTTGGGGGAAGTTACTGGACATCTGGGTGAAAGAGAGGAGAAATGAAATAGCTGGGAGATTTGCAGTGTGTTACCTGTTTTTATTAAAAATCAATGGCACGATAGAGCGATTCTGCTCCGTCTTACTTAAACAATACCCAGCGTGAAGGATTGGGGCCCCAGCCCTGCGAGCCTCCTCTGTCCCCATCCCACTCCCCCCTTCATGAAATAACCAGCTCCTCTCGGCCCCATCAGAGCTGGGATTTACGGCCTGGCCTGCCGATTGCCTGCCACACGCCTCTCTCGGTTTTATTCCTGCTATTTATCACGCTGGTCCCTGCCTCAGCACCAGAGGGACAGTTAATCAAGGCAGACTTTCTACCTTGTCATCCCTGGATTCTGCTGGGAGAAAATGTGAACCGTAAAATTAAAACCATGGGAACTGGGGACTTGGCACAGAAGCTGGGGCTGGGGAAGAAGGGAGATTTCCCTAGCTCCTTGCCCCATGCAAGGACAGAGCAGACTGAGCAGCTGGAACACACTTCCTTCCTGCTGAGGGCCCTGCTCCGAGCTGGGGTCCTTCCTGCTGGACACTCCGGTGACAGTGAGCCCTGACAAAGGAGGAAAGCAGGGAGAGAGGACCCCAGGCTGCAGTAGATTTCAGGCAAGCAGTTTTCTGGTGCTTGGGGACACTCCTGGGGTCTCAGCCTACCTCAGCCTGTCGTGAGGAGCCCTTTCCTCCACCCCCATGTGTCCTGGGAGGGGGGGTGTCTGAAGGGGAAGAAGACCACAGATGCTCAGCTCCCTACCTCAGGATGAAGGTGCCTGTGAAGGCAAAGCCCGAGCCAGGACCAGACACAGGCTGTGGCCTCTCAGCTGATGCTGCAGTAGAGGGGGATGGGTAACTTCTAGATCTTTCCATGGACAGCCGGGTAGGTCGGTTTTCTTAGTGTTGTGAGAGATAAGTCAGAGGACTGCAGGTCTGCAGGCCAGGGAGCCAAGCTGCCACCAGCCTACAGGGACCTGCCTTCTAGCTGGAAAGACAGCCCGTTTGCTTTTTATCATGGTGTTTATTTCTATTCCACAAAGAACCTTTGCAGTGGAGAGTGTGTGTGTGTATGTGTGTATGTGTGTCTATGTCTATCTCTATCTCTCTGTCTCTCTCTGTCTCTCTTCTCCCCTCCCCTCCTCACTCTGCACATGTACCCATACACAGATGTGTGGCGATCAGAGATTCGTATCAATGTCCTTTTCCTCAATCCCTCTCCACCTTGTTTTTGAGACAGGGTCTTTCTCGGAGCCTGGATCTCACCCCTTCAGTTAGTTTGGCTGGTTGGTAGCTTTGGGGATCCACCTTCTCCACCTCCCTTCACCCCCAGTCCACTATAGGCTAACTGCACCACTACAGTGGGGTTTTGTGTGGAGGCTGGGGGTCAGAACGCCAGTCCCGATGCAAGTGCTTTATCTGCTGAGCCATCTCCCCAGACTCTGCCCTTGCAATAGGAAGCTGTTTGTGTGCCAGCCTCAGCATGAACATCTTATACCTCGGGGTGGCCAGTCAGCCCCCTTTGTGTGTCTAGTTCACGGCATCCCTTCCCTGGACCGTCTCAGAGTACCTCGGATGTAGCCTGTGTTCTTTCTTAACACAAATCTACCTGTCTCAGCCCTATTTGCTCTCTGGCCAGCAGGCGCAGCCCTTGCTCACCATTGTCCAGATGCCATCCAGCTCTGTTATTTTACCTGCAACCCTGGATCCCACCACATGGCTGAACTCCCATGCTCAGCTCTGCTGCCAGGCCTGTGTGCCCTGGCATGGCTCCTCCCTCCTACTCGGTCACATGCCCCTGTCCCGGCTGCACACACCTATTCATTTGCACATGCACGCTCCAGTGTGGCCTGGCTTCCCACCCCATGCCATTACCAGCCACAGAAGTGCTCAAATAAGTCTGCCTGTCCCACAGGGCTGCGTGTCCCTCTGGCAGCCCTTGCCCGGTATGACTCTTTATACTTGTTTACTTGCTGGTGTTTCTAGAAGCACCCGCTTGGCCATGTCTTGAAGGCAAGAGCTCGCCTGCAGATAGCAGGCTGCAGGAATGGGGTGAGCAGGTTCTCCTCTGGGCTTCTGGCTCCCGGGACCCCCTGCTGCCCCTGGTGGGTATGCACCTCGGCTGCGGAGTGCATTGTGCCATTTAGCTGCTGCCGCCGTGGTTTACCTTTCTAATTATGTTTGGCTTAGAACAATGTTAAAATTGTTTTTGCGTTCCCTGAGTACACAGAGCCGGGGCGTGGGAGGAGGTGGCTGGGGACGTGCAAGGTGGTGGAGAGAAGACACTGGGATTTAAAGGCTGTCACAGATAAGCCACACACTGGTAATCAAGACGGCAGAGCCCTGTAAACAAACAGAGGTGAGATGAGGTGGGCCTCGACACAACATGTGGGAGAGAGCTGGACAGAGGGTACAGGACTCGGGGATGGGGTACCAGCTGAACCCCACCAGTGTTTGGTGCTTCTTGGGGGCTGAGAACTTCTCTTTCTGTTGATCCTGTTGATGCATTCATGCCTGCCACACCCTGGGTAAGGCAGATATGGCTATTGCCATGGTTTTACAGAGAGGTAAACTGAGGCAGAAAGCAGGATGCCACAGGCCTGGGGTCACAAAGATGAGCTACAAGTAGACCTGGGACCCTGGTTTTGCTGAGGTAAGAGGGAGCTCTGGACTGATGGGGTCCAGGAGAACATTTGCCTGGCACATGAGGCTGGAGTCATCTCCAGCTGCCTGACGTCGGGCATGATAACCAATGCCTTTCATCCCACCAACTTGGGAGGTGGAGGCAGAAGGATCAGGAGTTCAAGGTCACCCTTAACAACATAGTTAGTGTGAGGCCAACTTTGGTTACATGAGCCCCTACCTCATAGAAAGAAAGAAAGAAAGAAAGAAAGAAAGAAAGAAAGAAAGAAAGGAAGGAAGGAAGGAAGGAAGGAAGGAAGGAAGGAAGGAAGAAAGAAAGAAAACAACAAAAACAAACAAAAAACCTAGTGCATTCTGGTGTGAGAATCCCAGATGGCCACTAGACAAGGCCAAAAGAACAAATCCCCACCCACCTTTGTGGAGAATACACTGATACCCACAAAGTACCCATAGAACCAACTACGGGGGTCCAGGGAAAATGGCAGCTCTCGGGCTTGGGAGTTTGTGAGTATGCCGTTTCGTGGTTTCAGGATATTAAACCCCTAGCATTGTATTTCCTCTGCCTACCCAGCTCCCAGCACCCATTCCCTAGGCCCCTGATGGTTTGGTTTGTTCTCCCCTTTGACCGAGATACACCGTGCACATTTCAGTGCTTGGGACATCAGCAGCGGTGGCCCATTCCCCCAAAGCCCAGCAGTGCTCAGCCGATACCCAATCCCCTACCTTCAGTTCTAACACACTTCTCCAGAGAAAACGTCTATCACCATCAACACCCCTTCCTGAGCAGCATGAGTCAGCTGACCACTGTCCTGAGCATGGTAGAGATATCTGGGCCAAAGGCCTGTACAGTCATTCAGCCAGAACCAAAGGCAGCTGGGGTCAGCCATGCTGGTTCAGAGCGCTTAGGCCCACAGTGCTCTCGCTAGAGAGATCTGTCAATTTCATAACGGCTTGCTGCCTCGCTGCAGCCTTCACCACCCTCAACCTTCCAGCTCAGGGCAGGTCTGTTGCCTCCCAATGGTTAGGGGGACAGAAGCGCACCTGTGCTCTGAGCCCGTACTATTAGCCAATGGGCACAGCTTTGCAGTCTGTCTAGAGTCCCGTGCTTCTGCCTTCCTCTGGATTCTCTTTCAGTAGGAGCCACTGGTGTTTTGTAGGCAGTGGAGACAGAGAGGAGCACTGTTTCTTTGCAGAGAACCTGGCAGGGACCCTGGTGTGACCCTGCTCTCTGCTTTCAAGTCCTAAAACTCCCCACTCCCCGAGTTGGAGCTGATGCACAAGAGTAGCTTGTACCTTGTAGTTGTCAAGGTAACACCTAAGATGCTGGAGTCCCTGAGGATGGGGGCAGGGCACAGATCTTCATGGATCTGCATCTGGGCTCCAATCTACAGACGGAATTCTGCTGGACCATGCTGAACAGGGGAGAGAGGGTACCCGGGGAGGCCTTCTTTCCTACTGTGACCTAAACACTGGATGTTTGGCTGTTGTTGAAGAAACCCATTCCATACTCTTCAGCTTGTCCTGGAGTTTCTGCAACATTTCTTTCTTGGAAGTTAAGGGGTTCTGGGCCTGGAATGGCTTGGTTATTTGTAATGGTTAGCTCTTGCTATGTAACAAACAACCCTACTGCTCAGTGGCTTCAAATGCTCACATTCCCACCTCATCCGGGAGTCTTACATTTTTCACCTTCTTGTCAACATCTGTCCGTCTCAGGGTCAAGGCCAACATCACTTTCATGGTCATTCACGGGCATGTGTCGAGCAGGAGAGAATTTAGGTCATGTATGTTCCTAGGTGATGTCTCTCTCTCTCTCTCTCTCTCTCTCTCTCTCTCTCTCTCTCCCCATTTCTGTCCACACAATACTGTATAGAAGTGTTCTTCTGGGGTCTTTTTACTACACCTCCTGGGTTTATGTCCTCTTTGGGGGTGGTTTCACTGTTTGAAATGCCCCCAGGGCTGAATGGCTGGCTGTCTCAGAGCACAAAGAGGCTTCGGGATGCCTAACGGAGGACTTGTGTGTTAGACACACGTACAAAGCGTTCAGGGCTGAGTTCGGTGCTAACACTTCCGCAGTAACGTTGACTGCAGCGTTTGTGAAGGGATAGCCTTGGGATAAGGCAGGGAATGGGTTAACAGATGGAACAGTGTAGCCAGTAGCTCACAGGATCTTGACTCTCTGTCTCCCTAGGAGTGTCAGCTCAGTGTCCATTAACTCACTATCCCTTGGACCACTAACTTAGCAAAGTGAACAACCAGAACAGCTGTGTCCTGCTTCTGCTTGCTTATCTATCTATCTATCTATCTATCTATCTATCTATCTATCTATCTACCTACCTGTTTGTTTGTTTGTTTGTTTATTTATTTATTTATTGTGTGTGTGTGTCTGTGTGTGTCTGTGTGTGTGTGTAGCAAGAGCTGTGTCATACAGTCCGTGGTGTGATATGAAGGCCAGAGGAAAACTTTTAGAGATCAGTTCATTCCTTCTATCACGTAAGTCCTGAGGACTGGGCTCAGGTTGTAAGGCTTGATGGTCAAGCAGGGTGGCAGCTGGTCAGGCTGGACTCGCTGCATTGAGCTATGGGTCTGGTGGCCATAGTGCTCTGCTGGACCTCGGTTTAAGGCTGTTCCTATGGGGACCATGAGTCCAGGAAAGAGCAGCAGTCCCCAGGGACATTCTTCTCCTGGACGCACAGAGGCATGAAGGGCTCTCTACCTTTTCAGTCTCCTACCAAGCCAGTGTTGGGGATGAGAGGACATGGGTGCTCCTAAGAGAAGGGCTTCAGAGCCACGTGGTGAAGGGGGTCATGTCAAACCACACTCCTGAGGGTTTGGATTTCACGGCTTTGCTTAGAAGGACACCAAATCTCTACGCCAGTTGACCCTGAGCTTGGGTTACCGGAGCAGAGCAGGAGTTCTGACCTTAGAAGAAGGGCCTGGAAGCTAGAGTGGGGCAGGGCGACCCTACAGCATTCTCGGCTGTACTTGGACACCCTAGTCCTGGCAGGGCTGAGTGTCTACAGTCTGAGACGTGAAAGGCCTGGTGCCTGGCCCTTGCAGCTGTTGGGACATAGTGCAGCCTTTAGTAGGTGGGGCCTCATGAAAGGAAATCAGGCTATAGCATACATGCCCTGGAAGGGGGCGTGAAGCTACAGCCCCTTCCTGTCTCTTTCTTTGCTTTCTAGCCACCATGGGGCTCTTACAGCCACGCACTCTGCTGCCATGGGCCTAAAGCGACAAGGCTGATGCAGGGAGCCCAGATAAGCTTCTCTCCTTACACATGGATCACCTCTGGCTCATTGATGGAAGGCCAGCTAACAGCATCCACAGGTGCCTTCTGCAGAGATTCCTGGTCTTACAGTATTGGTGACAGGATAAGTCACCAGTCTTGCTTGAGTTAAGAAACACCACGGGTGTGCTGAGGTGAAGTTCATTTGTGGTGAGGTGCTTGCTTAGCATGTACAGAGCCTCAGGTTTAATCCCCAGAACCCCACAAAACAGGGTATACATGCCATCCAAACATGTGGGAGGTGAGGCAGAAGTACGGGGAATCCAAGCTCATCCTCTGTTGAGTTCAAGGCCAACCTGGAATTTACTGAGACCTGGAACCCTGTCACAGAAAAGTTAAGAGAGAAACCAGTGTTGGTGTGGCACGCCTCTGGGCCTGTCTCCAGGGATGATCAACAGGGACAGGAAGGACCACTCCAAATGTGGGCAGCACACTCAGACAGGCTGGCAGACAGACAGGAGAGGAGGAGGAGAGCTGCCTTGCACCGCGCTGACCGAGAGAGCGACTCAGATAACCTGCATTAGGGCATGCTGAGTGGGAGAGGGGCAACGCTTGGTGTTCTGAGCACTTGTCCTGGGGACAGCTCTTGCAGACCAGTCATTGATCACTCAGGCAGGTCTGAGGGCCGGGCTTGCACTTGGTCGCATCTTCTGCCTGTCTGGGAAGAGAGGCTGTAGGTTCCAAACTCGCTCCAATTAGCCCGTCTCCTTTGCAAGCTGTGCCCCAGCTGCCCTGCTTTGCCTTGAGGTATCTCCCTGGCTTCTCATCAGCAAAGGAGCCTGCCTCCTTCAAATCCCTTCCCAGGGCCTTTGATATCAGTGTGCGCTGGAAGGAGGAGGGAATAATTAACAAATTAATTAATTGTCTTTTATATCCACTTCAAACAAATAAGGTAATTTTTTAATGGAACAGGTTGGAAATGAATAAAAGGCCATTAATGTCCATTAAAAAAACGAGCACAGGGCTCCAATAGGCAAGTGGACATTCACAGACTTCCCGACACCCCAGGCATCTGATGACAGTATTAACTCTTCCAAGAGCTGGACATCTTGAAGCCTGGCCTATGGTGTGTGGATGCCTGTTTCCAGGATGGAAAAAAACGGAGTGTTGTGCCAGCAACCCATGGCCGGGTGCCCATGCAGAAGTGAGAGTAAGCTCGCTCTCAGCAAGATGTCTGCATACACACATTCATAGCAACATTATGCATGACATCCAAAAGGGAAGAGACTCAAGTATCAAGAGGCAGCTGACTGGATGAACACAATGTGGTAAATGGAATATTACTCTGCCCTGAAAGGGAGGAAACCCCAACACACTCTGCAACACAGATGAACCTTGAGGACATTGTGCCAATCACAAAACCACAAAGGCTACATGATTCCACTCAAATGTGGTCAGGGTGGTTCAGGGTGTTGGGAGGATGGCTGAGCGTGGCTGGTGAGGGTGGTTGTGCAGCTGCATGCCTGCGAGTTCTGGACTGAACTTGAACCGTGAATATGGTCACGGGTAGCAGGGCTGTGTGTTGTGGTGACCTGAAGCTCCTAGAACCCAGCCTTTCCTGTAGGAGTGCCCCGGTTCACACTGCACATCTGTAACCTTTGCAGTGAGGTCAGAGGCCATTACCACAGCCAGGATACGGGGCTGATGTCAACCCGTGGCCTCTGCGCCGGTCAGCTGGGCTCCGATTCCGCACCCACGTGCCAACACCTACAGTCACTGGGTTCTCGGTCTTGGCCTCACCTAGGTTGTCACGCTTTGTTGTATGGAATGGGTCCCCGCCTGCGCAGCGTACTTCCGGATTGGGCACTAGACAAAAAGCATCTCTGGTCAAATCTGGGAAACAGCGAGTAGTTTTGCGGCCACACAGATCAACACATTTCCAATATTTAGTGCGCAGCAGGCGCGCATCCGGAGAGGGGCGTTGACGGGCTGATGGTCTGCGGACGGCAGCCTGAGTTTAGCGCCCAGTGTGTGTGTGGGCTTGTTGGCTGAGCTTGACCTCCGGCCCGATGATCTTATGAGAGAGTCTGCCGGCAGATGAAAAATAATATTTGCTGAGCCCGCTGTGGGGTCTCTGAGTTTGCGTGTCCCTCCAGGAGCAAAGGCATTTTTGAAAGTATATTTGGTTTGGAAATCACCTTTCTGATGGAAAGAGGCCCCCGGAAGGACAGTTAAACTTGAGGCTGGGGAGACTCCATGCTTCCTGGTGTGGTGAGGGGGCTCTAGGTAAGATAGGCTTCAATTGTCATTACACACACACACACACACACACACACACACACACACACACACACACTTCACTTTTGTTTTCTTTCTCTTGGAAGATGTTTGCAAAGGCTTCCTGAGAAAGATCCATCCGCACACCGTGGTCTTTCAGTGCCTGACCGCGGCTGATAGAGCCAGTTTCTCTGAGGTGTGTTAAGGCCACGTGGGCGCTAGATGCAGTGCTGTGGAAGGCTTGGTGGTGGAACAAGGTGGACTGACTGTATATGTCAGGGAACCAGCCTCTGCGGCCTCCGAGCCGTCCCTTCGGCGTGCGTCAGGCCCACGTACCCTCTCAGCTTCCTTTCTGGAGTCACCTGGTCCAGGCTCCCAGGAAGGGTGGAGGTTCGTGGACAGAGCCTGCTGAGCAGACCTGGGTCTCCAGGGTCTGTGAGAGTTACACCCTTCTCTTCCTCCCAGAACAAGGAACTATGCCAGCCTCTCTGAATCTGCACCCCCAGCAGAGCCGTGTCAGGCCCCGGACAAGCCACCGATGGCACCTCAGTCCATGAGAGTGCTGGGAGCATGCGCTCAGCAGTCACGTAGTATATGTGCACAAGCCTGGGTACGTGGTGGCATGGAGACCTGAGACTGCTTCAGCAGAGGTACCATTGGCATCAGTTGTGGTGGGGTAAGGCAGTAGCTGAGAGGCCAGTGGCACAGGAGGGGACAGAAGCACAGGAAGAGCTCTGGCTGGGAGCTCTGGATGATCAGTGAGAGCAAGCACCATCTCAGTCTTAGGAGTGAGCTGGAAGGGATGAGGTGTCACCTCCCCTGTTTTCTCAACTGGCCTGGGGAGGGACAAGGCCTCTCTTTATTGGGGACTCTGTGTCTTAGGCACTGTTTCTGTTGTGTGTCATGGCAGAATGGGGGGGGATATGAGTGTCATGATTGTGTTGATTAAGTGTCTGCAGTGGCCAAGGCTCTCTTGAGAAGGGAGGTTCTCTATAAGGCAGGAGCTGGCCATGGTGAGTGTCTCAGCTACTTTTCTGTTGCTGTGAGGCGACGCCATGAGCAAGACAACTCATGAGAAGTGTTTAATTGGAGGCCTACAGCTTCAAAGGTGTGACTATCGAAGTGGGGACTTCTGGCAGCAAGCAGGCAGGCCTGGCACGGGAGCAGCAGCTGATGGCTTATCTGATCCAGAAGTTGAAGGCAGAGACAGAGACAGACAGACAGACCAGGCCTAGTGTGGGCTCTCAAAGCCTACCCCCAATGACACAGCTCCTCCAACAAGACCACGTCTCCTCAGCCTTCCTCAACAGCCCACCAACTAGGAGCCAAACGTTGGAATACATAGGCCTATGAGAAGCACTGCAGTGGAAAAGCAGAGAGGCCTGTGGGTGACTCCGGGCTGCATGGCAGTGGTGTCATGCCATCACACAAAGAGAAGCGGGGGAGCTGAAACCAGCCTATGACTTCCGGATGTTGGCAGTAGAGTTAGCCTGTGCCCTGTGGCTTCGTTCTACACCTGAGGTCGTGGGTAGAGAGGGAGCCGGGCCCTGCCCACACCTCGAGTGACGCTGTTGCCTCCCTGCCTTTTGGCAGGGCCCCGGGGTAACGTGGCTCCTGGCTCCTGAGTTTGGTTGTGGAGGAACGGGCACCTGCAGTGGCAGGGACGGTGGAGGCGGAGGAAAGCACACAGAGGAGTCTGAACCACATCCCTGCGGTGGGCACGTCTGTCGGTGCGCGGGAGCAGTCCCTCGGGCAGACCCTGCTGAGGACTGAGCAGAAGTGACCTAGACACCTGGCCTAGGGGAAGGAGGGCGGTGAGGCTCCGGCTGCTGGAGACCTTGCCTGGCACAGTGATTCTGCGGCAGCCACATCAGGGTGAGCTGTCGGCCAGAACCGCAGGCTTCACACCATCTGTCAGGGCCTCCCTCCTGCCAGCTGCCTGTGCAGCGGGAACAGTTAGAGACAAGCAAAGATGTCTGTGTGTGCGTGCGCGCATACAGATGTGCGCATGTGTGTGCGGGACCATACTTGGGTGTGTTAAAATGGATGTGAGCAGTTGTCCTTGCTGGAGTGCTGAAGGTAGCCTTTGATGGGTTGATGGGAGCTTTGTAGTCAAACGCAGGAGACACAGGCTTAAGGAGGCACAGCAGGAGCATGGTGGCTGGCTGGAGGCAGCTCAACGCCCAGTGTTGGAAAAATCACTGAGAGGCAGAGGCCACTGCCACAGCCCCGGCCATGGCTGAGGGAGGCAGGGGCTCCCTGGCTGCTGACCATTCACCTCTGTCCATCTCTATACGGGAAGAGGAGCCTCTCCTGCCTCCTAGAAGCTGGTGGGAGGCTTGGGCGGGCTCTGACTTCCCCTGTGTCTTTCCTGGAAAGACTCACTTTCCATTAATTAATTAATTAAGTCATTCATTCATTCATTCATTCATCACATGGATATACAATAGAGGATTCTATCTTGCTATTCCCCCAGGAAAGTGGGGAACAAGGCCCATCTCTGCAGAAGGCTGTGCTCTGGAGGGAAGACAGGCAGGCCAGCAAACTATGAAGTGGCTGGTGACAAGAGTGAGGCATGCATAAAGGGTGGGAGGCAGGCTTCTAACTGACTGTGTGAGTAGAGTTCCCCTAGATGAAGCCTCAGGTCTGTCTGTTGTCCAGGACAGAGCAGGCACTAAGGACTTGGGGCTAGGGGGAGCCACTTTGGCTCAGTGTGACAGAGCAGAGAGAGGGTTAAGGGAGAGAGCTGACAGGCTGGGGTCAGTGAGAGCGAGCCCATGGGTTTCTGGAGAAGCAAGCAGCATTCTGTCAGGAGGCTGAGGAGAAGATTGGCCTGGACTAGGTCTGTTCTTGGCTTTCTTGCTTAACAGGTTCAAGTTAAGCTGAAGATGTCTTCATTTGCCAAACAGCAGGCCAAAACACGTATCCTCATAGAGAGAACGTGCTGACACCTTCCTCAGGATGAATGTTAGCTTTCCACTGGCTTCTTGCTTTGGCCTGGTTGCTTCTCTTTGCTTTAGGTGTGGCAGAGTGGCTTGCCTCAGGGGAGAGGAAGGGCTAGGGCAAGACACACCCTCAAAGACACACCAGGGTGACACCACTTCCTTCAGCCAAGTCCCATCCATGAAGGGCCTGTTAGTTCATATTGAAGTCAGTCTCCTCATGATCTGGCTCCACCATCCAGCAAGCCTTCAGTGTGAGAGCCTTTGTGTGGGACACCTCACATGTAAGCCTTATGAAACACTATGGGTTTGCATTGCGGGTTGTTGGGGGACATGTATTACAGGGGTGAAGCAGGCTGGATAAAGAGAGGCTGTGCTTGAACAGGTGGTCTCAGCTCGCCGAACAGATGCGAGGTGACAGGAGGAAGGGGACGACCCTGTCCTAGGTGTCAGGCGATGTGGAACTGTTGAGGTTGCTGTGTTGAGGGGCCGGCAGGAGGTGGAGACACACACCGAGGTCCCTGAGGTGGGGGTGTGGAGCACGGATGGCGTGCTGGAGTGCTGTGCGGAGACTCTGGACACAAGCTGTTTAGGGACGGCAACACTCAGATGGCGAACAGGACAAGTGCGTTTGCCACAGCCATGGGGAAGAGGAGCCGGTGGAGTCTGCTTTGAATGTGTGAGATGCCGTCGCCTCTGAACGCTTCGAGGAGAATGGACAGCTGACCATCTGGCAGTTGGATCTTTGATTCTGGAGGGGGGGGGTCCACGTTAAAGGTGGAAAGAAGGGAGTGAGCAGCATGGGGGCCATAGTGTGTCAGGTCCTGGTGGCAGGTGGCTGTCTTTCCCTGTGTCCCCCCACAACCTTGCATCTGTGAGCACCTGGGGAGAAGGGCACTAAGGCATCCGAACAGGGCTGGCCTAAGGGCCCCATTGACTGAAATTACCTCTGTAGAGGCTCCTTCCCAAATGGTCAAGCTAGAGAGAGGCCGAGGGCTCCGCCACACCCAGCGGAGCACCCAGGCAGGTGAGGGATGCTCACAGACCTTGACAATAGATGGCTCTGAAACAGGCGGGGTGGATCCAGTGTCCACAAGCCTGGGCTGGCGCAGACCTGCTTCTGCTCTACCCTGAGGTCCCTTCCCCAGCCACCGAATGAGGCATGGGGACAGATGGAGAGGACACAGCCCGGGCCAGGAAACCTGGGCAGGAATCAGGCTAGGGTGCTGCAAAGACCCATGCACAGCTGGCATGGGCAGCAGACAACTTGGGCTTCCTGGAGGAGGCAGCACGAACATGGGGCCTGCCATCTGCGGGCTCAGCCGGGAGAGCTGCCCGGGTAGGCAGGATGGATAGCAAGTACCCCAGAATCAGAATGGAGGGACCCAGCATCTGTGGGGGCTGGACCTTGTGCTCCTCAGCTGGCATCGAGTGCTTCTGTTGGTATCATAAGCAAATGGTAACTGCCACGTGGCTGGGACGCAGCCCGGGCAGGCGAACCCACACAGCTGCCAGGGCCCTCGGCTTCTGTGGCTTTCACCACTCCTTCTACCTCTCCAGGACTCTGCTTTCCTCACAAGGGGGCTCTTCACGGGTCTCCCCTTCTCCCCTGCCTATCTTCCTCCCTTCCTCTAGAGCTCCCGCATTCCCATTCCTGCCTCCTCTAGGACCTTCTGAAGACTAAAGCAACTAACAGCTCCTTCCTGCCCCACTGCTCCTACTTTGCTCCATCAGTGTCTTGGGGAGCCAGCAGCAGCCCCACCTGATCCCATGAAGCCCTCAGGTGATGGCAGGTTCCACCTGGAGGGTGGTGGTGTCTCCTGTGACTGCACAATACATCTCTCTCTGTGTCTGTCTCTGTCTTTGTCTGTCTCTCTGTCTCTCTCTGTGTTTCTCTCTCTCTCTCTATTCCCAAACACCACCAGGAAATGGGCAGGGGTTGCCGGAGAACCTCTCCCAGACACAGTCCCAAGGAAAGGAGATTTGTGGTGGGGCTCCTGTGCAAATACCTTATGTTTGTATCCTTAAGTTCCCTGTTACCCGGTCCCTGCCTGAGGGACACCTGAAGATGGGGCTGTGTGCTGAGGGCCAGGCCACGGAAGGACAAATCAGTGGGCATGTGTAGCTGTTGGGCTCTTGACCCATTTCTCCGCCTCCTGCCTCTGTGAAGACAGCACTGCCCGCATCCTGTCTGTCCTGTGGGGAGGACATTTACGACATTTTCTTCAGAGTGGGGAGGCCGGGAGGTGATGTCAGAGGTCCCCAGAGCAGACCCTAGGCTTCACATGTTAGGCACAGCCTGCCTTCCTTCAGTGTCAAAGGGAGCCACCCAAGAGAGACTGCTCCAGGACCATCGTCAGCACCTACCACTGGTTGGACACAGTAGCCAGTCATCCTGTCCACAGTCATTGCTATGAGACAGCAAAGATTTGAGTTCGCCAAAGGGGAAACGCAAGAGCTGACAGAAGAGGGTGGGGAGGAGGCTCCTGGGCCCCTCCTCCATGGAGTTGGATCTGTTGTTTTCATGACATGGATGGTGACAGCAGTCATGGATACTAGCAGCTAGAGATGGCCCCAGCTTCGGGGTGCATGGCCTGTTAGAGTCCTGCACAAAGGTATAGGCAAGCCCGCGTGGCTAAGCTCAGTCAGTCTCCAGCCATGGCTAAGCCCCTCCTCGTGTTACCCATCATATTGTCTCTCCTTGGCTGGCCCAAGACCCCAGGCCTGTGAAGATAGGCAGAGCACCTACCTGCCACAAGCCAAGGGAGAAGCCCAGCCTTCCTCGCTGTAGGCTCTCCCTCCCTCCAGCCAGGATAAATTACTCAGTGTGTAGCTCCTGCCTCCTAAGTCAACGTGACCTTGCCCCCCACCCCGGGCAGAGGTTGGGGAACAAAGAAGGGCAGTATGCCATTCTGCTCCCTGGGCTGTCCTGCCTTGCCTTGGACTTACTACACAGAGACACCCTTGGAATCCCAGGCCATTTTCCCAGGGCCAGCCCCCAAGGGACGGAAGTGCTAGATAAAGACCAGACATGGCCCAGGAGGGTGGAGGCCTAAGCGGACCCTGGTGCCCTGTTAAGGCATCACCTGCCAGCACCTCACCTGCCCTGGGAGACCTACCCTCATGTCTCCTCCTGGGTCTCCCTTGTGGGGAGTCCCTGGCTGACTGGGTGCCACCTATACGATCCGAGAGACTTGTAGACACAGTATTGCTTCAACGACAGTCTCTAAGATGGACTCAGATAACCTTCTGCTTCCATATGAGGAGGATTTGGGGGAAGTGATTCACCAGCTAATTTCCGGGTTTTAAATATCAGATTTGCCTAAAAGGAGGCACACCTGTGAAGCACCCCGTACCTCCCCTGGTCCTCCGAGGGTGGGAGGGGGCACGGATGCCTGGCACCGGGACCCCCACAGAGCGGCAGTGCTGGGCACAGCAGATCCCCACATTCACCGGCCGAAAGCTCTGCAGAGGAAGATCGCTTTTCACCGCTCATAGAGACGGTGGCCCTGAGCTCAGGATGTTAAGGAGCTGCGCCAGGACCACACTGCTTCACGCCTTTGTGAACCTCAGGGCCCCGGGCTGTCTGGAGTCTGTAGATGGCTGTGTGCACACACATTCATACGTGCATGCGGATGCACACGCCATTTCCACCCACACACACACGTGCACACATGCAGAGCTGTCTGTCGTCATCTGCCCCGAGGTAGCTGCCTCCCCAAGTTTCTGTTTGATCTACACTCACATGAAATGAGCACATGGACAGCTCTTGGCAGCTCTCCGGCTCTGTTCTCGGCTTTCCCGAAACCTCCCTGATGGTGGCGGTTTGTGGGCGGAGGGCTGGGGTGGTGCTGGGTAATCAGCGCTGCACTGCGCTTTGGGGTGGGTGTGCGCCCAGCGGCTGTCACGGTGGCTGGTTCCAGGTTTAGGCAGAACTGCATCCCAACCAGGGACGAGCCCACAGGGGGAGACAGAATAGGCGATCCTGAGTAACAGAGCGGCAGACGGCAGCAGGCGCCATGCTCTCGCACACCCCTGTGCAGTGTGCGGAGGGCAGCACGCAGGCAGGGAGGCAGCACGAGAGAAAATGAAATCGTGGGTAATTGCTTCTCCGCCACAGGGATGTTCCCTGCTAATTTACGGCGTTAGGAGGGTCTGGGCTGCGATTCCTCCTCCCGTGCTTGGACATACGGTCCCAAGACACCAGCAGCCATAATTATCCACATTTAACCGAGAGCTTGTAAAATCTATTTGTCTAGCAGAATGTGAGTATAATTGCTGTAAATTAAATAAAGACACATTTGAGGCTGGGTCGTGACCCGACCCAAGTTAGCAAGGGAAGAAGGGTGCAGGTCCCCCTAATCCTGCTCCGCCGTAGCCCTGCTGAGGTCCCAGATTCGCTGCTGCCTGCTCGGCCCAGCACTCCCCTCCTGTGTTTCCAGGGCAGACACGCCTCCTGGAGTATCAGGCACCCTGTGCCCCTGGCCACCTCCCCTGCCCTGCCCAGCTTGTCTCCTCACTCTTCTGTGGCTTACGCCTCCTGGCAGCCAGAGCTGGCTGCTGCCATGGACTGGCCACAGCCTACACACCTTGGTGTGGGCACAGCTCTATGTGTGGCCAAAGGAAGTAGATCCTTGCTCGACACACGCGTGGCCTGTCCCCTGATTGCGTTAGCACGCAGGAATGAGCCGTTCTCCACCTGAGCACCTTCTGTGAGACAATCAGCCAGGTCCTCTGTGCCTTTTGGGAAGTTACTAAAGCAGATGAGGGTGGGGTGGGGGGCTTCCTGTAGTGAAAAAAGAGTTTGGCCGGTGTTTAGCATAGAGACGTGTGTGTGTGTGTGTGTGTGTGTGTGTGTGTGTGTGTGTGTGCATTGCATGACTGCATGTGTGTTTACATGCTTCTGTGTGTGTCTGTGTGTACATAGTGGAGGAGGCCGGAGCTGGCAACTGACATCTTCTAAATAAGGCCAGCAATGTCTCAGTGACTTTTAAAAACATATTTGGGGGCCTGAGAAGGTGGCTCAGCCTGTAAGGTGCTTGCACACAAGCGTGACAAGCCAAGTTCAATCATAAGCACCCAAGTGAAAAGCCAAGTGTGGTTGGTGTCTGTGTACAATCCTAGCACTGTGGGAAGCAGAGACAGATGGGTCCGAGGGACTCACTGGCCAGACAGCATGGCTGAACAGGCAAGCCACAGGTCCCAGTGAGAGACCCTGTCTCAAAAAGCAAGGTGGTGGTCCTGAGAAACGACACAGAAGGTCGTCCTCTGGCCTCTAGATGTACGCACACTCAAATGCGTGTGTGTGTGTGTGTGTGTGTGTGTGTGTGTGTGTGTGTGTGTGTATGTTAGTAACTGTGGTGAAACATACTTAATAACAAAGCTCAGCGCTACTTCTTCAGCGTGAAGCTCAAGGTACCGTATGCAGTCAGGGTTGGGCTGAAGTACCAACTGTCATATCCAGTTCCAGAACAAATGAGTCTTTGGCTTCTGCCCCCTCCTCACCCACCCCGCCACCCCCTTCCTTCTCCTTTCTATTGTTGCAAGCTAGTAGCCTTGTGGAGAGATCCTGCAGGAATTTTTGCGAGTCATTTTACCCAATGCATCTTCTTCAGGACACATGTATGGTGTCACAAGGGTCAACAATGCCTTCCTTCTTCTTTCCCTTCTCTCGTGTGTGTGTGTGTGTGTGTGTGTGTGTGTGTGCGTGTGTGCATGTGTGTGTGTGTGTGTGCATGTGTGTGTGTGTGCATGTGTGTGCATGTGTGTGTGTGCATGTGTGTGTGCGTGTGTGCGTGTGTGTGTGCGTGTGTGTGTGTGTGTGTGTGTGGAGGTCTGAGATTGACGTCATACCTGAACCACATTGCACTGTGGGACCCTTCTGACAGGAGGCTCTTCTTTCCCCAGTGTTGTTTGTGCTAGGATATGATGGACTGAGATGTCCCCTGAGAGCCCCCTGGGACCCCATCAACAGCAGGTGGGTCATCCCCAAGGTCACACAATCCCCCTCTACTCAACAACAGCAGGACACCCCACAACAATGCAAGAAGGCCTTGACATGTTCAGAGCCCAGCCTGGGATTAGAACCTCTAACCTGACGTGTGTGTCCGGGTCAGACTCTGGCTCTTTAGAAACACACTTTCTCTTAAAACAATGGAGAGCCCACCCCGGCTTCCTGGGCTGCTGCGGGCTTCGGGGTCTGGAGCCCTTGTGGTCACTCAGGGTCAGCGGGGCTCTGATGTCTGGCATGGGGGCAGTAGATAGGGTGGGATATCTCTGGGCAGCCATTGAACCCTGAAGACTCAGAATCCTGAGATGAAATTACACCCTGGGATGGTGGGATGGTGGGTTCTGTCTCACATGTGCCATGGTGGTCACTGTCCCCGTCTGCTAGCCCACAGGCCTGCGTGCTGGCAGCTGGCAGATCAGTGGCTGGGAACCCTGTGGGACAGAGGGCTAGGCTACAGCGACCTCTCCTGTGGCTGTCACTCTTGTCGTCATGGAGCTAGGGCCACCTTGGCTGTCTTCAACCCTCTTTCAGGCTGTGGCTTAATGGCTCCTCCTGGCCGTAGGCAATTAGCAGCTGCCGGGGCTAGAACACAGATGCTAACAGTGAGCCGAGCCCAAGCCCCTGCAGCATGCCCCAGGACCCTGCTCTGCCCAGCTGGTGGGAGACCGTAGATGCTAGGGCATTTCCCTGGGTGGGGCACTCTGCTCCGGGCGTGCTTCCTTGCATGTGGCGACACCCTGGAGGCATTCTCCTGGCTTGCTCGTGCACACCTCGGGTCATAACCTGAATCGGAGTGGCTGGCAGACAGATGGGCAGAAAGCAGACCGAATGACACATAGGCATCAGGCCAAGAGAGAGAGGACGGCAGGTGGGATGAGCACGGATGGACCCGGACCCTTCCCCCTGCCTGTGAACACTGGGCCCACCAGTATGCCCGCGTCAGGATGGGTCCATTCCGAGGGCCATCCACTGGGAAGTTCTGTGTGCTAATCCATCTTCGCAAGGAAAGAGGAAAATTATTCATAATTAAAAAGTAATAATAATGTGTTGTGAAGGAGCTCGGCAGCACATTACCCAGAAAGAAGGGGGAGGGCAGGCAGTCTATTTTTAATGGTCTCCATGGCAACAGAGATTTTGTTTACACTGATTTTCCCCCCAGTTCTTCAGTAAGGCAATTGCTGATTTGCATTTTATTGGAAAATGTAGCCTGCAAGTCCCTGATGTGGGCAAGGGGCCCTAGCATCTGGGGAGCCCCGCTCCCCACCCCAGCCCGCTGCTGGAGCTTCCTGTGCGGCTCCGGACCTGGAAAACTGCAAATGCGAGGCCAGTGTGCCTGTGGGAAGCTTCCTCCCAGCAGCCTGGCCCACCTCACTCCCTTCGCCCATCCCTCTCCTGCAGGCCGCGCTGCCCTGCCCTCCCCTCCGTGCCCACTGTACCTGCTCTGCAGAGACCCATACCACCTGCAGGGGCAGCTGGTCGGGTCCCATGGTCTACACCTCCTGTGGCACAGAGCCCAGGCCACCAGCAGAGGGGCAGATGGACGGAAGCAGTCCGCCCTGAGGAAGCGAGCGTGTGTGGACGCCAGCCAGGTCCCGGAAGGACAGTTTGGACTACACTTGCAGGGGTGTGAGTTCCCGGCCCCAGCGCTCAGCTGCACGGCCCGGCAGGCCGCCCCTGGCATCTGTCCCCATCTACCTGTGGACCCGCCATAGGTCCTGCCAGAGTGTCTCTTGCCCTAGGTGCAGCTGGCCATCCCTGGGGGCCTGTTCCTGCTGGCCTTGGCTCTGAACTGGCCACGTTTGGGGAAAAGCCCGCTGGCGTGGGCCTCTGCCTGACAGCAGGTGCCCCGGGCAGCCTCCCGAAGCCCCTGAGGCAGCCGTGCCAGCCACCCAGGCATCAGCCCAAGTGTCCACGCCTCCCCACGCCCCGCCACACCCGGGCTTCCATGAGACAGAGCCTGGAAAGCCTCCCCCGCTGGCAGCATCCAGGGAGGGAGGCCTGTGATGCCTGCTGCCCCCTCGGCATCTCTCCTTCAGGGCCCGTGAGGAGAGTGAGCATGTGTGGCCTTCATAGCCCCGAGCAGCACACGGGACTGCCAAGGGGGAGGCTGGCGTGGCTCTCTGTGATGGGGCCGCCATACTGTTTAGGCCCCATGTCCGGGTCTCTCCCATGGTGAGGACGGCGGCCAGGGGTCCCTTCACAGTGCCCGGCCCTGCAGAGCTTCCGCGAGAGCCAGCGCTCCTGTGGCGGGAGAGGCTGAAGGA
The DNA here is from genome assembly GCF_907164565.1 of Psammomys obesus. Classification (NCBI taxonomy): domain Eukaryota; kingdom Metazoa; phylum Chordata; class Mammalia; order Rodentia; family Muridae; genus Psammomys; species Psammomys obesus. The sequence goes on along the minus strand of NW_026596131.1, from coordinate 13,785,336 downwards.
GATGCTTCTGTGCTTCCGGATGCTCGTGGGGTCCCGATGTGTGTGCACACACAGAGCAGTGTGATGGCCTCCTGTATGGTCACAGGGGTCATATCACATATAGGCACATGTGTGTATCACACACATGTGCATTCAAACAGGCGTGCACACACAAACATCACATGTACACCTACAACACACTAACTCTTCCTCACGTGTGAACTCCCACACACATGTGCATTATGTGTTCTCACACCACGTGTTCATATCTGCATATATATCACATACATACACAGATTTACATTCGTGTGCACACACATACACCTAACTGCCACAGATGCATGTGCGTGCACACATTCAACATGCCACAGAAAGTCATGCATGTACATGCATGTACACACATGCGCCTGTGCGCCACACGCGTTTACACCTACATATTCATGCACTCCTGCACCCTGTAACACACATCCAAACGTATTCACAGCAGCGCTCACATACAGATCGTGTATTCAGCCTGTGCATGAGTCACGCACACTCAGAGCATTTGCTCAGATAGGCACCACGCACATTTATACACGCAGACCCATGCAGCAGCTCCTTCCCACTGACATCACATTAAAATTCATGTGTACGTGGTCACATATATGTTAACATCTGGCCAAGCACCTCCCCGCGAATTCATGCCAAATACGCCCACGACATGTGCATAGAGCACACATACGCAGGCTAAACGCTCCTCCTGCACACCTGGAGCCACGCAGCACTCCTTCACGCACACTTACATTCTTACACACACACAAATTTCTTTGCACTCAGCCCATGCATGAAGACCACATGCGTTCATACAAAATACATACAACACGTAAGATGTACCACACACACTCACATGCACACACACCCACGCATCACAGCCTTACACACACATACATTAATATACATACATGTTTCCACATGGGTGAGCAGTTGGGCCATGTATGCACACCACATGTTCATACAAAATGCACGTGTAATATGCCATGGACATATATCCATGCAGCACATACCCGAACACAAACATGTGTTAACATGCATGTACATATATGTTCACTTCTTCTGTTGCTGTGATAAAACAGCATGACCAAGGCAGCTTGCAGAAGGGCTCATAGTCCATTGGCTCCTAGTTCCGGTGTGATAAGAGTCCATCATGGCAGCAACCGCAGGCACGGCAGCAGGGGCTGGAGGCTGTGACGGGACTAGAAAGATGTGTACACATTCAGACCGTGTACATGCACCACACACGATCACACAAAATGCACATTTCACATGCTACATTCACAGGCATATACATCTACGCAGCACACGCCTCCATTCACACACACTTTAACATACCCACACGAGCATGTTCACATACACGAAAGCATAAAGCCTGAGCATACACACCACAGACATTCATGTAAAATATACACAACACATGCAATATGCCGCATCCATTCATGCCGACACGCAATCATACACACACAGACATGTAAACAGATACATTTCGCCGTAACCACTTATACGCTTGTACAGCGCCTATGCATGTGCACGTCACACGCTCACATGTATGTACACATCCAGGGAACACGTGCATCCGTGACACATCTCGAATACACACTGACCTCCATCTGTCACATTGCACTGCCCCGTGCTAAGGGCACTTACCTCTGTGAGCCCCAGGGCTACGCTTCCTCTCGGCCTATGCACAGAAGCTGTGTGACTGTTGGCTGCATGAAGGAATGAAGGGGCGAATGAGACCCTGGGCCTGCTGTGGCCTCACAGTCTCACTGGGCAGGTGGAGCTGTGGGACCCACAGGCAGGCAGGGGTGGAGAGAGGGTCCTCGGAGGGGGTCAGAAGGAGAAATACCTGCTCCCCCCTGAGGGAGGCCAGGAAGGTGCCTGGGCGGGGCTGCAGGCCGTGTGTTCTGTGGGGAAGCCCTCCGTACAGGCACAGGGCGCTCTGGAGGGAGCTGGGCCCACTGAGCCACTGCTCCCCACAGCCACTGACGACCAAGAACAGGTCTGGGGGCTTTGGGCGTGGTCCCCAAGTAACAGCAGGTCTATTTGAGCACCTGCCCTCCTTTGCAAGGATTCAAAGGTGATGTGCAGGCCCTGGAAACCTTGCTCTTTCCCGGCCCGGGCTGGCCACAGGCAGCATGGCTGCTCGCAAGATGCTGGCCAGCGGAGCAAGCCCATCTCCCAGTCAGCGCACGGTCACCAAGGGAAAAGCCGGCATGCCTGCTCCGGGGCCTGTGTGCCAAGCTCAGTGCACAGAAGGTCGGGGGGCCACATGTGTTTCTGGCGTAGGCTGTTTTCAACTTCCTACAGCCCCATCAGAGGTCAAGGAGCCGTTCTTTGGGTTTCAAGCCCCAGGGCACTGTGGTGGGAGAAAGAGAAGAGCTGCTCTTCCCGCAGCCACCACCAGGTGGTAAAAGTTACCCAGTGTACCAGCAGGCTGCCGCGCCCGCCCGCGACACCATACGGCTCCATCAGCAGACCTGGGGTGTTGGGGTGAGGGGGTCATCGGAGCCAGACGACATCGTCACAACAGGCCATATACCGCCATCACCAGCGCACACACACCTAAGTTCTACGCCATGAGACGGGGCTCCTGGCAGCTGCCCACCTCAGGGGCATGTGGAACCCTGCTGGCAGCTCCCAGCACACCTGCCGGGCTTTCAGGCACAACGGCGCCTAGCTGCCTCTTCTGCTTCTTGCCCAGAATGCTCCATACGGACGAGAGGAATGGAGCCAGCTCCCTCTGTGTGCCACCGATAGGTCCCAGGAGGTCAGGCCTACAAACAAGTAGCTGGCCAGCTCTTTATTTATACACCACAAGATTTTTTTTTTTTTAATTTTTTTGAAGAGAAAGAAAATAACGAGTTTTGATGGTGAGAAACCAGAGCACTGTTACATAGCTGGTAGGGGTTTAGGAATGTGAAAAGGGCTTATTTTGTGTTATATGAACTTCACCTTCGTAAATAAAAATAACAAGAGCTTTAATAATAGAAGAATTAGTCACAGGGAGAGCCCACTAACTCAAGGAAAATTACCATAATTCTATCAGCTTTGGGTTTACCTGGTGTTATAATTGTTGTTGTGGTTGTGTGGATGGATTTGGTGTTAATTCAACCACGCTCTGTGAATCTCGTTGGCTACATACCTCTTACTGATAGACTATATCATAGATGCCTCCTTAGGGGCCACATCAGATCCCACAGTCTGGGTATCTTTGAATTTGGGGGGGGGGTCTCGGGTTCCTGTGTCTCCCAAGAACTTGACCTGAGCCCAGGTTCTGGGTCTCGGTGAAGCCTCGGCCACTCACTGCCTGCCTGACTGAGAGGCTTTAACTTTGTGTAAAACTTCCAATGGCCCCACCTCGCAGACCCTGCTCCCCACCTGAGCAGCTCAGAACCATAAGGATGTCTATGTCCATCTGGTGATGCCATCTTCTGTCCTTTTCTGTCAAGCTATGTCTCCTCGTGACCAGGAACTATGTAGGAACAGCTGCGCTGTAGGTCATGGGTGCTTACCTGGGCCAGGTATGTGGCCACGGTCCCAGCAGGCATTGCTGTGAATCCCAGCATGGAATAGGAGACAGCACCCTGTGACCCTCATTTTATAGGTGAGGAAATGGGACTCAGACAGAAACAGCTCTTGCTGAAGTCTCCAAGCTGGCAAAGGGAGGAGGCAGAATGGGGACCCAGGACCAGCTGATCCTAGCATCCTCACTGTGACTAGCCTTGCCCCTGAGCCACGAGCCCTGAGGGTCTGGGGGGAAGCGGCTTTGCCTTTGTGTGAATAGGGCCCTTTCACAAGCTCTCAGGAGGTTCCCTTCCACCAAAGTCTAGAATTGGCATCACCGCCGGGTTTACACTGGGTGACTCTTTCCATCCTCCCTTTTCCCTGCTTCCTTCCTCCTCTATAACCTCTAAGATGGCACACCCCACACCCCTGTGTCCCCTGTCCTGAGAGATTCCTCTGCTAATCTCCTCTTCACAGCAGATGCAGGACCCAGTGTGGGGTTTGGACTAGGTTGTCGAGTCCCTTTCTGGATCCCCAGTCAAAACGCTGGCTTCTGCAGAAGGAGGCAACACTGACTTTGGGAGCACGTGGCTGGCCCAGAGCCCATCGGCTGGAAGCACAGGCCCCTGCCTTCCCTCGCAATCCTTCGGTGAAAACTTATTTAATAATGGAGGCAAATGTCCAAGGCTCTGACCAATGGTGGGGCGACACACGTGCTCACCCGTGTGGCTTGCTGCTGCTTTAACCAAAGACGCTTAAATTGCTCTGACTGGGGGAAGGGGAAGTGGCCTGTTCCCTACCTCCTGGAAGTTCACACAAACCCACGCCCCTACTTACACCCAACACAAAGAGCACGTGGTATAATTTTTGTACCCCTCTAGGCTGGGAGTGATGGCTGCATGACACCAGCCTTTCCCCTTGAGGGTGAGCTCCTTAGGTGAGGAGAGGGCTCCTGGGCGTGGTCGCTGGGCCTTTGTATCACACCTTCATGCAGTTTGCCTGGAGGCCATCAGATAGGATGGAGGCTAGTGGGGAAGCGCCTCCCACTCCGGAACCAAACGATGAAAGACAGACAACCCTGAAAGCCGTCCTCTGACCTACACACGTGTGCATGGCACATGTGGACATACAGACACACACGTATACCCATGTAAAATCTTTAAAAGAAGATGGCATGGGAAGACAACGCAGTTGGCAGGTGTGACGGGGCCCTGGGCATCGTCGTTCCCAGTCCGTGTGCCCTGGCGGGGCTCTGCTCTCTGTGATAGATGTAAAGCGGAATCTCGTGGAGGGCAAGAGGAAAGCCAGGTGAGGAGAGGCAGCGTCCCCATCGGTCTGGGAGGAGGTGGGCGCCATCACAGACAGGTGCTGGCTGTCCTGGGCAGAATGGGGATGCCCAGCCAGACCTGCAGGTAGGGCCTGAGGGCCTTGACCCTGTGCTTACAGTGACTCCACTCCCGATGCTGGCAGCAGCTGGGGAGAAGGCTTGTCTGCTTTTCTCCCCGGCTCTGTCCTCGAGGGAAACGGCATAAAGGAATAAGAAATAGCTTCCAGTATGGATCCAACCAAAAAGATGTTTGTGTCTGAATGGGTAGGAGCCCAGAGGGGAAGGCCGCACAACGTCCACTGTCCAGCAGGGTCTCGGGGAAGGAAGCCCTGGAATCGCCTCCTAAGGAGAAGCGCACAGCGATGAAAGGGTGGTGCATTGTGGGAGGAGCCAAGGCTCCTCCACGCACAACCAGGTGTAGAGGACAGAGTCCACTTCCAGAAAGCTCGGAAAACACAGAGTCCAGGAAGTGACTGGAGAGGCCTCTGGACTGAGCTTAGGCTCTTTGTCCAATGGGGTGCAGGCTGCACGGGTGTTGGGGCTTGTACATGTGGGGGGGTGAACATCTTCTAAGGATTTTGTTTTCTAGACAAAATGTTGTCTTCTCTGTGTAGCCTTGGCTGTCCTGGACTCGCTTTGTTGACCAGCCTGGTCTCGAACTCACAGTGATCCACCTGCCTCTGCCTCCTGAGTGCTGGGATTAAAGGAGTGGGATTAAAGGGTGGCCCAGTGGGGCTGCCAGGGCTGTGGTGTCCATCGCCATGACTTCCCTGTGTCCCAGGAAATGTTTGCCACAAGGTGAGAGAGCAGTCACGGAATAAACACGTAGTAGGCTCTTTCCAGAAAAACCGGTGCTCCATTAGGCAAACCGGGCTGGCGTGGACTGGCTTCTCTCTGCTTGTCCCCGTGGGCTGGGGAAAACCAGTTTCCACCAGCAGACTTTCTAAAGTGCAGGCTAGGTTTCAGGACCAGAGGAGGGCTGGGGGTGCAGCAAAGGCTCCCCTCTGGGGTCACCTTCTAGTTTGCATGCTGCACGTGGAAGGGCGAGGGTGTGTGTGTGTGTGTGTGTGTGTGTGTATGAGGACGAGTGGGGGGGGGGTGGAGGCAGCCCTCCCAGCTGAGCACCTCCTGGGGTTGCTTGGCAGGCTCTAAGCCAGCCATCAGTTCTAAGCAGCAACTAGGCCTGCGAGCTGGAGCGGAGGGCCTGCTCTCAAAGGTGAGGAATGAGGCCTTGCTTTCTGGTAGATGATGGGCAGACGGCCTATGCCAAGCGCCGGGGAGGAAGGTCAGACTCCAGGGGAAGAGGGCCCAGCTGCAATCCCTCTCAGCAAGTAATGGGCATCCTCCAGGACGCAGAGAGGACAAGAGGACGTCCTGGTGGAAGGGGTCGTCCTTTAGGCTACAGAGCCAAAGAGAGGCCTTCACCACAGCGGGGTCCAAAGGTCCGTCTTACCCCCCCTCTGCTGCGCATGGCCAGTGAGCGCAGCTCTTACTGAGGATGTGGCAGCCGCCAACATCTTGGAGAGGTGTTAGAAACTAAGGCTCCTCCGGAAGGTGTCCACCCTCCTGCGGTCAACTCTAAGAATGCGGGCCAGACAGCATAATCCGGTGGAGCCGTCGCCTGCCATCCGGTTGTCCTGACTCCCACTTCTGATATTTAGTTAATGCCCAAGGAGCGCATTAAGCAGCCCCCAGGCCTCCCGTGTTCATCGGAACCGCCCACCGCCATGCGGCTCCTCCTTCTTTCTCCACCTCCCTGGGCCACGCCCATCCCAGGAGCCCTCCCGTTTCTTTCCGCGAGTCCTCCTCGTTAATCCCCGTCAGCGGCAAGCAAACAAACGCCCCGCTCCATTTATTTCACGAGCCTCCCGATTTAATTAGGTTCTCCAGTTTCTTCGCCTGTCCTGGGCCAATCAGTCCTTAAAACAGTGGAGAATTCATTTCCACCTGCTGTCAGAAGGCGGCTCTCCTCAGTTAGAAAAATAATTAACCCATCATCACACATCAGGGGTAATGAATCAGTGTTTTCCGTTCGCCAGCAGGTCATTTGTATCCCTCCATCCTGGCAAAGGAGGTGCGAACCGAGTCCCAGCAACTGCTCCCCTCGTCCCTTTCATTCCCCCCTCGGCTGGGGGTGGGGTGGGGGAAGCAGGCTCTGAGGACTTTGGTGCCTGGTGCCGGGCCACAGAGGTCACCTGCGTCTGCTTCCCAACCTGCTGTCTGGAGGCCATCGGAGGTGTGAGCTGTTGTGGGGTCCTGTGGCAGTTCCGCCGGTGGCCTCGGCGCCAGGATCACCGCAGCGGTTCACATCCGGGTGTCCGCAGCCCCGGGTAGCTCCTGGCCCTGTGGCTCCCAGCCCTCCTTGGCGTTCTTCCACCGTGTAGACACATCACTCCAGCTTCTGCCTCAGGTAGCCCTCAGCCTTGCTGGGTCAAGCCTCCTTCCGCTCTCTCTGTCCCTCTCTGCACATCCCCACCCAGCTCCTGCCTCAGCTTCGTGGCAGCGGCTCCCTCCTTACGACCTCTGCTTCTCACGTTCTCAGTTACGGAGGGTCTGAAACTATTAAGCGGAAAATTCCAGAAATAAGCCGTCCCTAATTTCCAGACGACGCTCATTACGGTGTGCCATCAGAATTGTTCCGTTTTATTAGTTATTTATTGTTGGCCATTATCTCTTGTTGAGCCTAATTTGTAGGTTAAGCCTCACCACAGGCGAGAACGTATGTATAGGAAGACCTGGTGCGGGCGTGGAAAGTTCAGGTCGTCCTCCATGGGTCTTGGATGCCGCCCCGTCTGGCTGGCATCCTGGGTCGTGCCCCCATGGATAAGGGGATGACCTTACATTCGTGAAGGCTCTCTCTGTAGATAAGGTCTAGTCGTAGGTGCTAGAGGAGCACAGCACACCTCATGGGGGGGGGGGATGGGCAGCGGTCACCAGCTGCTCCTCATCCAGGCACCTTTAGGTGTGCTCTGCCCTCCCCTCCCCCAATCTGCCCTGTGTTCCAAAGTGCAGGGGGGAGGTCGGGAGGCTGCTGCGTCAAGCCATAGCACCAAACCTGTAATGCCCTGTGCCATGGGCTAGCTGCTGGGGTGTGCTGGGGCTCTAGGCTGCCGTGGGGCTCCCAGAGGGACTCACAGACTGTGTTGGAGCAGGCTCAGCACAGGGGTGTGATGGAGGGAAAATTAGAGTAAACAGAGTCTGCTGAGGTATCACACCCTTTAAAGGAAACACTGGAACTGCGATCTCTGCTCCCACTTTCTCCTTCCCGTGTGCACCCAAACAGTCCCAGTATGGTGGGACATGCCAGAACGTGGAATCAAGCATTTGCATTTGAGGAGCCTCCCAAAGTCCTGACTGACTGACTGACTGACTGACTGACTGACTGACTGATGATTAAGCCTGTGGTGTGTGAAGGAGTCTCTCCTTTGGGCTGACTGGCTCTTTGCTCTCCCTCTTCAGGCCGGAGTTGGCCTCTTTGAAGATTGTAATACCCACATCTTACCACTTGGTGGCGCCCACGAGCAACCAATGAGTAAGGGTTGGGTACCAATATGTTGGATGTGCAGAAAAAAGCAAGTGCTTAGCTGTCTGTTCGCTCTTCCACTTAAGAAATTAGCTCCCTTGACCCACAGTCATTACCCTGAAAGAGGGCCTGGGTGGTGCCTGCTGTGTGGAGCTTCTCTTCAAGGGCTCTGGCCTGTGTTCATGTTTGTCCATGTGCTCCTGTCTTGGTGTGTTCATTTACTGTCTCCTTACTGACTGCTGGATAAGGGCCTCACCCTCCTACCACAAACCATGGCTGCTGGCCATGGTGTGAGCCCTGGGCCTGGAACAGGGGCACAATCCTCAGGACCCCTCCCCACCATAAAGCTCCTGGACAGTGTCACATACACATGTGGCTGGCACACGTGATCCAGTTTGGCTGGTACCCAGCACACAGCAGGTTCCCGGAAAGTACAGTGCCCACAAGCACGGAAGTGTTTGGGGCCTCGGTGCTTCTTCCACACAGAGTGGCCTGTCGCTCAGGTGTGGTTCCTACGCTAGGGACCAAGACGTCTGCTCCAGCCAGAGCCTCAACACATTCCTGGCAGAGGCCCCAAGCGTCCCTAGGTCTCTGGCCGCACTGTGTACCCTACTGGCACCCCCCCACACCATCCTGGGAAAGCAAACACCTTCCACCTGCAGGACCTGGGCTCCTAAGCCATGCGGTTCTGCATACACTGGCATCCTTCTGGTGCCGGGGGAGGCAGGATGAAGAGATAGCAACCTTCCTCCCCCCTTCCTCTCCCTTCCCCTCCTCACCTTTGCCTTCAGGTCTGAGTTCTCTGTTGCTGCGATAAAGAGCATGGCTGAAAGCAACCAGGGGAGGAAAGGGTTTGTTTCAGCTCACTCCTTACAGGGTCACGAAGGGAAGGGGCTGGAGAGGCCAGTGGAGGAGCCACCCACTGGCTTGTGCAGCCTGCTTTCTCATACACCCCAGGACCCCCTGCCCACAGCGGGCTGGGCCCGCCCATGTCAGTCATCAATTAAGAAAGTACCCCCAGGGCTAATCCGATGAAGCCGTTTTTCTCGGTCAGTGTTCTCTAACCCGGATACATGGTGTTCCTGTCCTCCCCTCCCCCAGCTATGCTCTCAGCAGCTCTCTGCTGCCCCCACTTGGCACTGGTTCAGGATCTCCAGCTGTGGGGACCCCATAGCCAGCCCCTGCCACTCCAAGAATAAGATCCAAGCAGTGTCCCCCTGGGAAGGGAAGCCTGGCAGTGCCCTGTTCACTCAGGACTCAGCTTACCTCAGGGCTTTTTGGAGCTGGTTCCTGTCAGTTTCTAGCTGGGGATGGGCAGGGGTCGTGACTCTGGAACTTTCCAAGGAATTTGCCACTGTTGTGTCACTGAGCTGTCAGGGGTTGGGAATGTTGGACTCGCCTCATTGGGCAGGGTCAGGAGTTGTCGCCTGTGAGGTGAGGGCCATGTGGTGTCTGGTGGGGACCCCTTGAGGTTGGAAATAATGCAGGCCAATGGCCTACCTCATCCTCCAGTCTTTGGAAAGCTGTGGTCCAGCCGAGCCAGTGTGAGGCTCAGATGTGAGTCTCCCCGTGAGAGCTGCTCTGTCCGTCTGTGCAGTGAGCGTCTGAGGCCACGATGCTTCTTAGGATGGGCTGCTGATCACTGAGCATGTTCTAGGAAGTTGTTCTCAGCTCTGCGTCTTCTCTCCCGCTAGCGCCCCCTACGATGCCACCTCTTTCCTCTAGCTCAAGCACGGTGTTGTACCAGCACCACGTCCCCTCCTGGATGCTCATCTCAACACCAGCACAAAGCTCCTGCTCCTCCACGTGCTTCCTCTGACTGTCCTTTCTTGAGTGCTCACTGCCTTAGAGGGTGGCAGCCTGGCGCTCTGAACAGCCCAGCGGTGAGGGCTTGGGGGGGGGGTGGCCAACGGGAGTGTGAAAGGCTACATGGGCAGTTGTTCCATTTGGATGTGTGCTAAGTGACTTGGAGAATGGCTGTGGCGGGGTGGTCCAAAGCTCTGACCGGGCCTCTTGGAGCAGCCGCTCTGTTCCCATGCTGTGGACATGTGTTCACTGTTTCTCCTTTATTCACTCACCCCCTGGGAGGAGTGAGTGTGCCAGCTCACAGGCCTGGAGTGGACCCAGAGACAGGCAGTGCTGCCCCAGCTTCCTCCCTCCTCGGCCTAGCGCCAAGGTGCCCACCTGCAGGGGAAGCCAGTGTGGACTGTCATCCTGATAGGGACTCCCACGAGTGCTCCGGGACCCAGTGGTGGAATCAGGCTTGGTCCTGGGAAGCCCTCTGCGCTGGCTTCCCATCCCGGCGGCAGCTGAGTCTGGCCTGTGTGGGCTGCCCAGCCAGCTCTGAGTGATGCTGACTCTGGACACCTGCTGGCCCTCCACCCAGCACCTCTGTCCTCTTCTCAGGTGTGCAGGACTCAGCAGAAGAGTCTGAGTGATAATCTGTGGGCAGGTTGCTCTGGCACTGCCAGCCACAGGCGGATGGCCTGGGCACTAAGTAGTGCCGGTTAGAACCACCAGGTGGCGCCAGGGACCTGCAGGCTCAGGCTTCAGCGGCTGGGTGTACCCGCTCACCCCAGCAGGTGCGGCTGGCTCAGCTTCCCTTCTTGACCTGCTTCATCTCTGGTCCTGTCTTCTAATAAACAAGTCTGGCAGAAGTAGGAGTTGGGGGCATTGCTAGCGAAAGAGGGGTGACCCCAGTCTTGTCCTCTTTGCTGTTACCAGGTTACTGTGAACCCCCAAATGTGTCTCCTTAAAGGTTCCGAGTGTTTCTGAAAGCACCCTGGAGCTCTTGTTTCTCTCTCCTGCCCACATCAGGCGCGTTTCGCATTCTATAGCAAGTGTATGCTGAGTGAGGAGGAATTGGTGTTTTCTCAGAGAAGCTTCACCCGGGTCAGCGGCTTCCCTGTTGTGCTCAGTGACAACTCCAAATCAAGGTCCCATGAGCATACGTTCATGCCAGCCTCGTGGCACTGAGGATGGCTGGACTCAGTCTGGCCCGCTGTGACCATGCTCCGGCGCCCAAGCTCGTGAAGCCGCTGCCTGGCAGTTGATAGGCAAGAGGTTTACCCTACACTCCGGGTGTCAAACTTCTGTCAGAGATAGAACAAGCCCGCTGCCATGTCATTGGCCAAAAGCAAGTCACATGACAGTGCCTGGCCTGAAATAGATGGGAAGGGAAGGGTAGCCCTGTTCTGCCCCAGCAGAAGTGGCAGGAAGATTAGCATGGCTGCTGGCCACAAAACACGTGGGTCCAGGCGCTTGCCGGCCATGGGGTCCTGGGCTCCGCTTCTGAGCAGCGGCTGATTCACAAGAAGTCACGGCCCGCTGATGGTCCGAGGGTTAAGTGCGGTGCTCGGGGTCAAGGCCAGGGTTCAGAGTGTGAACGGCAACCTTTTCAGCTGCTGAGTCCACAGGCAGGGCTTTGGCGATCACTGCCCAGTGGGCACTGGCTGAGTGACAGCTGCTCTTAACAGGAGAAATGACAGGGACAGGAGTTGCCATATCTCACTGCTCTCTCTCAAGCCCCTGTCCCATCCTGACAAGGGTTGCCACAACCACAGCAACTGCTGCTGTGGGATGAGGTGGGAATCCGAGGCAGCAAGCGGAAAGCCCGCCCTCAGCAGCCACGGTGGGGGCGTTGCAATGCAGGCTTTCCTCCAGCAGGGGGCAGCAGGCATCCTCTGCAAACCACTGCAAGGGAGCTTGGGAATCCAGGAATCCAGGGACCAGAGCTGTTCGGGCCGAGAGGATCGCGAATCTTAGGTGCACAGCACGGTGACGCCTCAGATCCTTACGTAATGATTGCCATGTGGAGTCTGGTGTCTCCGTGTTACCCCCACTCCAACTCACTTGCAAGCACCGGCATACAGGCATGCGCACAGCCTCAGTTCCCATGTCAGCCCACACCGCGTGGTCAGTTGGAGACAGAGTAAAAGCAGCAGCACGGCTATCTTTTGGTGGTCTGGTTATAAACGTGAAGCTTGACATGATACAAGGGGTCTGTGGATGACATCATTGTTAATAAGAGGCCCAAGGAAGTTAAATCACCTCCAGCTTCTCCTGTCACAGGAGCCAGAGCCCGGGTCCTCCTTATGCTAGGTCTAAATCGCTTCTTTTCTTCCCCTCTGGCGTTTCTTCCAGACAGCTTGTTACCTGGGGTCAGGAGGTACCAGAATGAGAGCAGGCGTCGTGACGCCACCCAGTGGCTGTGCTGGGAATGTAGCAGTTAGGCTGGTGATGTGGGAGGAGACTTGAAGATTGACTAATGCGGAAACCAACCAGGGCCAGCCTGAGAGAAGAAGGCGGGAACTGGCGGAGGAGTGACAGGCCACCTCCCTCTGGACACCTGGGGAAAAGGCTCTGGTGCCACCTGCAAGAAGGAACCTGGAGGAGCGAGCAGGAGGAGGGGAGCGGGTGGAGCTGGCAGGAGCCTCCGAGGTCTGAAAATCCCCCTCCACGCTGGAGAAGGACCCTAGCGTCTGCATGTGAAGAAGCCTCCCTGTGAGGATCTCCCCTCTCCAGAGGTCCTTAACACTCCACGCGCGTGCACACACACACACACACACACATCTGGGTGCACCCTGGGCTAGCCCCTGCAGGTTAGAGGGGTCATGCTGGAAGAATTGGCCCTAGTGGGCTGAGTGGGAGTGCGCCCTGCAGAGTCCTGTGGGTCAGAGACCCTCCAGCAGCTCAGCAGTTGGAGAGGAGAGGCCGGGCCACAGACAACAAAAACAGCAAGAGCAAAACCAGCCTACCTCTCAGCCCAGGCAAGAATGGCACATGCAGCCTGAGATGGAGGCACACACCTTTAATCCTAGCTTTCAAGGGGCAGAAGGGGGCACATCTCTGAGTCTGAGTGTGAGGTCAGCCTGGCCTATAAATTGAGTTGTGAGGGTCCGCCTTTCTCGGGCACTCAGGGGAGGATCCTGGGCTAACTGTCTGTGAGAGAGGCTCTCGGCGGCTCTCAGACCTGAGTGAAATCGGTCAACGCCCGGGGAAGCATCCTGTTCCCAAGGTTGCAAACCGTTGCCAGAGCATCCTGACATCCTGCTTGAGAGGTGACTGCGGATGCCGGATGCTGCGTCCCCTCCAGTGTGTGTGGACACGGGGCCATGCACAGACACAGGTGGACAGCACACCCCAGGCCGGGGGCGACTTTGAAATGCAAGAAGAGAGGCAAGCTGATGTGACCAGCGGTGAGGTTTACTACTAAAAGGATTAGGGGCCTGGCTGCTGGGAGAAGCCAGGAGAAGTGCTCTCCCCCCAGGCCTGGAAGGAGATTAAGGTGGGTCAGGTGACAGCAGCTGTCAGATAAGTGAGGAGAGAAATCCCGTGCAGGGCTTCAGAGACTGCGGAAGCTGTGCTTGGGCAGAGCCTCTGTCAGCTGCAGGCAGCTGGCGGGAAATGCCATCCGGATAGGGCCGCTGGTCACCTGGCACTGTGTATCCACTGTGAGGCCTGTCTGAGGACACTGGCCATCCTATGTGGCCATGCCGGGCCAGCAGAGCCGCAGGCGGGAATGAGTGTGCCTTCCCACCCGCTGGATCAGCAGGGGCAGGATGCCTGCTGTCCTGCAAATCCTCTGAGTCTGAAGGGAAGTTTCTTAAATGAATTTCTTTTAAAAGTGGTTGGCTTCGGTGTGCAGGCAATGCTGGATCTGGCCAAAACTGGTTCAGTGTGGTGAGAAGCAGGACCTCAGCTCCCTGAGCTAGGAGCCAACTGCTCTTCAAGAGCCACCCAGCATGCCTTGAGCCCGACTGGGCCATGGCTGTGCCCGGATGCTTTGGATGGAGATTCTGGAAGGATTTTGTGGGAACACAGATGGATTTCTAAGCCCAGCCTATGGCAGAGGGCCTGGTCATGGCCAATACAGGAGCCTTGGGTCTGAAACGCCTGTGTGGTCAGGATGCCTAATAGCACACACACACACACACACACACACGCACGCACGCACGCACACACACACACGCACACACACACGCACGCACACGCACGCACGCACTCATGCTTGCATGAACGTGTGTACGCAGTGTGTGTACCCATGCACACAGTGTATTCCATGGCATGTACATGCACACACACGGTATATGAATGTATAAATGCACAAATGTGTTCATGCTGCATACACCACGCACATGAGTATATCTCTGTAGATGTGTGCACACACCACAAAGAACACACACTAAGTATATGCCTGTGTGCGTGTGTACGGCATTGAGCGTGCGCATGGAGTGTATGTGGACACTTGTGTACATACGTGCACGGAACACTGACTGGCGGAGTGCATGCGAACCAAGTGCACATGTTGACAGTGCATCCATGTGGTGTAGACACACATGCGCACTGCACAGCACCTCACAGGTGGCGTGTACACACGCGCGCGAACACACCATACATGCATGCACTCGTGGTACAGTGCTTACTTGCACGCCCAGAAACACACACGTACACATGCGGGCAGGTGAGTCAGTGAGTGAGCTAATGAGCGGGGGGCCTGTCCTCACCCCTCAAGTGCCTGGGCCCCTATCTTTTGTGTCATCTCCCTGTCACCAGAGAAGTAAGCCGGCTGGGCTGGTCAGTGCCCAACTCCGAGGCACAGCTCACGGGGTACGTCGCAGCCACGGATGAGCCTGGAGACCCCTCACCTGTAGCTAATGGACCCAGATGTCTGTCCCCTCTAGGCCTTGGCTTTGCCGCCCAGACCCTGAGACCTTCATGCTGTGGCCCTGCCCAGCCCAGTCAGTGGGTACAGGCAAGGCTGTGGCTCGTGGGAAGCGGGCAGCGGTCCCTGCATTCTGACTTCTGGCAATGCCTGAGAGCACTCACAGTTAGCACAGGCGCTTTCACGGCCGAGGCAGCTTACAGAGGGAAGGACTTGATTACTGAAGCGGCCAATGAAAACGCTGTGTGCGGCACGAATGTGACCAGGGTCTGTGCCTGGATGGAACCATCTAGGACTCAAGAAGAGCCCCAGGAGACAGGGAATGCTGAGCTCTTGTTTCCTGCCTTCTTGATCCGAGTCAGACTAGAGGTCTCAGCCTGTGAGTGGAGTGGAGGAAATAGCTCAAGAACCAATAATAATAAATCTTGTGAAATAGGACTTTCACTCCCACCCCCTCTTCTGCCTACCTGTTCCTCCACTGTCCCCTCTTCCTCTACCTGTCCCCCCTCCTCCTGACCACCCTTCCTCCTGCCCCCCTTCTCCTGCCTCCCCTTCCTCCTGTCTCCCCTTCCTCCTGCCCCCTTCCTCCTGTCCCCCCTCTTCCTGTACCCCTTTCCTCCTGCCCACCCTTCCTCCTGCCCCTTTCCTCCTGTCCCTCCTCTTCCTGTACCCCTTTCCTCCTGCCCACCCTTCCTCCTGCCTCCACTTCCTCCTGCCTACCTGCTGGCTCTAATGTCCTTGCTTTCTAAGCAGACGACAGACAAACCTGGGCTTCTGCCATGTAACTGGCGAACACTGGTCTAGGGAGACAGTGCTCTCTCCTGCCAGGGCTGGTAGAGAGAAGAACTCAACCATCTTGTAAGGAGAGAAATGGGGCTAGAAGGGAGAGGGCCTGGGCCTAGAGCAGCAGCCAGCAGTGAAGCCTCGGGGTAGGTACAGAAGGAGGGTGAGTTATGGAGCCTGGAGAGGGCTCTGGCTTCTCTGTAGGGATCTTGCAAGGACTGCACACTGGGCCCTCTCTCCTCGTACCCCCAGGTATGGTGCCTGCCACTCATCATGGGAACGTCATGGGCTCTGACTTTGTACAAATGCTCACGTGGACCCCAGCTCTGACCCTCTCTGGCTGCTGAACGGATGAATAGCTTTGTTTCTTGTCAGTGACAGAGTGATAGAGCATACCTGGAGGGTTAGCGGCAGAGCTCCCTGGAGACACCTCGGTATGATGGGAGGCAGGGTGCAGCCCACTAGTGTTCTGGACAGGTATGTGGGTGGGTGGGACACAGCTAGCAGGTTGGTTCATGGTGGCCCCGCCGGCCCTGGCTCAGCAAGTCTCTGTGGGGCTATTGACCATCCTTCCTTCTCTTCAGGTGGCTTGAGGCCCCTCTGTCCCCACAGTGATCTTATCCGTTATTCCCAGTGGCTGAAGGGCTGGTTGTGGTTGATACAGGCCCCGGCACATGCTTTGTGCCCTCCATTTTTGCTTCGTGCTCTGGTTTGGCCTGCTGAGTGCCTGGCACTGGACTTAATCCCACCCCCACTCCTGCCATGGGCCTCATGGGAGCTCCCTTCCTAGGCTCAGCCCTGTGCCATTACTTACCCATGTTTTCCATTTGGGGCCAAGATACTGACGCTTGAGCCACGAGCACCAGTGAGGCTGGCGTCCCTGGCTCATGAGGATTTCTGGGCCTGAAGATGTTCATTCTCGTACAAGGCCTCGGGCCAGGGAAGACATCCTGCATAGGTTCCTGGAATGGGCTGTGGCCTTGCTCTGTTCCCTTGCAATGCTGGTGATGTAGGCTGAGGAACAACTGGGGCACAGCTGCCGGTCTTTGCGGTTGTTTCCCCAGACTCCTATTCTGCCTCAAAACGTGCCCAGAAAAGCTGTCGGTCACAGCTCTTGTTGAGAAAAGATGGGGGACATCCTGGCACCCCACATATGAGGTTTCCACGTGTTGTGTCAGCGGCTGTGGTTAACATACCTGGTATGGAATGTGTGGCTGGGGCCATGCTGGGCCCAGTCCCCTGGCCAGCTGTGGTCCTTCCGGTGCTGGGACAGGAAGGCCCAGGGTGAGCCTGAGGAGGAAGTGTACAGCCCAGGCCCTTCAGTTCTTTTGCACAGGCTCAGGAGCCAGATTTTCAGATTCCACAGAAGGGGGTGACACTGAGAGCAAAAGCAGAGCTTGGGGTCAGGCAGTCCAAACTCCTGGTTCCCTGTGTGGTCTTCCTTCATGAACACTCTTTGGAGCTAGAAACAGTCCCGGCAGGTGGGCCGCACTGCCTCAAGCAAGGAAGCCGTCTGGGAGCAGGCGGAATGGGTGTGCCTGCGTCTCCAGCAGGTGGATGTAGCCCGTCCACAGACACATCTGGAACCTGATGAAGCTGCCACCTGGGAGAGCTATCCCCTTCCATCACTCCTCCTGCCGGAGGCCCCGGGGCAAACAAGCAAGGTTCCCTGCATCTCAGAGACCCTCTCTGTTCCCTGTTGTCCTTGCAAGTGCTGCCTCCTCTGCCTGGACCATCAGACTTGACCACACCCCTCATCTGCCAGCCGTTCTCAAGGTGGCCTGTCTTTTTTGGCCACTGAAAGCTTGATAAGCCCTGCCTTGCCGTGGAGTTAAGTGCGAGCCTGAGCACCTTAATCCCCCTGACCTGCTCTGGGTTCGGACTCGTGTCATCCTGGCTGCTGGACAGGGGGTGTTCACCCTACCTCCCTCATGTGACCTTGGATGCCCCAACTCTCCATACAAGGAGGAGACCACACCTCTAAAACAAGAGTGAGTCATGCCAGGATCCACTGTTGACTCGCAAGCCAGTCTCTGTCCTCTGGGACTCAGGAAGAGGCCTGGAGCAGCCTGAGCATCCCTTGAGGACAGACATGTGGGTGAGGCTGAGCCCCTGGGTCTATAGCACCCCCAGGTGACAGGCCCTCACTCCTGATGACTTTCACGTCCTCTAACCACAAATTGTGCCTTATTGCTGGTTGCCTGCAAAATGCCCCCATTAACCCCAGTTAATGCTAGGGCCCCCAAAGAAGGCCTGTTAGGCCTGGGAAGGAGCCAGCTCGAAGGGTTCCCCAGGAGATGTGTTTCTTCTGCGGTCGTGCATGCCATGGCACACATGTGGAGGTCCTGGGGCAGCCAGCAGGAGCCAGTTCTCCTCTTCTACCATGTGGGCTTGATGATCAAACATGGGTCATCAGGCTTGGCGGACTTCCCCACTGACCCCTCTCACTAATGACATTTAATCAACAACAATTAAATCTTTGTCAAGAAATCCCAAGGTTTGGTGCCAGGAAGGGGAGAAAGTGACTCAACCTTTGATCAAACAGCTGTGTGTGCCAAGGGCTCGGCTGGCACTGCAGTGGCCGAGGGGGCAGGGAATGGCACCTCTATGCCTTCCTTTGGGGTGTCTGCCTTAGCCTTCTAGCCAATGGTGCTCTCAACTGGGCAACCAGGGCTTTGGTGAGAAGGTGCTTGGGGAAGGAGATGGGCCGCCTGGGGCTCCAGGACCCAGTGCCACCACTGCCATGAGACACATCTGCCCCCTGGCGGACAGCAAGCAGATGGGGAGGCCTGGGGTCTGCTGGAGAGCATGGCAGTGACTCCACACCAAGCGTGACCCTGTGTGCACGAGACCCAACTGAGAAACTCAGAAATGTGCAGCAGTCCTGGATGGCAAAGCCCTCCTCACCAACATGGCTTCCCTCGGCCACTCAGTCAAGCCGCCACCTCAGGTGTGAGCTTAGCTTCCTGCTCAGAACTCCTGCCTGGGCTCCTAAGGCTCCCAAGCCAGCATCTACTGGGAAATGTTCCAGCTACATGGGGTCTCCAGGAATCGGGGAGGGGGACCCAGGAAGGATGGGGCCTGCCAGAGACCACCAGAACAAGGCTCCTGACAGCCGTGTGTGAGGATGCCATCCAGAGGTCAGCAGAGCTCTTGCTGGGTCTCTTTGGTTGCGTGTATTGGTGGCCGTCGACTCACACACGGCTTGATCAAGTCCAAACAGGACACAGAGAGAAGAAGCAGCCTGCTGAGCTGGGGGTGGGTGACGCTCAGAGGTGGGGTGCTTGCCCAGCATGCCCAGTGCCCTGGGTTCAACCGTCAGTGCTTAGAAAAGCAAGAAAAGCAAAAGCAAGAGGAGAGGGATCCTTGCAGGTATCAAAGCCGAGTTTGTTTTCTTCCTTGGAGCCCCGTGGGGTAGTCCTTCTGGTCTCTTTCCTTCCCAGGTGCTTTTCAAACCGCCCCTCCCAGAGTCTGAGGAGTCTAGGAAAGGAGAAGTAAAACCCCAAAAAATCTGGACAGGAAGTCATCGAGACCTGCCTGGGAGAGACTTCTGATTGGCAGGAGACTCAAGGAAGGGGCGAAATGCTCTGAGGGGGACAGTCCTGCCCCTGACATCCATTTTGGTGTTGGGCCACATCCACATAATGCCTCCTATCCACTCGTGTCACAGACCCCCCAAGCCCCGACAGCTGATGGAAACCTCCAGCACACACTCCTATCCTAGAATGCAGCGCTCACAGGGGCAGCCACAAGCCCCACAGGGACTATGAGACTCCTATAGAGCAAGAGGGCTGTGCATGGGAAATACACACCGAGACTAGGGTGTCGGAGAAGTCGGCAGTTTCCTGTCGATTGTGTGCCCAGGGTTAGTTAAGTGAAATCAAAAGCATTACTCTTCCAGTTGTTTTAAACTTGTTCCTTTGAGAGGGTCTCCTGCTGACCTTGAACCCCCGGTCCTTCTGCCTCACCTTGGCACTGTCTTCTTCTCCCCTTTCCAACTTGGCCTCTGCAGATGCAGCATTGACTGTGTACCTGGAACGATATTCCAGCGGGATGTTGCTGGTCTTGGGGCAGAGGGGCCTGTTGACAATCACAGTGCCCATGCAGCCCGCACGAAGGGCAGATGCTCAGTGAGGGTGTCAGAACATGGCGGGGGGTGGGTGGAGGGACGCAGCTGCCCTGGCACATAGGCAGAGCCGGGATCTTAGTTCTGTTGAAAGCTTGTGTGTGTAAGGTGTGTGTGTAAGGTGTGTGTGTGGGGGGTCTACAGCTCTCAAATATTTAACTCCGCCCAGGTGTGGTGACCCCTCCTGGCTTCCAGCCCAACTCCGTTCTCGCTAACTTCCCACTGGCGTCCATCCACCCCCCACGCCCCTGTCCCCACTCTCCTGCCCGGCCTCCCTGCCAGCTCTCCTCAGAGGCTGAGGCCCTGTGCGGACCTCCAGCCGGCCCAGGGCAGGCAGCTCAGGCCCTGCAGGTCAGCGCTCCCGGAGGAGGCTCTCATCGAGGATGTGTGGCCTGTTGGGTTCCATCACAGGAGCCCTGGATAAAGTGTTCCTATGAAGAAGATAATTGAAAATCAAAAAAGACTTTGTTAATTTGATTAGGCAGAGCCGTAGTTGAATTGTTCTTCATCAAAAGAGATTTAATTTTGACATGCAATTAAACCCTTCTGCTATAAGCTCTGTCCCTCGCGCTGGAGAAGGGCTTGGCAGCCTGGGGCGGGGCGTGGTGCCCAGGACTGTCGGTGGGGGTGGGGCTGAGAAGGGGATTTGAGGGCCAATGGAAATTATGACAAATGAGGTCACAGTATAGCAGCAGAAGGGGTTACCACAGGTTGTGAGAGAGTGAGCAGAGCGCCTCAACCAGACAGTGTGAATACAGTGACACCAAGTGACGGCGGAGGGGCAGGTCAGAGACACTCTCCAGAAGAGGAAGTCAGTTCCAGGAATCTGCACGATTCAGATTCATACGGGTTTAAAGTCTTATGTTTCCCCAGAAGGAAAGTGTGGGGGCATCTGGTTTTGACTTGGGGTGGCTTTCGGGAACACGAAGTAACCTAGGTTCAGTTCTGCGCATAGAGAAAGCTGTGTCCATCTGTGCTGGGGCAACTGAGCATGAGAATCTGAAGGACTGAGGACCGGGCAGCAGGGCACCCAGTGTGGCCTGGGAGAGCTGGTCTGAGGCTAGCCCCACCCCCCATGAGCCTGGGGATGGCTGGAAAGTTCCCAGGCTTGCTATAGAAATGCTGATCACAGCGACAAGTGTGAAGATGGGGCCAGGCAAAGTGTTTTCAAGTGCACTGCACAGCAGGGTGGCAGGAGAGTCACAGCCGTGCTCCCCATGGGAGGTTTCACCAGCTCCAGGAAGTAGACAGCCTGTTCTTGCACAGGTCACATGGTGCTGGAGAGAGGGTGGCAGTTGGAAATATGGGAGAAGAGACATCAGTTAGGCCGAGAGGCTGCCTTCAGGTTAAACAAACAAGCAAACCAAATAACCAAACCTGGCCCTCCCAGGTGGCTCAACAGGACCGGGACTGAGTCTGGACTACAGGGCCCCTTCTGCTTGGGTAGCCTCAAGGAGGTCCCCTGGGCCCTGAGGCCCATCACAGGCCTCCTAGCCCCCTTGACACTTTCCTCACAGGCTGTGCTGTGGTGAGGAAGGTTCCAGACTGCTGCCAGTGCTCTTGCAGGGCAAGAGCTATGCCCAGCAAGGCAGAGATCGATGCTCTGTAATTAGAAATTAGCAAATGTTTTCTGTGAGACCCATCCTTGAAGCTGGGGTCGCTGTGCAAATAGCTGCACTGGCTTGACATCCCAGCCTGGACCCAAGGGGTCTGTGGATAAAGGGTGCGGAGGAGAGCTGCCTCCCGGGCCCACCCAGCTCCTGGTAGACCCCTAACCTCACCCCACCTGCCTGGGAGGGAGCAGGCACAGTCTGTGAACCCCCGCCAGCCGCCATGAGCTTCCTAAGGTGCCAGCCTCAGCAGACACACTCTCCACCTGCTTGCTCTGAGGAGAAAGGTCACAAGCGTGGGCGAGAGTGGAGACTTAACAAAAGGGCCTCCATCTTCCTGGCACACTCCTAAGGGAGTGGCCACCCCATTGCCTCCCCAGCCCTCAGACCTGTGGTGCTGGGAATGAAGCACATCTGCAGTCCCGGTGGAGAGGCTTTCTGGGGAAGAGATGCTTGGGCTCATAGAGGCTGGGAGGGACCCTGAGTCCCCCACAGTGTGGACCTGAGCACAAGGACCATTTTAGAAGCCCTGGTGCCACCAGACATTGGTGTAAAGCAATTTAGCATTAAATATCAACACGTTTCTTCCACTTAGAAGTTTATGAACTTATTCTGGTCTGTTTTTTTTTTGTTTGTTTTGTTTTGTTTTGTTTTGTTTTGTTTTGTTTTGTTTTGTTTTGTTTATGGGGCTAGAGAGACGACCCAGTGCCCACAGTGGGTAGTACAGAAGCATGAGGACCCAGGTCCCTGATGCTTTCACAGAAATCAGCTTCGGGAGCATGGGCCTGTAACTCCAGTGCTGAGAGATGGAGACGGGGATCCCAGAGACTCACTGGCCAGCCAGCCTCGCCCATCAGTGAACTCTGGGTTCAGTGGAGAGCCATCGAGGAAGACGCCTGAGTTTGCCCTCTGGCTTCCACATGTACTTGTACAAGTAAGCACACACGCACACACACATGCACACACACGCATTTACTCCCTCCTTCCATTCACAAAACATTTCCATGGGCTCTGGGCCTGGTGGGAGGGTTGGAGGTCCCTCTCCTGGCAGACCTGAGGCTGGGCAGATCCGTGAGATGTGTGCCAAGGAGGTGTGTGCTTCCTCCGAGGTGTTCAGGGGGGAGAGGAGAAGGGAGACAGGAGAGGCCCCGCACAGACCCACACTCTCTCCGTCAGGCCAACCCTGAGCACTGACAGCCCACCCTAAGTGTGACCACTGACCGGTCTGAAACATTGTGCTTGAGTATGCAGGTCAGGGCTGCTTCCAAAGCCTGGCCTCATCTGAGGCTTGGGCGTGCAAACACTGAAGAAGGTGTCAGAAAGCAGAGACCATTTGCTGAGTGCCTGTGTATATGCGGGAGACACGTGTGGACATGTGGCTCTCTGTGCCTGTGTGGCCGTGTGCGTGTTCCGTTTTAGTATATACACACACGTCTGCGTGTCCATGTCTGTCTGGGTGAAAGTGAGCATATCTGTGTACACACACCTGGGTGCTTTCACATGTCTGGACACACACACATAAACTCAGCTGGGAGGCCCTGAGTGAAGCCCCTGAAAGAGCCTAACCCTGGCATACATGTTACAAGGAGGAAATCCTTGCATCCAGTCAAGGCCTCTGCCTACGGCCTCCTTAGACCGCCAGGCCTCAGGAGTCCACGGCTTCAGTCAGCAGTGCAGCTGGGGAGCTGTGGCGCACACATTTGCCAGAAGGAGCCCTGGGCCGGAGGTCAAAGGAGGGCACTGAGCAAAAGACAGTTTAGGGGCTCTGAAAGTTCCGCCGTTGGTACCCAGTTGTCATATGAGCCTGGGCAGCCCCACTCTCCCTGTGCTGGTCCCATGTTGGAGGGGCAGGAGAGAAGTTCTTGGTCCCTATCTCCCACTGAAGCCAGGGGTCCCTCTCCCCACTCTGTGAGGCTACCATGGTAGCCCCACATGTTACTAGCGAGCACTAGGGACTTGGCAGTGAAAGCCAGGCGTCAGGTTAGAACGGCAGGCACACTGATGGAGAACAGGGCCTCCCTCTCTCCCTGCTGGCTGAGTAATCGGAGCTTCAGTCTTGCCTGTCCTGCAGGTCTTCTCTCTCCTCCTGGTGCTTCGTTTGCCTGTTTCTCAACAAGGATGGTGCATGTCTGTGTTTTATGTCCTGTCTGTGTTAGGGTTTATCAGGTCCATGGCGTCGCCACATCTACAGGCAGGCGCGACAGTTACACTCTTTTTACTTTAAACTTCTAGTTTGAGTGGGGATGGCCAGCAGTTTGAGGGGCAGGTAAACCAGTGGACACCAGCAGGGTCTGGCAATTTCTGTTCACTCGAAACCAGACTTAGGCTGGATCACAGCATTTTTAAACCAAAGCGTTGTTTTTCGTTTTTTGTTTTTTTGGTTTTTTGGGTTTTTTTGTCTTGTTTTATCACTTCTTACACCAGGAACTGAAAGTGGCATCCCATTGTCCATGTGCAGCCAAGACAGTGTTGTGACGGGCTGGTCCCCAAAGGAGTGCCTCAGGATTAGAGGACAGAGGAATTTAGGAAGGTGAGATGCCCAGCTCGGTGCTGGAGGGAAGAGTAGAGAGTGAGCCCTACTGTGGAGGAGGCCAGGCTCAGTCCTCCAGACACCACACTCAGCCACTGACTGCAGGTGGTCACATGACTGTCACCAGGCCTGGACCCAAACTCATGCTGTAAGTAAACACAGTTGCTATAGAGAGCATCTCCCATGTGTCATAGCTGAGAAACACTTCACAACGAGGTTAAGCTGCTTGCATGAGATCACATAGCCAGTGGGGACAGAGCCAGGCTCTGTCCGTGGGCAGTGTGGGAGCTGTTCATGGGGCAAGACAGAGGGGTGCCCCAGCAGTCTAAGGAGGGGTACCATGAGAATTAAGTTCAGCTTGGCGTCTGTTGCATCTTCTAGCTCTTCTTCAGCCTCTGCCACCCCAGCCATGGCTCCACATCTGCTTGCACAAATTGGGGGGACCATTGGAGGCTTCCACAGCCTGCAGCTACTCTCTGGGTGCAGGCAGCAGGTAAGGCTTGGGGTTGTCAGCCTCCCCCAGCCTGATGTCTCACCCAGTTTGTCCCCAGTTAGCCTGCACACCCCCAAAGGCACTTTGTGCCCCAACACAAGAGTCCCTCTGTGCCAGCCATTGGGGTACATAGTTGTTGCCATCGTCTGCTCTGGCTCTGAGCTGTTCTTAGCAGGGCCACAGCTATCATCCCCTCCCCCCACCAAGCCTTCCACCATTCCCTGCAGCAGGTCGATCTCTGATCGATGCTTGTTGACCGACTGTCTGGGAAATGATTTCCCTCTACCATCTCTGGGTGTTCTGGGGAAATGCCCAGAACAAATGCCCAGGACGAAGACGAATGCACCCCCAGTGCCCAGGGTGACACCTTGCTCCAGGTGCTCCTCAGTGGCACGAAGATGAAGTGCTGGCCCTAGGGGACCCTGGGGCACCGGAGCCGGTGAGGAGAGGGGGTGACTTCAAAGAGATGTGATTGGAAGAGTTGAGGCTGGACTGAAGGCGCCAGCAGGTCAGGGTGGTACCAGGTGGGAACCAGCGGACTGGAGGGTAGCTCGGTGGGCTGAGGAGGCAAAAAGGTGTCGGATGGCATCTGTCAACAGAGTTTCTTTAAATCAAATCGTGTTTTAAGTGAGCCATGAGAGGCTAAGTCTGGGAAGAACCTCAGCCTTTCTGCTCAGTGTAAACATTCTCTAATGCCTCTGTTTGTGTATGGAAGTTTCTCCAGGCAGCAACACCGAAGCAGGTTAAAAACAGTCAACGGTGGTGATCAACCCTGCAAGGGTGTGTGAGTGTGTGTGTATGTGACACCGTGTACTTCCGTGCTGCGCGAGCTCTCGCCCTTGAGCACCTGGGCACAGCCGAGTGCACGCTTCTCCTTGCTCCAATTCAGTCAGATGAAAACCATGTTGTGTTTGCTGGCCTGCGTCCTCAGCAGCAAGTAATTAGCTTAATGAGTTTCCTCAACTCTCAGCTATTAGAAAGCCCTGCTTCTGCAGGGAAAGCTGGTCCTTTCCAGAGGACTGCAGCTTGGCACCCTTCTGGCCGGGCTTGGAGCATCCTTCTCCTCAATGAACACCTCGCAGCCCCACCACAACCTAAAGATAAACCTCTGGGGAGACCCAGCAAGTTGGCAGGTGGGAGTGAGGGAAGGAAAGGGTACTCCTCCTCAGGCACACACTCCGGGGTGTTCAGGAGTGGCTCTGCTCCCCTTGGGGAATCTTGGCCCGGGGAAACAGCATGCCCTATGGAACTTCCTTATCTAAGTGGCTCCAGGCAGACTCTGGAGTCACAGAGGCCTCATAGGGAGCCTTGTTGAAGGGCTCGGAGGTTTCTGGCCCTCAG
The DNA here is from genome assembly GCF_907164565.1 of Psammomys obesus. NCBI lineage: Eukaryota > Metazoa > Chordata > Mammalia > Rodentia > Muridae > Psammomys > Psammomys obesus. The sequence continues at coordinate 13,759,420 of NW_026596131.1, read as the reverse complement.
GAGTCTCTGACCTGGCCCCTCGATAACATGAGAAAGCATCAGGAGAGACGGAGCCGAGGCATGGAGGCAGCACTCCTGGGCTTCCCCCTGAGGCTTGAGGCAAGCAGCCACTTACACAGATAATCTGGAGTCTATGGTGGGCTGGGCGGGGTGCTGGGCCTTTGCCCGACCCTCTTCTCCCTGTCTTTTTCTCTGTAACAGAAATGAGTCTGCGGGAGATGTTGACTGGTCCTGTGTGAGCGTGTGTGCAGGCTGTGGAGGTAAGAGAGGAGCACTGAGGTTCAGGGCCCACAGGGCCATGGCCAGTGCCTTTCCACAGAAACGAGCTCGGAATCCTTTCCCTGTGACTGGGGTCTGCCGTCTCCGGAAGCTGGGTCTCTGACTGGCTGGGGAGCCACACTCATCTTCTCTTTTAAATGAGTAACAAAATCCAAGCCAGTTACACTGATTCGTCCTCACTGGGCTGAGGGGCCCCCAGGAGATTATCAAAGTGCACCCCCGGGGTGCACCCGAGGGCATGTTTCCAAAGCCCAATGGATCACGAGCACTCTGACATAATCATTGGCTTAATCAGTTGATGGTTTCTGATTCCAAAGAGTCTGTGGAGCGCAGGGGAATTGTAGAAGGTTGAGCCTGGTCGGAGGGAAGAGGTCACGAACGGTGTATCCTCAGGAGCTGCGTCTTGTCCGTGGCCACTGCCCATTGTGGTCCATTCTGCTTCCTGTCCTCTGTGTCTTGAACTCTCCTCTTCCCCACACCCCTGCTACCATGAGTGGTGGGGCCAGGAGCCCAGAGATGGAAACTTCTGGAGCCATGATCCAAAAGAAAGTCTTCCTTCTCAGAGTTATTTCATCACAGCAATGAAACCATGGCTGCAGTCAAAGGCACCACGGACCATGTGGACACATCTAGCACATAGCACATGCTCCCTGTGTGCAAGACACCATCACAATTACACTACCCCTCTAGCCAGCATCCCTCCCCCAGGCTGTCACAGGCGCCACAGCTTCCCCATGTCTGATGGTATCACCTCAATTCCTGTCCCTACATATGGAAGCCATCCCCATATTGACTGAGCTGTCTACCAGCAAGGCTAGGCTCTGGCCCGTGGGACTTGTGGCCCAGCTGGACCCCTCCATCTTCACTTGTCAACCTCAAGTCTGCAAGCTGCTGCCCCAAGCGTCTCCACACACTGTACATTATTGATGCTGACAAGTTCAATCCCAGTCTGTATCCACCCCACAGCTCCCACACTCATGGCGTTGGGCACCCGAGCTGCCTCAGGGTTCTCTGTTCCTTGTGACACCCGTAAGACTGGGTGAGGCCATACAAACGCCTCCTTTCTCTGGGGCAGGAGATGTGTGGACTGACATATTTGGTTACTTCCTTCCTCCCCTGGCCCTGTGGGTTGGGGCGTGTCTCCAGGAAGGCGTGGCTGAACCTGAGTGGGCTAGGCTGGACGGTTGTCCATTCCACTGGCTTCAGGCCTCAGTTTGTAGGTATTCAGGATTTATTGAGCTTACACTTCCACAGCACTGTTCATCATTGAAGAAGTCAGGACAGGAACTCAAACAGGGCTGGAACCTACAGGCAGGAGCTGAAGCAGAGGCCATGGAGGGGTGCTGCTTACTGGCTTGCTCCTCATGGCTTGCTCAGCCCGCTTTCTTACAGAACCCAGAACCACCAGCCCAGGGATGGCCCCACCATGAGCTGGGCCCTCCCCCTTCAATCTTTGATTAAGAAAATGCCCCACAGGCCTGCCTGCAGCTCAGTCTCATGGAGGCATTTTCTCAGCTGAGGCTTCCTCCACTCTGATGTCTCTAGCTTGTGTCAAGTTGACATTAAACTCTCCAGTACACAGACTGAGGGACACAAGTGTCTCTAGAATATCTTCATCTCTTTCGTTAGTTCCCCCCACCCTGTGGGTCAAGATCCCACAAATGCATCACCTCTACATTCACAGGGAGAGGCTGTGCATAGACGTCAGTGTAAGCATTAGTATGTGTGAGAGAGTGTGCAGAGAAAGCACGCGAGAGTGAACATGAGTACATGCAGTTGGGCCGTTGCTTCTGTAACCAGGACACTGTCGTATCCCAATCCCCAAGCACTGTGGTTAAGAGCACTTACTGCTCTTGCAGGGGACCAGAATTTTGTCCCAGCATGCACACGGCGCCTCACAACTGTCTGCAACTCTAGTTCCAAGGATTGGACACCCTCTTCTGGCCTCAACGTACTGACATGCATGCAGGCAAACGGTCATAAACACAAATTAAAAAAAAAAATAAAATAAAACATTACAACAACCAAGTGAAGGCATACGTGCCGGGATCTCAGAGGACAGGTGGAGCCATGCGTAGCATTTTATCCCCACACGGCTCAGCCTCATTCATAGGAAATGAGAGCAAATTGCACTGGGGACGAATCTCCCTGAGCTGAGACTCTCCTGCGGGAATCCCAGGCGTCTCACACCTGTGCTGTGTGTGTGAGACTGTGCCCCCACCACCACCATTGGAAGCCCCAGCAAGCAGGAAGCCACCTGCAGGGGTTGTTCACTCACGGCTCACAGGAGCCTGAGTTCACAGGGATGGCTGACAGCTGAGCGTCTCCCTGAGCGAGCCAGTCCTGCTCTGTGTGCTGCCCACACTTGTCTAGGGTGCTGCTGAGACCGCTAGGAAGTGTGTCTTGTCCCACCTGCCTGAATGAGAATGAGCATCGATCCTGCTTCCTCTCCGTGAAAGTATGAGGACGGTGAGGAGCACCGGTTTTTCTCCGATATCAGGGCAGGTAGGCGGAAGATACAGTGCCTGAGCCAGGGCAAGTGATGCCTTCCCTTTGGCTTGAATCTTCTGTGACCTTCCTAGTACTGTAGTCAAGGGCCCATGTCTGGAACATCTCAGATGTGAGATGACAGGTGCACGGGGTTTGGTTAACAGGAATAAGGAACAGGGTCAAGCAGGGGGTGAAACTCGGCAGACAGGAGAGGAGCACAAGGAGGAGAGGAAGGGAAGGCGATAGAGGAAAAAAGGAGAAGGGGAGGGGGCAGAGGAAGGAGAGGAGTGAGGAGGATGGGAGGAGCTAGAGGAAGGAGACCTGTGTGGGTTCAGTTCCTACAGGAAGCCGTTCTAAGGACCACCACCATAAGCTTCACAGGCGGTGGCCTGGGCTCGTACCTGTCAGGCAGCAGAATCTGGAAGAAAGGGAGGGTTATGGTGTAATGCTACAAGATGTGACATCTCAGAGGGCCTGTGGGGAGCTCTGGAGGCAGAAGGCGTGAGGGTGTAGTCTTCATACTCTCTCAGTCACCTGTCATGGAATGTGACTACCCTAGAGTTCGTAAGCAAGTGACTTTTTGCAAGCACAATGCCCAGGCAAGGGCTCAGCTGGAAATGCCAACCAACAGCAGTGCCAGTTCCCACTGCTGGGGTGGAGTGCCCCTCCATGGTGGGTAGCCATTCAGTCCACTAGAGAGAGGCTGTCCCTGGGGTGGCCGGCTCCTCTGTCGGGCTGGGTCTCTGGACCCGTCCTCCTTTACCTGAGCAGATAGATGCTGGGCGGCCTTGCAGCAGGCAACATTGACTGCTTGCAGGGGAGACATCAATAAAGCTTTGCATGGCAGGCTCTGGCCCTGCAGATGGCTGGGGCTGGAGAGGGGTACTCTAGTCACGACGCTTTGATTCCTCCAGCTCTGGGGACCCTGACTTTGAAAGATTGAGATGTGACGTTGGCACTATACAAGAATAGCTCCTTTCAGAGCAGGTGTTAGCCGGCTGAGCCTATCCACTCCTTTAAAATCAAATAAATACTCTAAAGGTGGGGGAAGGGAGCAGATCTTAGGGAAAGAGGAGCCAAGATCTGCTGTTAACAGGGAGGCTGGGCAGAAGGCACCCGTGTCCCTGTGACAGTGACACACCCGCTGCGGTAGCCCGAGCTGCTCCTGACCCCAGCTTGGACATCAGGACTGGCTACAAGGCTGCCTGTCCATCAGATGCTGAGCTGGTGGGGTTGGTGCCTGGACTGTTTTATCTGTGTTACCTCACGGACCTTTAAGCTTCAGGGCTTTTCACAGTGCCCATTTGGCAAAGGGGCACAGTTCAGCCTGGCTCCCTTTCGAACCAAACAGAACATCCTGCAGCTATCTGGGGGTGCTCCTGAGAGATGGGGATGACTTGTGTGATGCTCTCATTACATTGGTACCGATCAGAGTTGTGCTGTGCAGAACTGGCACTCGGTGACGCTGGGGATCTCTCTGGTGCAAGAGGGTGGTACCCAGGAAGGACTCCTGTCTCCATGGTGACAGGGCTCCTGGAGGTGAGGCTACAGGCCTCTTTCTAGCTCTCTGTGTTTGCCGTGGCAGACACTGTGGCCATTGCTTCTGCCCCCTTTACAGGGAGTGTGTGGAGCTCTAAATCAGCTCTGAGCCGTAAGCACTGAGCACGGGGTAAGACTGTTTAATCCACATTGTCGGGGGTGGGGAAGATCTGTTCCTCTAGTTTTATTTCTGCAGAAGGTGTTGTCAAATGTGCCGCTGCTTCATACACGGGAAATATATTCTGTTAAGACATTTTTCACCTGCTACCGAGCTGGCTTTGGCGGGCACTCATTGTCTTCTCGCTTGCTATAATCCATTTATCTGGCGAGCATGTGGGAGCACTGGGGCCGCGCTAGAGCACCGCTGGAATTAAGTATGAATTAAGTGTTCCATTAAAATAAAGTGTTATCACAAGCATTTAATGAGTTTTATTCTTTAACGGTTTCGTTTTGCGATTCTTGATGCTCAGGCAGCTCTCTATTTCATTTTCTTCCATTCGGTCCTCATGTGGAGTCTGTCCCGTTACTTACCTTCGAGCGGATGTCATTCTCCCTGCTTCCCAGGACCAGCAGTGGTCTTGAACCTCTGCCGGAACTATGAGTCTGTTCGTATCAGAATGAAAGTAACAGGAGCTGATGTGATTGCTTTGAAAGGAGGTTTGAAAGACCCAGGGGCTAAAAATTCCTTCAGAAATAATGTGTGTGCTCGTGTCCAAAGAAGGACTAAGGGTGCTTAGGGAAGAGAGGTGAGGTCAAGGTCCTCCACAGTGGATGCCAGACCAGCTTCCCTGGCCCCCAAACCTACTTGGTGTGCTACATCCTATTGGTGTTATTCAACTTTCTGTTATCTCCCTCCCCACTCTCCATTATGCTATGGCTTCCATCACAGAGGTGCTGAGGTGTTGTGGAAACCCCATGGCCCTGCTGGTGTTTGAATTACCGCTAACGAGGGCAACCGATGGTGACTCCCAGATCTTTAGCTGAGCAGCTAGGTGAAGGGATGCTGTTTGCGGGGGCGCCAAAGAGAAGCGAGAGCCAGACCAGAATCGGGAGACTGAGTCTTGGTTGGACATGCCAGACCTGTGGGTTTCTAGGAAAAGCCTAGAAGGCAGATGAGCCTACCCAGCTCTCGAGTCTGAGCTGGGGGTGGGGTGGCTTTGGACAACTTGCCATCCCTTTGGTGTGTAGAGAGGGGTTAAGCCAGGCCCATGTGAGGTGAGACAACACCGTGCCTCCGTTTCTATGCACAGTGTCAGTATCTTTTGGAACAGTCTGGCAAACTCCAGCCCTTCTATGGATACTGTAGTAGCTATTATCCTGGGCCTCTCTGGTCAAGGCACGTCTGCCCTTGTGGGAATGCCTTGGGTCTTCTGACCCAAAATGTCAGCCAGGGGCCTGGTTCCTTCCATGTCTATGAACCTCAGAGGGGCCTCCGGTCACTCCAGAGCCTCCCCTGGTGGCAGACTGAGTGGCATTTGTTGTGTCACTTACTGCCCAGCGGATGCTCCTCCTCCCATGGTCTCCCTCAGCTTCCTGGCCCTGGAGACCCCATCTGCAACCCAGACTCTGCCTGGGGCAGGTATTCTCAGTTCAGAGGCAACCCTGATGCCCACCTCGTGTCCACCCTCAGTGGATCCTGGCAGAGGATGAAGTCAGCATTTGGGGGCTCGTCAGGCAGTAGATGCATTGTTTCTGTGCATCTCACAGTATGGGAATCACTTCCTGAGTCACAGTCATGTTGGAGGTTCCGAGTTCTACTCCGAGCATCAGCGATGCTTCAGCACCGATACTTCCAGGAGCCACAGAGCTGTGCTGTTCAGAACCTGGAAGGTGACCTGCCAGGATGTGGTGGCTCAGTGGGTCCACTCTCACATGCCAGGCATTTCATGTGCCAAGCAGCCTCTGGACATCGCCACATGCAGGTCAGAAAAGGCTCCCCAGCCCGCTGTGCCCAGCAACTGAGCCAGCTGGCAGCATCTCCAAGCCCAGCTTCAGGGCCAGCACAGGTGGCTGCCCACACCCTGCCCTCTCTGTACCTGGCCTCCTGGCAGCCACCGCACCCCACGTCTGGGAGTCTAGGGCCCTGCTTGGCTCCTGGAGCCACTGCACTAGGCTTTGCATGGAGTGAGTCAGAACACGAGTGGGGATCCCAGCCAAGCCTACCTGGCCTCTCTTCAACTGCTGCGAAGCAGACAATGCTGACTTCAGAGAGCCAGGGACTCATTTTCTAGACTGTGGGACAGTATCCAAGAGCCAGGGAAAGCTCTCCGAGTGCCCACCATGGGCAAAAGGCCTTGATTGAGAGGAAGATGGAGCCTGTCCCCTGGCAGGGTGCTGGTTCCCTGCTGTACTTTGCTTGGATGGCTGAGGACACACAGAGGAGGCGGGAACATCCATCCGAGGCTGCTGGATTATTTACAGGGAGCTTCAGAGCAGCTCAGGGAGGGCCGACAGCACTTGCATATTAAAATGGAGATGGCAATTAACTACCAAAATAAGACATTTTTATAACGCTTTTATTGAAGTTTTAATGAACAAATAAAGAAACAGGGAAATCTGCATACGCCTTGCGAGCCATATAAAAATGACTAAATCAAGATGAAATGCAGGAACCAGCAACACCTCAACTTCCATGCTCTTCCAAATTACTAAGTACGGGCTGTTGGGCCTGTGGACACTTGTGCTCTTAACTCAGAGGGAGAGAGATAGAGGAAGATGTGACAAGCCTTTCTAGAATGCAGTGAGGCCGAGGGGAGATGAAGCTGCCATAGACCACTGACAAGTCCCCAGAGAAGCCACAGACGGTGCCAGCTGTGGCAGGTGGGCAGCCAGGCACGTGTGCAGAGGCACCAAGAGCCACCAAGAGCCACCTGTGCCTAGGGGAGAAGATGGTGGCCAAAGAGGTGCTGAGAGTGCTGGAGGTGCCACTCCTCAGACACAGCGAGACATCTGGGACACAGGAAGATGGCGGGGAGGTGAGTCTGTGCCAGAGGCACAGAGCTCAGAGTGTCGGGATCAGCATAACAGTTAGCCGGAGCCATCCAGCTTGACAGGAGGGTTTGCAGAGAGCAAGAGGAAGCACTCCTGAGGGACAGAGGACAGACAGAGCTGCCGTAAGCTGAGGAGCAGTGCACTCTGGGTATCTCCATGAGAGGGGTCAGGGCTGGGGCAGGGGGACAGCTGTCAGTCACCTTCTTCCAGACCTCTGGGCCCCGATGGAGTTCTGTTGGTCTGTCTGTCTGTCTGTTTTTTGGGTCTCCGGTAGCCCAGGCTGGCCTCCGATTTTTTGTGTAGCCGAGGATCTGAAGGTCTGATCCTCCTGCCTCTATATCCAGTGCTGGGATTACAGGCGTGTGCCACTATGCCTGCTATTATATCCCTCTGTGCACTGAACTTGGGGCTTTGTGAATGCTAGTCAATGTTCTACAAACAGAGCCACATCCCAGCCCAGACGTACATTTTGCTGACTTGTGGAGTTCCTTTCCATTTGGGGGGAAGCGAGCTGGCATCCTCCTACTACGCACAGAGCAGTGTTCCGCAGGACCCGCCGCTGGCCACAGCGCGCATACCTCGCAGTGAGGACTCTGGAGGCACAGTTCACAAATCGGTTTACAATCACACCTCCACTCTATTACAACTGACTTAAAACTCACATTGCCACTCCCCTCCCCACACATGATTTAATCTGCTTCTTTGAGGAAAAAAAAAAAAATCAAGGACTCTGATCCAGGGCCATTTTTCTCAATTAAAATTTGTGATTACATTTCTGCACTTCCGAGGCTGAGCTCTGAGCGGGGCTGGCATATAATTGAACTCTTCCTAAATGGCTGACACCAGTCGCCCTAGAAATTAACAGATGGTGCGGGGGGATCTCCTGGCTTCCTCCTTGTGATGTTTTAATGGCTTGATTTTATAATAGGCATTTTGAGTCTAAGCCAGGAGCCCCTTCACTAGCAGTGTGAGAGCTTATCCCATTTTGCTCTTCCTGAAAGTAACCATGTGGATTTCTACCCAGTGAGGCCAGAGGGTCAAGAACAATGTCCCAGTCCCTGCCCAGTGTACCTTTGCAGATTCTGACCTCAGGCAGGCCTCTCTCTGCCTGTCTTGCTCTGTGTGTGTGTGTGTGTGTGTGTGTGTGTGTGTGTGTGTGCGTTTGTGTGTGTGTGTGTGTGTGTGTGTGTGTGTGTGTGTGTGTGTGTGTAGAGAGACCAGAGTTCAGCTTCAGGGGCTGTTCCTCAGGATCCATCCACCCCCACCGAGACACGAGGCTTGCCCCTTAGGCTAGGCTAGCTGGCCAGTGAACCAGGGGTCCATCTGTCTCCCCTTCTTCAGTACTTAGGGCCAGGTGATTCTGAGATTGTTTTTTTAATGTGCATACTGATCAAAATCAGGCCGTCACATTTGCATGGCCAGCACTAGCTGAGCCATCTCCCTAGTCTAGATTCTGACCCTAAGATCAATAGGAATGGGTGCTGGACTGGGCTGAGTGGAGCCCAAAGCCAGTGCCCACTGGAGCCTGGGATCCAAAGGGCAGGAGGGACAAGTGTACTCGCTGATGCTGGATTCCATTCTGGCCAAGGCTGATAGGGACTCCAAGCTCCTGTCACATCCTTTGTTCTGCTTAAAGCTGGCATGATCTCAGTGCACTAGAAAATGAAAACTTGTAAGCACACCCCATGACTTCCCAGGAACCCTAAATATAGTTGGCCCTCTGTATCCAGGGGTCCCACATCCACAGAGTCTACCAGACACGGACAGAAGTATCTAAAGTGATGTGTACGGAGCCTGTTTGCTATGCTCCAAAGAACACAGCAAACAGCAGCTATCCACAGTGTCTGCATTGATTTAAAACTCATGGGAACGGTGGGTAGTTATTCATGGACATGGCATCCTACAGAACATCCTCAGAGCCTGAGACCTACCGGGTCCCTGTGCCCATCTCTTGAGTACCCAGCTGTATCCCACTCCTACCCTTTGTGCTTGAAATGTCTTCTTAGCTAAGGTGCATTGAAGACAGGCAGACAGTGGAAGGAGAGAGCACAGAGACAGGAAATAAACAAACAAGGGTGGGTCGGGCGCCGGCCGGCGGAGCCAGAAGCCCAGCTTTGGCCTGCCTTGCTCCTGGCTGGAGATCGTGGTGCTGCCTTCTCTGTGAGATGCTGGCCAGGCTGTGCAGGTGGGACTCACCAACAGCATGCATAACTGCAGCCAGCCAGGGGGCGTGCCGCACACTGTTGTAAAGCAGCCACCATGCTCATCAGGGCCGCTCTTGTAAGAGACACTTACCATGGGGCTTGGTTACTGTTGACTTAGTCCCTGTGAAGAGATGCCATGACCGAAGAAACTCTCATCAAAGAAAGCTTTTGATTGGGAGCCGGCTAACATATTCAGAAAGTTAGTCCAAAGTCATCGTGGGGAGGAGTATGTCAGCGTGCAGGCAGGCACGACACTGAAGCAGTAGCTGAGAGCTTTGAATCCTAATCCCCGGGGAAGAGGAGAGAGAGAGAGAGACAGAGAGAGAGCGAGCACCTGGGTCTGACATGAGCTTTTGAAGCCTCAAAGCTTACCCCAGCGATACACTTCTTCAGTAAGGTCAAACCTACCTTCCCAAACAGGTCCACTCCCTGGTGACTAAGCATGCAAATGTGAGAAGAAGGTGGTAGGGGTCAGAAGAGGGTTGCTGGACCCTCACCTGAGCTTCCGGTTGCCTCTGCCACCACATGTCTGCATTTCTGCCCTAAGAGCACATGGCTTCCATGGAACATCTAGGCTGGGGAAGGCAATGCAGGCCCCACCTGTGCTTCTGGCATTAGCCCCTCACTGGGACTCAGTAAAGAAGCCAAAGTCTCATCAGTTTTCAAGAGTGAACTCTAGTCTGGGACCTTACGAGGTGGAGGTAAATATTGTATATATATACCCCTCCCCCTCTTCAGTGAAAAAGATACACTCACACACACATCCCAGGGAAGAAATTCTCCCAGTGTACACCATCTCTGTCCTCAGGGTTGGCTCCTGGCCTACAACCAAGTATGTCCCTTGGGATTTGGGGTCCCCAGAAGACTGGATTGCTACATAAAATGCACACACCCTAACAACCCTGAAATTCAAAAGAGCCACCAGTAGTTCTTAGTGTAAGTATGCCCATACAGGACATACTTGAGCTGAATTCCTTGTTTGGATTTTAAATTAACGTTTAACTCAACACCTTGCATTTTTGTTTGCTAACTCAGGTAGCCTCCAGGTGGGCAAGGTGGCCGTGGGCATTTAGCCAAGCCACTTCTCTTTCCTGCCCAGCCGCCGGGGATCCTTGTGAAGTGAATTTGAACAAGCTTAAATTCGCCTGATCGTATGAATCTTGCTTCCCCCAGCCAAAACCCAGAAACAAAGTTATTAAAAGTACCAAAGGATGTGTGGGTGGATGCCCTTGGCACAGTGCCCCCCCCCCCGGCAGAGGCAATGGGAGATGGTCACCAAGAAGACAAGCTCTGGCCATGGGTGTGACTGCTCCATGGGCTGAGGACCTGAACTGAGCGAAAGGGAGCGAGTGAGCTGAGCCCCGGCCAGTGTCCATATCACTCCGCTTCCTGAGGAGATGCCAGCTGACCCTGCCTTATGGTTCTGCCACACTGTTCCTGTCGGGACAGACGTAATGTACCCTCCAGCTGTGAGCCTCAATAAACCACCGGCTCCTGCAGCTGCTTTGATCACTTACACTGTTGTAGCTGGAACAGGCACTGGGACAGTCAGGAACAAGGCCACGGGCAGAGCTGCCAAGTTCTTCCCCTCCCCAGCTGTGCAGCAGGGTTTGAGCAGGGGGAAGGGGCCCAAGGCCGACGGGCTTTGGGCTGGCCCCTGGCCACCTGTTATATCCACCTCGGGATACCTGCTTGTCCTTGCTAATGGGGTCAGTATGGGGGAGCCATGTGAAGAGAGGGAGCCTGGAGTGTACTTGAACGGCCAGAAGGGGGTGGCGGGCACATTGTGGAGCTAGAGCTGGAGCACAGAGAGGCAGTAGAGGGCGGGGGGGGGGGGGGGGGGAAGGGGGGAGGGAAGGGGGTGGTGGGCAGGCCCTTTAGGGAGGCGCTGGGAGGACCCCAACATGTGTCCTGACCGTCATCCTCATGGAATCCTGTGTTGCCTAAGATATAGCCTATGGACGCTACAAATGACAATGATAACAACAACAACAATAACAATAAAACAGAGGGGAACCTTAGAACTTAGCAATTTGAAAATAAAATTCCTTGATCACACTCTTAGTGATTTGGAAAGCCGAGAGTTAAAACAAAACAAAACAAAAACATACAATAAACCCAAAGAACTATTGGGTTTTATAGTATTTTATTTTATTTATTAAGTATTAATAAATTATTTTTATTTTTATTAAGTATTTTAATATGTGTTTTAAATTTCTATGTGTTTTAAAATTCACAGCAAGTGCTTTGTGTTTGTTATTTTCTCTTTCTCCCTTTTTAAAAAAGCTTTTAAAATCTGTTTGTTTGTGTGTGTGTGTGTTTGTTTGTTTTATTTTGTGTGTATCAGTATTGCCTGCATGGATGTCTGTTTGTGTGTGTGTGTGTGTGTGTGTGTGTTTGTTTGTTTGTTTGTTTGTTTTATTTTGTGTGTATCAGTATTACCTGCATGGATGTCTGTGTGTTTGTTTTATTTTGTGTGTATCAGTATTGCCTGCATGGATATGTGTGTGTGTGTGTGTGTGTGTGTGTGTGTGTGTGTGTTTTATTTTGTGTGTATCAGTACTGCCGGCATGGATGTCTGTTGGTCACATACACACCGAGAGCCCACAGAGGCCAGGAAAGGGCACCAGATCCTCGGGAACTGGAATTACAGATGGCTGAAAGCTGCCATGTGGGTGTTAAGATTTGAACCCAGGTTCTTAGCAAGAACATCAAGTGATCTTCACCACTGATCCATCTCTCCAGCCCCTGCCTTTCCCTCTTTTGAGACAAAATCTACCTGTTCTCCCTGGATGGCCTGGAACCCCCTATGCAGACCAGACTCTTAAGTTCAGATCCATCTGTCTCCCTCCCCAGTGCTTCGGTTAAAGGTGTGTCACCGTGGATGACAAGTTGTTGTACAGTTTGCTGTTGTGACAAGACGCCTGAGCAATGCAACCTGAAAAAGGCGGGGCTTGCTTTGGCTCACAGTTCAAGGGTGCCGTCCGCCGTGATGGGGAGGCTGAGGCAGCAGAGGCTGGAAGCAGGTGTCCTGAGAGGACAGGTGCTGCTCAGCTCACGTCCTAGTCAGAGACTCCCGTTGGCACACGGTGCTGCCCACCTTCAGGCTGGGTCTCCCTGGGGTCTAAATCTCCCTCGAGAACACACACACACACACACACACACACACACACACACACACACGTGTCCCTGGGACTCCAGGATTCTCACTTCCATCAAGTTAGCAGAGATCAATGACCATGGAGGTCCCTGCCCTGTTTCCTTTCTCTTCCAGCTTTTGTCTTCTTGCTCCTGTGGAATCATGCACACACACACACACACACACACATGCACACACACACACACACATGCACACACACACACACATTTTTTTTTTACTTAAGCCCTAGGATCAAATTTTACTTCAACATCTATTTGTTATTTGCTTTGCTTAATTTAGAAAAAATTCATATGACTCTCTTTCCATGACAGTGAGCATGGGCTGCTTGCAAATCACACAGGCACACACACACACATGCACACACACACACCTTCATACACAAATGCTCACAAACACACACCTATATACACACATGCCTACAAACAGCTGAGGAGTGTGTAGGGCCAGCATGGGGCCGGGCCAGAGTGCAAACGCCCCGTGGTGGGGTGGACACCCCTTCCCAGAGGCCATTACCATGTCTTCATGACTGCTAGGTGGACACTTAAGACACCAGCTTCCCAAGCAGCACACCAGTAGCCAAGGCCCCCTTCGGTGCATCTGGACGTCACTCGGGCGGGCGGGAGTGGCAGAGGGGGAGGGGACCACACCTTGATGCTTTTGCCCAGGCTGCAAACCGTCTTTTCACTCTTCTCCCAGCGCACCCTCCCGCCTGTGCTTCTTTATTATAATCTTATCTTCTGTAACATCTTAGGAAGAAAACTAAGTTTCCCGTGCAGTTATTCAATCCTACCGCTGAATTCAGTGTAATTTGAGGTTCATTTTGTTGCTTTCCTGGAGATTGCTCCCAGGGCCTTGTGCACACAAAGCCCACACTGCTGGATGGGCTGAGCCCCAGCCCCATTTTCACTCTCTGAAATGGCTCTCAGCTCACCTTCTCCTTCTATTCGGTGCGGGACCCTGGCCGGTGCCATGCTTCGGACCACATTTGGGAAGGATCTTTCCTCCTCAGCCAAGCCTCCCTAAAAACACCCTCATAGACACAGGCCGGTGTGTTTCCATGGCGATTTCAGGTCCCATTAAGTTGACCAAGAAGGTTGACCATCACAGCACCTTTCCCCGTTGCCACCTTGTGCCCATCGTTAGCCGATTTTCCCCTTAATAAAAAAAGTGATGTGGATCGTGGGTGATGCTCCAAATGACAGAGACACTGGAATCCCTGAGTCAGATTTGGAGCCACAGGGGGTGTCATGGTAGGGACGAGCCCTCATTAAAGGGGTGGTCTATTAGCAACAGCACCCATTAATAATCCCGCTGTAGGGGAGGGAGAGGACCGTTAGGTGATGATGAGCCAAGCCCCGTTCTCTCTGAGATGAGATAATTACATCCTTTAATTTTACTTTCAGAGGATTAAGGATACCTAGCAGAAACACGGGACACGTCTACAGAACTAAAAATAATTATACCAACGATTAGTAACGACACGTAGGCATTAACCCCACCACGGGAGGAAGGGTGCCGCCCGACTGGGAATAGTGGGAACAGCAGCTGTCTGGGGGCTACCCGTGTGACTGAGGCAGACTGAGGAATGTGCCGAGCACCGTCCAGGCATCGACCTTGCTACCTTGGCTTCTGAAAGCTTCCTAAGCCCTTCTGCCATCATCCTGTGGCAGAGGGGAACCCACTCCAAAGCCTTAGGAGGATCTTCCCAGCAGCTCTAAAGACAGCAGGCACACCAAGGCTGAAATACAGCAAAGGGATCCATGGTGGCCGGGATGGGGAAGGGGTATGTGAGAGGCGGCACACCAGATGTCCAGGGTGGCATGAATGATGCTCTGTATGACAGTGTGGTGGTGTTTACAGGTCACTGGGTACCTACCTCAACCCAACCTGGGTGAGGTCCGTTGCCCTACCGGCTAGGCTCCTCTTTCCTGTGACAAAACTTCTGACGGAATCTCTGAAGGGAGGAGGGGAATTTCGGCTAGTGTTTTTGGAGAGTTCAATGCGTGGCCATTTACCTCCATGTGTTTGCACAGAACCTCGTGGCCGTGTTGGAAAATGGTTCGGCTCATGCCCCCTGCCCCAGGAAGCAGAGAGATGGGGTGCCAGCAGGCGGCTGATTTCTGCTTCTTCCTTTTGTTTCATTAGCCCACAAGCATTAGAGTGGGGAGTGTTCAGGAGCCACTCGGGAGTTGGCCACTGGTCAGTGGCCTTGTGTTAGAGGCGGGGAGGAGCTGGAAGCCCGCTGTCACCAGGGCGGAGGATGCCAGCTGTAGGTAGACCCATGAGGAGCAGCCTGGACTCCAAGGGATTGCCTCACCTTGCAATCTCACTCCACAGCTGACTGGAGGCTGCAAGTCATGTCCTGGCTACTTGGAAGCCAGGAGCATGTGCTGCGCCACTAAAGAGTCAGCAGAGCTGAGTCCCAGAGTGCTCAAGGGGAGGGCAGGGATGGCCGGCAGTTCTGTGACCTCAGCAGGAGGGCAAGGCGACCTCTGGAAGAGCTTTGGTGGGATGATGGGGAAGATGAGAGTGGGCTGAGGGACAAAGGGCAGGTGACAGCGTGGACCATAGTGTGTGGGAGAGTGACCGGGAAGGGGGTGAACAGGGAGGACACACTGCAAACCCAGGCAGGTGGGGTGTCAGCGAGATTCTCCATTGTTCTGGGTTCTGCCACACTTCAGGTCTCTGGGGCTTGTACAAAAGCTGCTGTGGTAAAGGGGACTCAAGCCAGCCAGCTAAAGAAAAGTAAAGTCAAGGAAATGCTTCTAAATTTACGACATATTGCTCACTCGCTTTTGCCATGGATGCTGGTGAGGTGGACCACCTTCCCAGTACCCCCTGGATTCCCCCCAAATGGCCATGGAGGGACAGTGTTTAGGTCATGGCTCTCTCTGTCCAGGCAGCTCTTGAGTAGGAGCCTTGCAAAGTCTGAGTGCCACAGTGACCAGGTCCCTGGGGTGGACCTCTGCTTGTCTTCAGCTTCTCGGCCTGGACTGTGAGATGGGCAGGCAGCACTTGCCTGGTGGGGCTTGGGGAATAAAATAGTCTTGGTGTACAGCAAACCCAAGTGGCACTGGGTCTCCTGGAGAACCCAAGGGGAAGGCAGGTGCCCTCGGCCAGGGTGACCATGCCTGGGAAGCCGGGCAATGCTTCCCACCCGCGTTGGAGTGACTGCTGGGCTTTCCTACCGTGGTGAGGACACACATCAGGGCTCCCTTGGGGAAGGGGTGGCTTTGCACTCAGCCTCTTTACCAAAGGGTGAGCCTCGGGGTATCTACACACTCATCATGCCAGCTGGAGCCTTTGAAAAATATTTCACGTGTGTGGGTGCTCGGCCGCATGTGTGTCTGCGCACTCTGAGCATCCGTGGTGTTCTCAGAGGTCAGAGGATGGCACTGGACGGTCTAGAACAGCGTTCACAGCTGGTCGGGACCCTCCCCATGGAAAGCCAACCTGGGCTCTCTTAACTGCCGAGCCATCTCTCTGTAGTCTTATTGGAAAAAAAAATGTTTCTTAAAGTTCATTCCTTGTTTTCTAGGAAATAAAAAGAAACATGTGTTACATGCACATGTGTGTCCAAGTATGCATTATGTGTATGCTCACGTGTGAGTGTGTGTGTTCGTGTGTAAATGTGGGTGTTACATGCATATATGCACAGGTAGTACATGCATATATGCACAGGTAGTACAGACGCACACACCTACAGGTTAAGTGTGGTGACCAGCAGACCCGAGGAGGATGTGGAACTTTTGTCTCCATTGACGTCTCCCTTGTTCCCTTGAAACAGGTCTCGAAATGAACCTGGAGCTTGCCGGTTCTCAGCTAGCCAGGCAAGCAGCCATCCTGTCTCTGCCCCTTCAGCCAGAAGCGGGAGCTACAGGTGTGTGCAGCCATGCTTAAAAGTCTGGTTTTAAGCAGCCACACTTAAGTCTGGTTTTAAGCATGGGTGCGGAGGCTCCGAACTCAGGCAATCTCTTCCCTCCATGGAGCCATCTTTCCGGCCCACAATCTGAGTAGTTGTCAGCGTGAACACACCATTGCCTTCTACCTCCCCTCCCCTTATCTTCCTCCCTCCCTCCCCAAACCTGTTTGTTTGTTTGTTTGTTACGTTTGATTGACATGGAGTAACTGTGTGTGCTTACGGGGGCACAGTGTGACATTTCACCCCTTGCACGGAGTGTGTAGTGATCATTTGGGAAGCCAGCTCACCCATCTCGCCAGACACCAGCAACTCCTTGTGTTGGAAAAGTTCAAGATTCGTCAGTGAGCCATTTTGAAATGTACAGCTAACTGGTGTGACGCCTCGTTACCCCGCTGTATGGAAGGCAGTCATTATTCCTCCACTCCGAGGCCCTCCTGCCTCCACCAACCACCCTCTCTCCATCTTTTCCTCTTTCCCACACCCTCCCCAAGCTCTAGGTGCCTCAACCCCAAACTCTGACTCTTTGGGGTAAACTCTTTAGTAGGTGAGGCCATGTGGTTTTATCTTTCTGGGACTGAGCTGCCTCAGGGGATGTTGCTGGAAATGACAGGACCCCGTTCTTTTCCATGGTTGAATAGTACTCTGCTTCGTAAATGTGGCATCTTAGTTGTGTTTATCTAGTCCCTGTTTGACGGGCACCTTGGTTGGTTTCACGTCTTGGCTGCAATAGGCTTGGGTGGCTGCCTTCTCAGAACTCACTCCAGGACTGTTGGATATGTACCTTGTGGTAGGACCAACATCCCTCCTCCCCTCTTTCCTTCCCCTTCTCCTTTGTTCCCCACTCTTTCCCTGCCCCCTCTCTCCATTCCTTTCTTTTAGTTAATAAAACTTTTAAGCTCACATAAAGGACTCTGACTTCAGATGTGCCCAGGATGACAGAGACGCAGCAGCTTGTGTAAACTGAGGCATTTTGCTCTCATTTTCTGGACTGTAAACGTAGGTTTTCTGAGCTCGTGGGGTTTGCTTGAAGCCAATGCCTGTGTTGTCTTGCTTTATTTACGTGGGACGCTTTCTCGTTATCCTCATTCAGCCCCCGAGTTGTCTCGATCAGACTCTGCACCCATCCCATCACATTTGCCCACAAGCCGCCAGCACCTGTGGCTTTTCTGGGTCACTCACCTCTTTCCTCAGGATGGGCAGTGCCTCCCTCTCCAGCAGGTGAGTGCCCATATATCAGACCCCAGGGCTGAGAGAGTCCTACGCTGCCCACCCTGACGCTCCCACTCTTCTTCTGAGGACCCTGAGCGCATCACCCTCCTCAGCAAGCGGGGGTTCCTCATTCAGTCAGATGGAGACAACTCTGCCACGGACCAACACCCACCAGCCAGAGGAGAGAGGGAGAAAAAACAAAACAACAATAAACGCCCAACAAAATACAAATAAATTTCTCTAAAAATGCAGTCGTCGGGGAAAAAAGGAAACGGTGGTTTGTCAGGCTGACATCACAGGCCCCACACTCGCCCCGTCAAGACACAAAGCCCAATGTTTTATTCACCAGGCCTGAAAAATAACTTCCCGACCAGGGCCCCATAAATAAACCAGTGTGATGAATATTACAGAAAATAAAAACTGATAAAGCAGGGCCCTAAACACGAGCTGCACAGTGGGGTTAGGGAAGCGCCTTCCCGGCAGTCTGTGATGGTGGCTGACAGCGTCGATGGGCACCCAGAGGACTGGGTGCTGCCCACCGAGGGAGGAAGCCCTCTAAGGAGACCTGGGGGGATGGTCCTCCTCTGTCCCAAGGTCTCTTCCACTTTCCCTCCCTGGGGCCAAGTTCAGACTCTTCACAGCCCTGCTTCCGGGAGGACAGCCTGGGAGAGGCAGCGAGGTGGAGCACTGAGGCAGCTAACTGGCCTCAAGATCTCGGTGTCCTTATCTGTAATTTTACCATTCATCCCCCAGCCCTGCCCAGCCCAGAAGCACCATCTGCCACACCCTAGCAAGAATCAGTCAGTGTGAGGAAGGCACTAACTTCCCTTCCCTGGGCAACGGGGTCCCGGCTGAACAGTGCAATAGATGGCTTGTGGCTAGGAGCACCTCTGATGAATTATTTTCCCTGTACATTCTATTTTTAAGTTACCTGCCAGAGAGAGAAGGGATAGAGAGAAATGCTGTGGACACATGACAAATAAAACAAGATGGTTGGAAAGATGTCACCGGTTTCAGATCGTGGGCCGGAGGGTTCAGGTACCACACGCACTGGGATCCCGCCCACTGCACAACAGTTTTCCTGCACCCTGGGGGTACAGTCTGTGGTCATGCCACACTTCTGGGCATTCCTGGGCATGTAGGTGGATCCTCACCTCCGTCTCCTGGAGGGCACCGCTCATACTGGGCATAAGATAGCCGGCTGGGCCGCAGGAAAGCTGCAGCCCCCAAAGTCAGCTCCTGGCAGCACAGGCTAGCACCTCGCCCTGGTCCTTTGCTCCCTCACAGCCTCCAATCACTAGGTACACGCAGACCATAGTGGGGTGGATTTGTTAACGGTGGGAAGGCATGGAGGAGTGATGTGCACACACAGGCCGAGGAAGGAGAAAGAGAAGCTGGTGGAAAGCAGGCTGAAACTCGGGGAGCTCATCACTGATGTTTCTGTGAATGCATACACATGTATGTATGTATGCATTTATGTATGTATGTATGTGTAGATGGATGGATGGGTGGATGGATGGATGGATGCCTGTATGTATGTGCGTGTATGAATATTCACATCTAGGTGAGCCCAGGCCTGCAGGTATGTGTGCATGTGTGAATGTCCTCACATATGTAAGTTCATGCCTGTGTCTGTGCACATATGACTGTTCACACATGTGCCTGTGTATCATGCCTTCAACCACACCTGCGTGAGTAGGAACGTCCATCCGCACCCCTGTGTAAGGGGTTACATACGCTATGGGTGCACAGGGTGCCCTCCCGTGCTGTCTGTGTGGCTGCAGCTGTGTTTCGGGGGCTGTGCCACACCCCCACACAGACGCTCAGAGCATTGGCCGCGTCCTCCAAATAACTGTGTTTTGGGAAGCCCTGGACAAAGCCCAGAGGCTGTAATTACTCTCGTGGCAGGGGGGCTGGGGGCTGTCCCCCGCTGCCCAGCTGAAGCCTTCCCTGCTGCAGGAAGCAGAGATGCCAGGGGCATCTTCCCACTGAATTCTGCAGTTGTTTATGAATCCCCTTGCCCAGCCCCCCCCCCCAGCGCTGACTCTGAGGAATCCGCTGTTGTGATTCACAGCAGCATCCAGATGTTCCCTCCAGATGCTTTCATCTTTTTTTTCTTTTTTTTTCTTTTTTTTTTCGGGCAGTTCCATTCATCAAATCAAGTCGGGCTGTCACAGAAAACTGCAAGAGCTTGTGTCTCAGGGACACCAAGTGCCAGGCCTGCATCAGGAAGCAGTCGATAGCCCCGGCTGCCTCCAGTGCTGGGCTTGCCTTTTGTCCCCCTGCACCTGCCATTTTCCCCCCCCCCACAAGAGTGCACCAAAGTCATATTTTCAATGGAGGGATCGGGGTGAGGGTACACGCTCCGGCTTCACATGGATGCCGTGGCCCTGGGGGTAACTCAGGCTGCCCTTTAGTGAGGTCCCACCCAGGAGCGTGGTTTCCAGGAAGCAGGGCTTGTGGAAGGCTCTGGGTCCCTGCTCCCTGGAACATTCCAGAGTCCTAAGTTTAGTAACAGCAGGAGCCAGGGCTGCAGTCCGAGCTCTGCTTTCTGCTTCCTGCCCACTGGGGTGTTAGCTCCTTGCTCATTTCAGCCCTGCTGGACCCAGAGGAAGAAGCAGCTGGGAGAGACCACGTGCTTGTGCAGACACACAAGACCAGAGCCATGGAAGGGAAGGAAGCTGAGTGACTCGGCTAAGCTCACACAAGAGTTAGGAGGGCCGTGGGCATGGGGCAGAGATGGGCGCTTGCCTCGTGTCAACAAGTGGAGTTCCCACCCTCGGCACGGGAGAACTCAGGGACCGGTGTGCCGAAGTAGCGTGGGGCCTCCAGCCGGGCCTTCCTTCTCAAACCCTGACTTCCACAGTGGCAGCATTAGGGTCATCTGGAAACTTGTTCAAGAACCAAAGCCCCATCCCAACCCCAGACCTAGGAGTCTTCGGCTCCAGGTGCAGCCCAGAGGCTGTGGTTGAAGGGGTCTCCCAGAACTCCCAAAGGGGCTTGTGGTCAGGCGTGGAAGGAAGCCAGCTCCTGTTGGCAAAGGCAGGAGTGGAGGCCATCGGAGCTCTTCTCCCAAGTATGTGGAGAAGCAGTTCTCATCCTCCCTTCTTTCTGTCCCCAACTCATCCAAATGGTCAAGGACTTAGACAATGGTAGCTAAGGGGCTCCTCAGTTCTGCTCTAGGAGAGTGCAGTTCCAGGGAAACGAGGGCAGATGAGGCCCAGGGCTGAGTGACACAGGGCTGGGAGGGCTCACCACAGTCTCTCAGAAACTCCGTGGAGTGTAAGAACCCTCAAACTCTGAGCATACAGAAGCATCTCGTGTGTCTCCCACAGAGGCTCAGAACCATGGACAGCAGACAAACTGGGCTGGGCTGGCTCAGTCTGTCCTGTCACTATAGGCTGTAATTAGGGTTAATAGAATGAAACCCCATTCCTTTGGGGCACTGGAAAATGTCTGTGGGTAAAAAGTGAGAGTGGGAAAGACACATGCTGGCTAGGTCACCCGCCGCCCCCCCCCCCCCGCCGGAGATGGGCTATGAGTGAGGAGTGTGTGTGTGAGGGCGGTCGTACACAATCTTGGTTCCCTGCAGCGCGTGTGCTACCCTTGAACACACACAAAGGAGCACAAAATCTGCACTCCACTGTGAACTCCTGCGAGTGTGAAAACATGTTGGCTCCGCTTCAAGGGTTCTGGGCGTGAGCATGGGGCCAGGGGTGTGAGGGGAGCTCCATGGGAATGGTCTCTGTCCCAGCTGTTACTCACTTCTTTGTCAACTAAGCAGTCTTTCCTTGGAAAAGTCCTAGCCTGGAGCAGGTCTGGGGAGAAGCAGGAGGGCGCAGCTCTCAGGCCGGAGGGGCAGAGTGTTGAAATATGAGCACTTCACTTTTTTATTGTGCCTTTTAATTGCCTCCTGAAGGCTGTCAGCCACCAATAAAAGCCCCTACGCTCTGGAGGCTTCCCATTGTTATTCACTGTGTGTGTCTCCTCCTTCAAAGGCACCCCTTGTCCTGGCTCTGCGGGGGGAGCCACCCCCTCCGAGAGCAGAGCAGGGGACAGTTATAATGCAGCCATGGGAGTCAGGGCCCTCCATCAGGAGATCCTCTGCCAAGCACACCTGCCCTGCGTGAGCCCACATGCTGGACTGGAACTTCTGCCGCAGTCCTGTTCCGGGGTTTAAGAAGGGGATGATTATAGAACAAGCCTGTGGATGATGCATCTGGGAGAGGCTGGCGTAGAGGGACCGCATCAGAACAGGCAGACAGAGCCGTGGCTGTGGGAAGCAGCAGCTTCTGAGTGTCTGAGAGAGGATCGGAATGAGGATGAGAAGCTGAGGATAGGGAATTCTGGGAACCCAGCACCCAATGTAGATGCTCCATTGTAGAAATGAGACACAGGCTGTGGGGTACTCAGGGATTGCTCTGGCAAGTGGGCGTGGGCTGAGAGCTGCAGGACCGGTGGGCACAGGAAAGGGCACAGCACGGAGCCTCCCTCAGAGGCTGGAAGCATCCAGGAAACAGCAGTTTCTGCATCTGGAGGGCCTGGAAAACAAGATGGGAAACTTGAGGGAGTCCCGGCTCACTCGGAGAAACCACATTCTCTCATTGTGAGATGAGCGGGGACTAAAGGAATGAGAACGGAAAAGAACACATAAGCAGGGCTCAGGTCAGACCACCCAAGGACACACCTGAACACACATGGACATGGGTACTCACAGGAACATACAG
>NW_026596131.1:13603889-13736889 GCF_907164565.1 Psammomys obesus | reverse complement strand
GACACACCTGAACACACATGGACATGGGTACTCACAGGAACATACAGACACACCTGAACACACATGGACATAGGCACTCACACAAACATAAAGACACACCTGAAAACACATGGACACAGGTGCTCACAGGAACATACAGACACACCTGAAAACCCATGGACACAGGCGCTCACAGGAACATACAGACACACCTGAAAACACAGGGACAGAGGTATTCACATGGAAAAAAGCACTCACAAACACACATGAAAACATGTAGATTCACACACACATCTAGACATGTGCACGTGTATAAACACCCCCAAACACATGGACACATGCACAAATACTCTGAAACATATGAACACGTGCATACACACTCTAAAAATATGGGCACATGCATGTACACTCCAAAATACATGTTACCATGCACATGTCCAAAACATGTGGACATGTATATGCATGTCTGAAAATGCACACATCCCAAAGTATGCAGGTGGATGCCCATTGTCCTGAGAATATGCAGACTCATGTGCACATGCCTGAAAACACATGCTCTCCCAACACACAGGATGGCTTTTACCCAATCCCCTGCCTCACCATGAAAGACTTCATACGCTGCATCCCTGGCTCCGTCCGAAACGCTGCCTTGGCCATCTGTAGAGAACACCTACTGTGTGCCCACCCTTCAGAGCTGGGGCCACCACCCTGTCCTCAGCTTACCCACTCAAGGAGAGGCCTCACAGTAGGACAGACATGGTGATGTCACTACCTCCAGAAGCCCATGGAGGGATGAGCAGAGGGATGGGACAAGAACCATGAAGGCCAGTGAGGGGTAGGCGAGGAGCCAACACCAAAGCATTCGGAAAGACGTTAGTCACCTTAGAGGACAGTCTGTGTCAGCAGGATGGGCTGCTCAAAGCCTGCTGCTGAAAAAAGAAGCCCACTGTGTGCATCTGTGTGGATCGGACTTGTAGGGAAGAAGACATGTTTGCTGTGTACCAGGCCAGGGAAGGCTCCATGTGGTTTCACAAGTATAGGCTCACAGACACCTGAGAGAGCCTGTTACTGCTCCTGCTTCAGAGAGGGTGGAAACTGAGGCTCGGAGGAGATGGGGACCCCAGAGGTGCTCCCCTGGAGAGCAGGCTGTCTGCAGACTGGGCTCCACAGATGGCTTCCAGTCGATGCACAGCGGTGCTTTCAGGGGGAGCTTCTGCAGATCTCCCAAAGTTAAGAGCTGGTGCGTAGGACCCGAGGAGGTCTTAGACAGTAGACACAGAGCTGAGCTATCAGGACACCATTTCAAGATTCCAGACACAAGGGACACAGCATGGGTGCCTTGAAGAGACAGAGAGGGTAGCAAAGGCAAGGTGCGGCAAGCCTCAGAAATCCACTAAAGTGACTCAGGAGCCTGGCAGTGCCATGATGTGTGGGTACAGTAGAGCAGGAGAAGCATCAGGCATGATGAGGCCACCCAGCCATTCTCCCATGCACCTGCCGGGCATGGAAACCCCAGCTGGGCAGACAGGGCTGAGGTAGGCTGTGATTTAGGAAGTAGTGTTGTGTGTGTGAAAGAATCCCAAAGAGGAGAGACAGTGGGAAAAGCCATCTCTGCAGGCAGAAGGCAGCAGGAAAGGGCAGCAGGGTGGACAGTCTGCTGGCGATCAGGAAGGGAGCTTTCATGGAGGGATGGACTCTGGTCTGTAGGGAAGGGTGCTTTGGCATCTGGAGAAGGGACAGGCATGGAGTCAGGCCAATACTGCAGAGGAGGAGGGAAGGGGAGTGCCAGCACTGGGAGCAGCGAGGTAGAAGGGTGGGGTGGATGAAGACTGGAGTCCTGACGGCTGCTCCCCCATGTAGCAGGGCGCTACCGTTTGGAAGGAATGTTTGCTGTCAGATCAACCCACTAGGTCACAGCATATCCTCCCCTGGGGGCCTTCCCCCCTTTCTGTAGTCCACCTCAAAGTCTCTTTGTAGACCAAGGGACCTGCTGAGCTGGTGGCATAGTGCCAGGGCCACACGTTCTGAACGGAACAGGGGCTTCACTTGCAGCCTCCTAAGTGAGGATTTCTGCCACACTGCTCTTCTTCAGGCTGTCCTGAGTCTCTCTCTCTCTCTCTCTCTCTCTCTCTCTCTCTCTCTCTCTTTCTGGAGTGAAGATAATGGCTTCAGATGACATGACACCAGGTATTGATTTAGGGATGAGAATTAAACAGTTCTGTGTCTCTGGAACAAAAGAAAGTGAAGCGATCACCGTTCACGATGCCCGGGAGGCTGCAGCGACAGAGCCAGTGTGGGCAGCCTCCCATTCTTTGATGAAAATGCTGTAGAGAAAACATCTCCCAAACTCTTTGATGGGTGCAGCCCATACCGAGGCCATGGGGGTAATTTTCTGTGTGTTAATGCGGTTTTTTGAGGGTCATGCCTTCTATAGTGAAGGTTCACAGCCCACAGCTACCCTTGTACTCTCTCTCTCTCTCTCTCTCCCTCCCTCTCTCCCTCCCTCTCTCCCTCCCTCTCTCCCTCCCTCTCTCTCTCCCCTCGCTCCTTCCCTCCCTCTCTCCTTTCATCCCCATCCCTGACTCTCCCTTTTCCCCATCCCTCTTCCCATTCTGCCTTATTGACTTGGGAGTTCAGGTGGGTTCCATGTCTGCCATCTTGCCAGCACCCTGGGGCCTGCTGTCTGTTCTTCAGTCTCCCACCCCGAGCAGTGTATTGATTTCTCACAGAACACCTCCCTGCCAGCTGTGCTCAGCTTGCTCCCTGCCTTGCTCAGCAGCATAAAGAAAAGAAGAGAGCAGCGGCACATGGCTCCTTGCCCCCCCCCCGACCCCACTAGCTGCAATCCCAGCCTAGGAGCCTGGAGATGGTTCTACTGGATGTCAGAATTGCCCCCAGAGGACAGCAGATGAGGGTGAGGGAGTGGCCACTGGGGGCTGCTGGAGGCAGCTTCTCTGGCTCTCAGGTGACTGTGAGAAGTAACTGGCTAGGAGCAGAGGCATCGAATAGTCTCCTGGTGGCCTACCTAGACCTGGACCTGGGAAACAGCAGGGCAGAGGAGTATCATTGGTTTTTACAATTGGGTCTCAGTTGAGCCTGCAGTGGACACCGATGGCTTCTTGAAGATCAGGAAACTAATTTAAGAGAGCTGGGACCCACACTGTCCCCTCAAAGAATCTACCAGGGGCCTTAGCTGATATGGGAGTCTATGGCTTCCTGGACAATGACAAGTATGTATGACTGACGAGGCACTGTACGCAGGCCATTAAAGATTGGTCATGATGGGCAGATCATTTAAGGCTGGCTGTGGTAGGCAGGCCGCTGAAGAAGGGCCACAGTAAGCAGTCCTCTGAGGTTTGGCCATGATGGGCAGGTTATTGAAGGTTGGCCTTGTTGGTCAAGACATAGAAAAACTTAGCCCAGAGAGTATTGCTCACATTAACTATGGCCTAGACCCTGGAAGGACAAGATAAAGGAAAAGATCTTGACATGGTCCCTGTCTTCTGGGGGCCTCTACAGGACCTGCTGTGATGACATGTGTCACAGGACTCTGAACAGGGCTTGGCACAGGGAGCTCCAGGAGTCCTGGGAGCCTAGTGAGCTCCAAGCCCATGGCCAGGTGGACTCACTCAAGCTCACCCTGGGTATGACACCCACCAGAGGCTTTGGAAGCAGGAAATGGCTTGATGTTGGGCGGGATACACAGAGTGGTCCAAACTAATAATAATAGAGGACCATGCAGACCCCAAGGGGCCAGTGTCTGTAAGGAAGATGGTGGGGATGAAGAGGGAAGAAGAAGTAGTTAGAAATAACTTCCTGTCCAAATTCTAGAGGTGTGGCATGGTGACAGGCCTCCTGCCATCTAAGGAGCTCAGGGCTTGGTGCTCCAACAAACAGACACAAGAAACAGCCCCAAAACGCAGTTCTTGCTTCTCTCCTGGGGTAGGCTGGCCACCCAGGAATGTCCCACAGGAGTCCCATCCAAGTAGCCACGTTCAGGGGTAGGCTGGACAGGCTGTTTGGAACCCCAGGCAGAGGTGGAAGTGCTGCTTGCTGATATGCAGGTCAGATAATGACAGGTAACCTTGGGAAAACATAGTCAAGGTTAACAGGGCAGCATGGAACACAGCAGGAGAAAGTGATGGGTGCACCCGGCCATCCGGTGGTTAGCAGGGAGCAGGAGTACGTGCTGACTGCAGAGGCCAGGGCTGAGCGTGGCAGCAGGGACTGCAGGTGCAACCTGGCACATGACCACACGACACTATGGCCTGCATGTTGACCGCTTTGCTCTCAGGCAGTTTCCCATCCAGAATCAAGAAGCAATGAGAGAGTGAGGAGAATCAGACCTCTACCCACGCCAAGACTCTGCTCCTGATGAAACCTGTGGATTCCCAGGCAGCAGACAGAACCTACGGAGCCACGAGAGATTACTTAATGTGAAAAGGAAGCCATGACAACATAGCATCATTGGGAGACAACTGAAGTCTATATGAGGAGCCAGGCAGAGCCCAGAGGGTTCTGGGTACTCCCAGCGAAATCCCAGGGGAGAGCCCTTTGCCTAAAGTTATCTTGCTTTTACTTAAATGAGGGTCGGCTGAGCCTCCATCGTGAATTGGAGTCTTGCAAGGGAAGGCTGTTCCTGTCTTAAAGTGGGGTCAGCCTCAGATGGGGTCCCAGTGAACTCTCACAGGTCCGTAAGCATGTATACATGTGTGTATACACACACGCTGTGAACACAAGCACATAAGAAAACCTGCACACGTAGACACATGAGTAACATTTACACATGTGCTTTCTTACCTATAAGAGTCCTGGGGTTCACATGCTAGTCAGTTTGGGAGATGACTTAGCCATATAGGCAGAGAAGACAGACAGACAGATGCAGTCTCGCTCACCCTGCTGGGTAGAGGCTATTTGTGGTCTCCGGTTCAGGTGTAAACAGACATGCTACTGGACACTGAGGTTTTTCCTCCCACACTGGTGAGATCGGAAAGAGGGATCCGGCCCCAGGGTCTGGCAGGCTCTCGGAAGGTGCTCTGTGAGCACCTGACTGAGACAAAAGAGGAGCAGCTTCTCAGAGAGCGAGCTGCATGAGAATGTGGGGAAAACAGTGAGGAGCCCAGTCCCCCCTCCACAGGGACTGGGAATCTCTGCCTTCCTTCCCATTCTCTGCCCCCCAAAGTACGCCAAGAGGCCAGTGTCCATCCAGGACGGAGGAGGTGGGCAAGGTGTGGAGACGGTAGGCTGATCCGCAGAGCCGCTCCAGAAGAAGCAGGAGGGAACACAGAATAATTGGAGTAATTGCCGAGTTATCTACTGGTGCTTTAATGGAGGCAGTTCTGAGGTGATTTGAGTTGATGGTGTGACCATAAAACATTGTCAGCAGAAATTGTCACCACAGGAGAAGTGGCCTCAGATGAGACACTTGCAAGCCATCCTCCCCCATGGTCTGAGTTCAGCTGTGGTAGAGGTCAGTGCTGGGGAGCCATGGGAAGGCCATAATGGGCTCCACATTAGATCACACGTTAATGAAGGTGATGATAATACTAAGAAGGTAGGAGGGGAATTTGCTTGCAGACAGCAGAGTCAGCCTGGAAATAATAGAGAGCTGAGATTCTCCTGTGTCCAAGCCAGAGAGACTCATGGGAAGGTCAGAGCTGGTGGGCACAGCTCTCTCTCGAGACCCTCTGTTTGAAGCACTGCTGTCCTGGGGGGCAGGCTGAGGGGCTGGGATGGGAGACGGCCCCTCGTCCCTGCAGACCAGCACCTTCCTCCCTGCCCCTTCTCACCTTGTCAGCCCCGCTCAGTCCTTGCCTGCTCAGGCAGCCTGTGGAGGCAGTTCTCTGCACACATGCCCTTCCCAGCGGGAGCTGGCTGCCAGGGTCTAAGCTGAAGCCCTTGGCTGCCCAGTCTCAATCCCTAGGCAGCCATGGAGGATTTAATTTCTCAAAGTGCAAGAACCGGCCATCCATCAAGCTGAAGCCAAGTGTCTCAGGGTACAAAGCTGCTCTCCTGCCCTCCCCTTGCTTGGTGCCAACAGCTTTCCTGAGTCTCCAAATTCTGGAACCCCAGTGTCCTGTCAAGACCCACATACCACTAATGCTCAGTGGCTCAGGCAGTGTGAGGTGCCAAGGCTTCTAGGACCACTGATACCCAGAGCGAGCTGTTCAAACGCAGCCAATTCTATGCCAGCGAGGTAACAGGAAGCATGATTGTAAATTCTGCTCTTCAGGCTTACAGTGCTCTAAATCCATTTGGGCAGTTGCTGGGAGGTCTGGGCGGGGGCATGGGCTGGTTCCACCACCTATCAGATGTGCTGGTGAAAGGGAGAGACAGCCTCTCCATGCAGTGGACATACGTGGACATACGTGGTCTGCACGCGGATGCCCCCGTGGTTGAGGGCTAGCAGATGACATCACAGTCTGCAGTCAGAGGCTGAAGACATGGCTGGTCATGGAAACACTGTGTGGGCCTACAGAGCGTGCTCTCTCCTCTGACCCCAAACGTGGAAGAGCATGCCGTACGTCAGACTCACAGGGTACTTCCACCTCCTTCTCCTGTTCCTCTCCTTTGCTCCGTTGGCCTGGGCCTCTTGGGGATACTTTCCCCACTGCCCAAATGGGTGACGTCTTTAATGTGTAATGTGTGTGAAGAGGCAGAAATATAGTGAATGAATGGCTGGGGTGAATGCATGCAGGAATGAATGGATGGATGGATAGATAGATAGATAGATAGATAGATAGATAGATAGATAGATAGATAGATAGATAGATAGATAGATAGATAGATAGACAGATAGAGTCTCAACAGAAGTCCCTACTCCTACTACCATGTTCCCACCAGGGAACTTCAGGCTCCTTGCAGGAGACCTGGGCGGGTGTCCTTATATCAAGGTTCTTGACTAGAGTCTTGGAACTTGAGCTAGAGAAATTGGCTGGCTGAATTCCTTTCCACGGAGGAGTTTGCAGAATGGTCACTGCTTTCTTTGACTTACATTCTAACCCTCTCTTCCCTGGCTAGGCAGGGTGTCTGTTCACAGGGATGAGGGATGGAAGAAAAAGGAATCTGGGAGCACAGGAAAAGCCCAGGCTAGTCCCCAGGAAGGAAAGAGCTCAGATTGGGCAGTGCTTAGAACATCCCATGGTTAGCAAACACTGAGGCCAGGAGAGCCCTGAGTGCCAAGCCAGGATGCCTGAGCGTGACCCCAGTTTGACCTCTGTAGGTCTTGGTGCCCTTACCCCTAATGTGGAAATAAGAACACCTGCCTTTACCCACCGCCGGGGGCTCTGTCCAGACTAGCCTGGAGATCTCAAAGTGCTGTGGAAATGGGAGGATCTTTTCCAGGGGACAGAACCTGGGGACCTCCTGGTCACATTTGCATGCCATGGCCATGTCTGAGAGTGGGAAGCTGGAAGCAGTGTCTGGAGTGCTAGGGAGACGAGAGTCAGTAAGTAAAAGTCTTTTCCATGAAGACTCAACATTTGGATCCTGAGCAGCCACATCAAAAGCTAGGTGCAGTGGACCCTGGGACTGTGGGGAGGGGCTGCTAAGGATGGAGACCCCAGGCTTATCTGGCAGTTAGTGTAGCCAATCAGTGAGTTCCTGGTTCAGTGAGAGACCTTGCCTTTACCCCTATCTACCTCCATCTCTATCTTAGAGAGAGGTAGATGAAGAATATAAATGTAAGGAAGATACTGATATTTACCTCTGGCCTCTACATGTAAGCGAATGTATACATACTCACATGTACATACAACATACATACATGCATACATGTAATGTCCTGAGGTGCTGAGAGGGGCTGTGAGAGGGCTGGTGGGGAGAGTGGGCACTGCTGTGGGAGCATGGCCACTTGGGCTGATGAGCAGCGCTCAGGCCGAGTGGTGCAGACAGACCTGGCTGCAAGCCTGCAGCTCCCTGCTCTCACCCGTATCACAGGAGCAGCCTGCAGAGCACCCGCTCAGCTCCTGACCTGAGGTCTGCTCTTCCCCCACCCCTGTGCACATAAAAATCAAAGTGAAGGGTGGCCAGGAAGACCCAGATGTCGCTGCACGCTTTCCAGGCTGTCGGTAAATCTCCACTAGTCCCTGCGGCATCCCAGCACCTCTTATTTTCCTCAACACCAGTTGCAAGAAATCAAGACTCACAGTACAGGCAGAGACAGTGAAAGGCTGATGGGAATCTGCTTTGTCAGGCCAAGCCCCCCCCCCAACCACTCCCACCCTAGCCTCACCCTCAGCACCAGAAGCAGCAGGGGTTCTGGAGACAAAAAAAAAAGAAAAAAGAAAAAAAGAAAAAAGAAACAACAGCCTAGAAATACATAATTGATTTCCCCTCTCGCTAGTTCCCAACATGGGCTTTTGGGTGGCAGAGAAGGTGGCTGATTAGAATATCTCTGAAGAGGGCAGTGAGTTATGGCAACGGACACTCTCCTAGCTGTCTCTCCCGCTCATAAATCTATCCCCCTC
The DNA here is from genome assembly GCF_907164565.1 of Psammomys obesus. Classification (NCBI taxonomy): domain Eukaryota; kingdom Metazoa; phylum Chordata; class Mammalia; order Rodentia; family Muridae; genus Psammomys; species Psammomys obesus. Next base: position 13,728,442 of record NW_026596131.1, on the reverse strand, counting down.
TGAAAGTGCAGATGGTCCATAATCGTCCATCATGTGGAGTTCAGCACCGGACAGCTCCCGGGCGGGTTTTTCCTCCGAGGATCTTTTTCTGCAAGCTAAACGGAACTGTGACTCCACGCAGCCTCTCCCTGTAATGGAGTGTGAGCAGATCTGCCGTCAGGAATGATTTAGGAGGGGATGGACAATAAATATCCAAGAGGTTGGAGCTCAAAGCCAACAGGCAGCGGAGGAGGACACCTTACCAGGGAGAGGGAGGAGCTACCCTGGTGTACTTACCTTATGGAGTGATTTTTATTTTTATTTGTTTATTTATTTTGTGAGAGAACAAGGTGATGTCACAGGAAGAGGTATCCCTCAGGTGACTTTTTCAGGAAACCTTTCCCTTCCATTCCAAGGAGGACAGAGGTCAAGGGGCCATTTGGCTGGGGAAAGTGTAAATCTCCTACCACCTTACCTGTCCCTGCAAGTTGGCAGCCATTTCTTTTGAAAGGATGGCTGGCCACCTCCACTGTTTAACTCACAGAGCTGTTGACTTTCCACTCATGGTTGCCTGACCCAACTGTTCCTTATCTTGCCATCTTCCCAGTGGAAGCTGGGCACAGGAAGAGAAGAGCTCACACATAGCCATTTCATGTTCATTCCACTGTCTCCTAATCAGAGGCGGCACCTGGAATGGGAGCAGAGGCAACTCTGTCCAGGGTTGGCCCCAGGATCCCCGAAAGGCTTTGTTCTGGTTGGGGCTCAGTTGCCAAGCACACTACAGCTCTTTGGTGAGAGGGAGCTGTAACTAACCATTGACAGAGGACAGTCATTGCATGCACGTAATGCCCTGGACTGAAGACAGGCGTTCATGGCTCTCCAGCCCCCTGTCTCCCAGTCCTCTCCCTGCCTTGAGGCAGAGGGAGTGAAGGATGAGGGTGATGGATGAGCATCTGCCTCCTCCTACAGGTGCCAGTCGCCTGCCAGGTGGTACCTGTAGCTGCACTGCAGGAGGAGGCTGCAGCTCTCTCTCTCTCTCTCTCTCTCTCTCAGATCCTACTCCCTCCTCCTGTGCCCTCTTCCCACACAACAGATCTCCAGGCTGGGGGCAGGGTGTTCCCAGATTCACAGAGCTTGGGGAGGTCACAGTCCAGACACCTGCAGATCCACCTGCAAGAAAACTTACCAACACTCGCTGTCCATGTGAACACAAGAGGGGCTGCCTGGAAGACGTCAGAGGCCAGCTCCGTGCCCTCCCTCGTAGAAGGGACACTGCCAGGGGGAGGTCCAGTACCCGAAATGGCTTTTCGCTAACCCTCGAATATAGAATTCACCTCAGCACCCTCCCAGGACTTCCCAGAGCAGAGCACATATATACACATGCACTCCAGATGAATCCTTGTGGCACCAGTGCATGGTGGGTTCCTCTGGGAGCCTGGAGCATGGGGTGTCATTCCCTGCAGTGACCAAAGCCCCTAAGGCACCATCCTCTAGGCCTCCTGCAGGCCGGTGAGTGGCTTCCTCCCCAGTACCCCACATCTCCGGGTCAGAGGAGAGATAGTCCCTCCTGACATAGAGAAGAAGCAGAATGTAGACCTGCCCTGCTGTGTGGCTCCCTGAAGGGAGCTAGAGAGGAACAGGTGAGTGTCCTCTATACCCCCAAACCACAGAAGCCCCTCCCAGAGATGAGTCCCATATGCTTCTGTTGTCAATAAGCCCAGGCTCTCTGACAGTGACCCCTCCTGCTCCCCTCTCTGTCCCCTTCCCTCTGCCATCACATCTCTTCCCCGATAACACAGGCTCCAGTGGTGATCATGTGTGACCATGTTTTGGGGGGAACCGTCACACCTGTACTCTGTAGAGAAACTGGCCATAGGTGTTTATGCTTTGTAGAGCTTTTATGACTCTGCGGGCCTCAGAGTGGGCATGGGCTGGGCAGGACCGAGGACAGGGAGAGTATTAGGGCTTTTCCCAAAGATGTCTTCAGGTTCACTTGCCTTTTCCTCTTGACATTAAGAAACTGGCGTCTCTTTCAGAGAAAACATAAAGTGGGAGGCTCCAAAGCCCCCTGGCACTGTAGATGGGATCCACCCCTTCAAAGACCAAGGCATCCATGTCTCTAGGCACCATTGTGTCATTGGAGCTCAACAGAGCTTGAAGCTGGCTGTGTTTCCAGCGCACAGAGGCTACACATCCAATTCTTGGACAGTGTTTGGTGGTAGTAAGGCAGGGCTGGCCCAGGGTCTGCCCTTCTGGGACCTGTAGACACCTGTGGATGACCTTCCCACAAATGTGGCACACTTACCCCAGAATCCAGTGTGGCTCCCAGCAGAATGTGCCTGAGTCTCTTGTGTGGAGTTGGTGGCTCCTGGAAGCTGGAAGACGTCACTGTCCACTTGCAAGCGATGGCGTTGACTTGGGCTGCAGTTGGGAGCTGTTGCTGTCTCCCTGAAGCAAGCTCGCTGTACACAGTTGAGTTCTGTTCTGAGGTTTGAGGCTCAGGTAAACATGCAGGGACAACAGGCCACAGAGGCCACAGCCACAGGCCAGGCTACAGCAGGCCCAGGGCAGGCTCCTAGCTGTGCTGCAGAGGCTGGCAGGCGGCTGATCCCTGCCCATGGGCAGGATGTGGAAAGGAAGCTATGCAGCAAGAACTTTTCCCAGAAGGAAGATTGTTCTAACATGGGGGAGGTCTGCCAAGGGAAAGACAGTGTGGGGAGCTGGTGGGCAGGTTAAGAATAACCCCGGCTCTCCTGATGGAGGCAGAGAGCAGGAGAAAGCATGGGTGGGACGCCCTCCCTCTGTCCTGAGAGTGGAGAGCGAGGTTCTATTAAATCCTCACCTCTGGCCATGAGCTCCCAGGGTGGGCCAGGCCTCTCCTATTCCAAGAGTCACATAGTTTCTTCAAAAGAGACGCTGCCCCAGAATCAGGAATCGGGAGATAGTCCACCACAACATTCTGAAAAGTCCACTGCCTCTAGGACCCACCAGCTCCTCAAATAGTCTGGCAGGACACAGGACAACACTCACCATCCCAGCTGACCCTGGGGTCCTCGAATGGTGTCTGGCAATGGGTCCTCAGGCTAAGCAGAAGCAGTAGATCCAAGAGGCGTATGTGTATGTTCATATGTTCATGTGCACATATGAACATGTGTATATATATACACACACACACACTTGTATGTATATATGTGTTCATCCATGTGTATATGCTTAGGTATAAGTGTGTGCATGCATTGTGCATGTATATAAATGTATGTGTATACATGTGTGTGTCCTGGGCCATCGCCACTTAGGCTGGCCAAGAGGGCCTTGATGAGCAAGGTCCTATCTCAAACACCAGCTTCCCATGACCTTCCTCTCCTGCCTCCTCCTTTACACATCCAGCATGTCAAAACTTCTGCCCCTCCTGCCAAGGATCACAGAGCCAGAGCCCCTTTCTGTTTTGGTGACATTGTGTGACTTTTCTTCCTTTCTGGCTCATATATGTCAAAACTTTGTGTTAGGGAAGAAAAGCAGGGGAAGCCATGTGGGAAGTAGGTCAGCTGGAAATCAACAACCCGCCTGTAATTAAACCTGCATTCTCCCTGGAAGAGCCAAAATCCAGTGGGTGGCTTCCCTTCCCTGTTCCCACCCCCGCCCCTCCCCTCCTTACAGGGCCAGGTTCCAAAGCGCAGCTCTTCATATGAAACCTCCCAATGAAAGCTCATTAGGCAGACGACGAAAACAGCCCACATTGGGGTGCATGCCATCTCTCAACTCTCACGGAGAGAGGAGGTTGAGCACAGAGGCCCTGATTGCAAACCTAGTGTTTGCTGTTTTTGTTTAGTGCCGCTCCCTGGCTCACGCCCTCAGCAGTTCTGTGTCCTGGATTTTAACAGTTGATTAGCAGCCTCCTCCGTGTTGGAGTTCTGATGATCCATGCTGGTCCAGGTCTCACTGCCGTGTCTCAGGCTCCTCCTTGGCCTCTAGTTAAGCAAATAGCACCTGGAACCTTGGGATTGTTGTGCTCAGAATGCGTTTATTCCACTCAGGGCAAGAATTGGGCTTAGTCACCAAAAGGGCTCCAGCTGACAGTGCAGAGCTGGAACGAGGCAACTCATAAACTTACCAGCAGCACGCAGGGGACTCTAGAGGTGGGAGGGCTAACGGCCTGCTGAAGACTGTCAGGATCCCTGTGACAATTGGTTTAGAAAGAGGGATTTAAAAAGCAAACAAACAAACAAAGACATTTCTAGAAGAAGGCAAAGTGCTAAGCTTAACTTGTGATCCTAGAAAAGTCTTCACAGAGCTAAGGGGAGGGAGTTGATGTGTGGCCAGCATGTGGACTTCCCACAGCCAGAGCAGGGTCTGCCCTCGGCCATCATCATCTCCTCGATGCCAAGAAACTGGCCCTGGAGACAAGGAGACTTGCCTGGCCTCACCTCGTGGCAGGCACCTCCTTCATCTGTGGGTTCCCTGAGAACAGCTGCTTAATTAAGGGGAGCTGAAGTTGAAGGGTGCTCAGAGAGACTGTCCATGCCATGGTAGCTCAGGAGGTGGTACAGCCATGGACCCTGATGTGCTCAGTTCGGCAAAGCCACCCCAGCAAGCCTAACAACAGGGTCTTCACCCGATCCGGCAGCGTCTTTACATGGAGGTTCGAAGGGCTAAGCAAAGCCCACGAGCAGAGCACTGCGTGGATAGTGGCTTCCTCAGAGCCCGTTCTGTTTGCGAGATGGTCAGAATTTGATGCATCGGGTCTGGTTGGGAAAGTGTGCAGACTCTGGAATAGGAATGTCCTGGGTCTGCAGTTTAGGCCAGGCCACATGCTGACTGTGTGGCCTTGAACGAGTGGCAATTTGCAGCCAGTCTCCCCGTCTGAATGATGGCTCACTAGCTGTAGGGCTGAGGGAAGGAGGGCTCGCTGAGCCTGGGGGAAGAGCTGGGCCCCCAGTTGGTCCTTGGGAAGCGTTAGGTCTTTCCTTGAGGCTGTGTGAGGGCCTGTGTGTGTGTGTACATATATACAAATATATGCATGTATGTATATGTATGTATTAGTGTCAGTGTGTGTCAAAGGCTGTGTAGTACATAACAACTATCAAGGTGTTATTTTAGTTTATCTAAAATTGCACATTTAACTGGGCATCTGATAGTTTTAGTGTTAAATTTACTGTCATTTCACTTATAGAGCTAAGTCAAAAGCAGCTCATGCCTCGTTCCATCTGCTCCCCAACCCGGGCGCTGGGCTGTCATCTCTACAGTGTTATCTATTTGACGTCTGGGTCACTTTTGCTCTTTTGCTAAGCCAGGTGTGGTGGCACACACACACCTTCACCTCAGGAAGCTGAAGCAGGACTCTTGGGCCACAATGACAAGTCATGTCTACAGACAAACAAACAAGTCTGCCAGAGAGGTAAAGGTGTTTGCCGCCAAGCCTGATGGCCTGCGACCATTTCCTGGGGCCTACGTGTTAGGAGAGGCCTGACTCCTGCAAGGTGTCCTCTGCCCTCCACACTTGCCATGACATGTGTATGCTGCCCCCCCCACCCCCACACCAGGTAAATGCAATAAAAGCATTTAAAACCAGCAAACATTTGATCTTCCTTGGTACCTCATAGAGTGTGTAGTCACTGTTTCCTGACTCCTCAGACATGTTCCTTTTGCTGCTCTGCCCCAAGGACCCACTACAGTTCTTTCTCAGCCCTTAAGCCACCGCTATCCCCAGAGACCCCCTTCCCTTATCTGTCCAATCCCATCCCACGGACCCCCCATTTTTACTCCACAAATTACACCCTGGTCCTCCCTGCCTGCTCAGTGGGTGCTGTCAGGCCCTGGCAGGTTCAGGAGCCAGCAGCAGGAGGCAAAGACACTTGCAAAGAGGAACTAATAGGAAATGAAATAGCTTTTCTCCTCCAAAGGCCCCTCCCTGCTCCGCCGGCAGACCCACCCTTGCGGCGTGAATTGTTTCCAATCCAATCTCGTGTTTATTGAAGTTCCCTCCAGGGTAAGCTCGAGAGATGTCTCCCCCAGCCTCGTAGAGTGGCCTTATTTACCAGAATCCCCTCGGCGTGCCATTTAAGCATCTCCATTAACATTTCCTGCGTCTTGCTCATTGCAAGCGTGGGCCCTGGGAGACCTCCGGGGTGGCGGCACAGCGGCGGCCTGCAGGAACGCAGGGCTGATTTTAATTGGTTTGAAACTGCCGCTGTCGGCCACAGAGGGGTCCCTTTGCTTGAGTAATGACCTGGAATTTGATCACAAGGCTTTTGTGAGTATGTAACACTGGAAGTGTAGCTGCGTGAGATCAAGGCGTGTATCAGGTTGTGCGCAGGCTTAAACCCTGGAAGACCCAGCAGGTTTGAGGTGTGACCAGAAGGAGGCGCTACTGAGAGTTTCCAGCGGCTTGTCCCAGACTTGATTGCATGAGGGCAGTTCTGCAGGGATGATGGGAGATCCCTGTACCTCCAGGGAGCCTCTGGTGACAGGTCATTCTGCCAAGCATCTCAGGATGCTTCTGTCCCCACCCCTGTACCCCATCCTCACGGGGTGGAGAGTCACTGCTGACTGCTGGGGTTTCTTATGCACTTGGGAACCTCTGCTTGAGAAGGAAAAGCAGCCAGGACCCCACGCTATACTGTCTAGCGTCCTGGGGGTGGGGAAGGGGGTGGGGTCTGCCCAGAGGACAGAGGCCTGGGTCGCCTACAACAAAGATGGCAGGGAGGGTTGGGCTCCTGGAAGCAGGAATGGTCTTAGTCTAGGGACCATCACCTGGAACAGGTAGGCTGTCCCGCCTGCGGAACTAGTTATTGGGTGGGACTCGAGAGGGGCCCTTACCTGAAAGGCAAAATGGGCGAGAAAGAAGAATGGGACCAAGCTAAATCTTGTCAAGGTCCGTTTATTGAAAGCCAAGGTACAGAATATAAAGGAGGGAAAGGGGGGAATGGGGAGGGGGAAGGTGAGCTGTTAGAGGGAGGAATTCGAGCTGGAATTTGCATTGACTCCAGCTCAAAGGTGGGGGTCTGTTGGTGCAGCAGTCTGAGGGCGACTGTCTTGCAAATTCCCTCAGTAAGCCTTTTCTGCGCTAACCTATTCCTGTCCTCTTGAGTCAATGTTTTTCTAAGGGAGGAATCCTTTGGCTTCCACCTCAGGGTGGGTCGGAGGGACTCTCTGTCTCTGACTCAGAGTCAGTCTAAGAGATTTCTCTGGCTCCTGGCTCAGGGTCAGTCTTTGACAGTAGGCGTCCTCTGGCTCCTCCCCGATCTCACTGACACACCCATCTCCAGTCCCATGACCACTAGAGCACCAGCCAGACCCACTAAGCTTCTTTTATTTATTTATTTTCTATAACGGGATCACTCAGTGTAGCCCTGGCTAGACTAGAACTTGATATGTAGACCAGGCTAGCCTCAAACTCAAAGAGATCCAACTGCCTCTGACACCTGAGTGCTGGGATTAAAGGCGTGTGTCACCATTGCCTGGACTCTATGGAGCTTCTGGGTGTAAAGCCTCATGTTCTGGCTGATGTCCTCATAGGCTGATGCGCAAGCCTGACGCACTCCCCCAAAGGCCTGAAGTCTGACCACAGAGTCATCAAAAAAAAAAAAATTGTGGAAGTTTTGATAATTATAATAAGACATCAGAGCTGGGCTTGGTAGCTCATACCTGTGATCCCAGCAGTAGGGGAGGCAGAGGCAGGATGAGTTTGAGGTCAGCCTGGTCTACAAAGTGAGTCCAGGGCAGCCAAGGCTACACAGAGAAACCCTGTCTCAGAGATAGATAGATAGATAGATAGATAGATAGATAGATAGATAGATAGTTAAAACCAAAACCAGGCATAGCAGCAGCGGCATAAGCCTGTAATCCTAGCATTGGGAGGTGGAGGCAAGAGGATCCCTGGGGAACACTGGCCCGTTAGCCTTGATGCGTCAGCAAGCCCAGGCAGGGGCTTGTGTTGACCGCTGACCTCCACACGTGCATGCACCGGGACAAAGGGTAAAAGCTCACATAAGTGTGTAATACACACATAGAGAGAGAGCTTCCATTACATGAATAACATGCCCTTCTCAAGGCCACTCATACAATACCTGTCTCTAACTTCCTTCTTGCATTGGGCGTGAACCATGCTTTGTGGTATCCCTGGCCCAGCCGATGTGTCTTTGGCCCGCTGGTTGGCAGAAACCAGCCTGGAAGCCTGCAGTAGCCCTCCGCCTACTCTTTCACTGCTGTTCAGTTCTTGTAACGTGTGGCTCTTTTGGGGGGTGGCTCTGGGAGAACCTAGGTCCTTGTTTCCCGGTGCACTGGGCAGTGAATGGCTGCTCTCAGGATCTGCCGGCTCCTGCCGCTACCACCCAACACGTGGACCAGCCGGGACATCCTGCCTTGCTCTGCCCTCACTGACACTTGGCCTCCGCCAGCCATGCCAACACGTGTGCGCTCAGGAGCAGGGAGGGCACCCTGCTGAGCGGGGCTGTTGCCCGATCCCTGCTATTTCCTCTGCTCCTGGGAGGCTCGGTGGTCCTGCCTGCTCCTGGGGATGCCCTGTTGCCCCGCCTGCCTCCCTGGCGCTCCAGAAGGTAGCCTGTCCTAGGAAAGCATTTACGATAACGTGTAAGATGAGTCCTCTAATGTCAGCACATGGTGGGGAGCAGGAGGTCTCAAGTTCAGAGTCACTGTTGTCTGTATAGTGATTTCAAAGCCAACCTGGGACATGTGAGGACCTGCCTTCTCACACACACACACACACACACACACACACACACACACACACACAGACTTTGGGGACTTCCTGTTATGTCCTGTAGCCTGTGCCCCCTTCCCCCCTTGTAAGTCTCTGCAGCTATGGCTGACACGTTGCTCAGAGGCCATGACCTCTCAGATGGCCTGACCCATGGCCCCACTCGGCTTGTCAGGACTGCAGACATGAGGGACAATCCCAGGAGAGGAGTCAGGCTCCTCCGTCTGTGGACTCAAGCAACCACAGATTGAAAGGGTCAGGAAAAATCTACCCGAAGTGTGTACAGATCCCTCCCTTTTTTTTAATTGTCACCAGTCCCTGAACAGTTCAGCTACTTACACACTTTACATTGCATCTGTTTCATAAGCAGCCTGGTGAGGGTTCACAGCTTACTGGGGGGCTAGGGTGATCTTGGGGTAGGGAGTGCTGGCTATGCAGAGTGAGGAGTGGATTCAGGTCTCCAGTAGCCAGGTGAAAAGCTGGACGTTGGGGTACATGTGGGAGGATGGGCAGGGTTCATTGCCAATGGGTATGTGGTGGGCTCAGGAAGTTGAGAGTAAGCCCTGCCCTCCAAGTAGAGGCGCTACTGCCACAGTGACCCTGCTGGGGGGCTAAGACACTGCTCCCCGCATCCACCTCCACCCTAAGCAGCTCATAGAAGGAGCCAGGGCTCTGGACAAGTGATGTAGTCAGGAGAACTGCAGGCCTGGCCTCCTGTGGTCCATGGTGCTTTCCTAGCAGGAAGAGACAGGACCCCACCTATCCTCTGCCCTTTCCTCAAGGCCCTGATCCTCTGAGAAACATGAAGGCTTTCTGTGCATTCCCCTGCATGTAGACAAGATAGCACTGGCTGTAACCCAGTATGGCTCCACCTGGTGCCTGCCAGCAGCCTTAGGGTATGGAGCCAGGGCAGGGTGATGCAGTGATGGATGAGAGAGTGAAGCTACGCTACGTGGAACCCCGCACACTAAACCTTAATGCCCTCTGAGGTCAGCACCAGCCTTCCCTTCCAGTTTTAGAAGTAGGAGAAGGAGCTCTTGGGAGTTGGTGGTCAAAAAGTGGCCAGTGCCAGCAAGAGCAGGGCAGCAAAGTCATCTATCCTGGACTCCCAAGAGCTAACAAAGTGCAGGCTGTGTGTTTTGGGGTGCCTCTCCCCAGCATTCTGAGGTCGTCCCCTGGGACTTCACCCGTGGAGGCTGCAGAGCCACAGCACGGTCGGTCCCTTCCGGGTCTTCACCTGCACTCTGCCCAGGGAAGACTCCAGGGTGTAGGGACAGTTTATTGGGCCAATAAAATCTCAAGTACACAGTTTCTGAGGCCCCTGAGGTTTACCTCCAACAGAGGCCAAGGCTTTCCCAGCCTGAGTGGTCTGCTCTTTAGAAAGCGAGGGTTAACAACAGCTGACATCTCCCGAGTCCCCATCCAGGAAGGCGCCTGTCACCCAAGAGCGAGCTGTGCTACAGCACCCACCTTGGGATGCTGTCCTGTTGTGTCCTGGCCTCCAGCCTTGGACACACAGAGAGAGACTCTGTCTCCTCCTCGAAGGGTCTAGCCCTGTAGCACCTACTCGCACACCCGCTGTGAAGAGGGCACACAGCTTGTTCTGTGGGTATCTCCTCTCGATGTCTTCCTGGAAAATCTCCCCATCCCTGCTTTCAGCCCAGCCCCATCCTTGCTCTTTTATCATCCCAGTCTGCCTAAGTCCCGCAGGCTCCACCTTGCCTTGCTGTGCTGAGGATCGATGCTGAACACACTTAGCCCTAGTACGAGGCACTCACTGTGGCGTCTCTGCGTTGTAGCTATTGGCACATTGTTAGAACTGAGAAGCAATGGGATGTGGGGGGGTGTGGCACCACGAGGGAGCCCAGTGCAGAGGGGGTGGCTCAGGAGTGGGGCAGCTCAGGCAGAGTGTCCTTGCTACAGCCTTGCCTGACTCCATAGTCAGGATTGCCAGTGTCCAGACTTACAACTGCCAAGCCCTTCTCCCCAAGCATTGTGGTACGTGTTTTCCAGTCTCCTTTTTCCACTGCTGAGGCACAGCCCCAACTCCTGCAGGAACGCAGGCAAGCGGCTTTTCTAGTCTCTTGACTGACATGACCTATCTAAGAGTCCAAACTGGAAGAAGGCTCAACAGGCCCAGGGGACAGAACCAATTGGAGCCAGCCGGCCAGCCAGATGGCCAGACAGACTGATAACTGATCTTATGGAGCTCAGGAGAAGGCTGACTTGTCCAGATTCTGTAGGGCAGGGTGGCTCAGTGGGAGTTGCCAGGCCAGCAAGTCAAGCCCACCTCACTCTACTTTCAGATGACTAGGTCAGACCCACCTACATCCTGGGACTCATCTCTCATGAAGGGATCTGGTCATGGATGTCCAGTCACCCAGAGAAAATTCAGACTGTGTTGGAATGCACGGCTGGGACCTTGCCAGGTGGACACCATAGCTGACCGTCAAATGTTCCATAGCCCCAAGGCCTGGCCAGATGAGCCTGGCAGTGAACTCCTATAACGGGACGCTGCCCACTGTGTGTGTTACACGACTGTTAGCTTTCATGAGATCGTGGAAGCTGAGGCGGTGTGAGGGTGGCTCAGCGCTCCACCTAGGATGGCAGAATGCATTCCCTCTACAGAGACCCCCAGGCCTGGGCAGATGCCACAGGAATGTGGGAGGGCAGAGGGAGGTTTGAGGTTTTTAGTTCAGAAACCGTTGAGAACCCCAGTCCTGTGTTGTGTGGCCCTCAACAGGTGGGAAGGGGCAGCCAACCAAGGGGGAGAGAGGGGGAAAGGTTGGCAGAGCCCTTGATCTGGTGACAGCACACTCCAGGAACACAGCAGGGGTCCGGTTCAGACAGGCAGGCACCTGTACAGAGGCCTGCAAGGACTCCTGTGTGCAGAGGGGGGGGAAGGTGGGACTCATGAGGGGCGGAAGCACAGCTGACTGTGAAGAGCCTGGCTCTCTAGGAGTGTGAACTTAGTCTGGAAGCCTTGAGGGCACCACAAAGGCGCCAAGAAACTCACACCTCCGTGTGTGTGTGTGTGTGTGTGTGTGTGTGTGTGTGTGTGTTTGTGTGGTGCATTTGTGTAGGTGCTTATGCATATGTGTGAACATGCATGTGGAGGTCAAGATCGACAGTAAGGGCCCGAGGACAACTGTACTGTTCGTTCATGAGTGAATGCATGTATTCGCCATGTGTTGAGTGCCACCGAGTGTGGGTGCTTTTCAGGGCTCTGAGAACGCTGTGCAGTGTTAGGAAACTGTCAGTTCCGGCGCCTGGCATGCTCACCTGCTGTGATGGTGCATGGGCCATGGGATGACAGGGCAGAAAGGGAAGAGGCAGAGAGGCCCCTGAGTGACAGGACACCTGAATGAGGAAGCAGACGCTGTCAGACACCTGCAGGGCTCAGGGAAGAGCATCGAGAGTCAGGGCAGCATGTGCAAGGGTCCTGAGGTCAGGTTGGCTTGCTAGGCCAGGTGAGGTGGTTGGTACAGGTTGGGTAAGGAGGGCTCAGGAGGGGGGGCAGGGAAGAGTCCACAATTTGGGTGAGTCTGCTATGCAAAACCCCTTCCCACTTGCAAGTGTCTAACCCACGACAAGCTGCTTGAAGAATGGAAGATCTGGACTGCTCTGGTGAGGTACCACACATTTGCTCCTCAGAGTTGCAGAGACTGGAAACCCAAGTTCAAGGTGTAGGTGGACCTTGCATCAGGCTTATCAGAACATGCAGGAAAGGGGACCCACACGGAGGTGCACCCCTCATGGCTAATCATCTGTCAGGGCCCTCTCCAAACGCTCTCAAGTCAGGCATTGGGAATTGATCATGTGGCTGGGGTGGGGTCGGATACACCAAGTACAGCCCAGAGAAGGCCTGTATCTACCCACTGAGACAGTCCAGCAGAGAGGCAGGACCTGGGTCTCCCTGGGCTTAGGTCCACACTCTGATGCCAGGCTGAGAGCCATTGCGAGAGCACCGAGATGCAAGCAGTGAGAGGCAGCTTGGTATAACGGAGGGTGTCTGTGGCTGTCTGGAGGGGGCTCTGGCAGGTTTGGATAGACGGGCAGCCTGGCGAGGCTCCAAGGCATCGTTGGTAATGATGGGGTATATGAGCTTGGTGGTCCCTTGGGTGTGACATTGGCGCTGAGGTTGAGCTCAGTGCTTGGTAGCAAAGGTGGGTAGTGGAGGCGGCCCTGAGCACACAGACTCATAGGGGCTGTGCTGGCTGGAAAGGAGAATGGGTCCCTTGTGGAAGACAGGTCAGAGGGAGCATCCATCGGTGGTCCTCCTTTGCCAGCGCCTCCTGTCAGGGTCCCCACTGGCACCCTACTTCTGATCCATGATCACCTTTCAGCTGTCGCCTCTGACCTCCAGAGCCATAGCTGTCCAGCAAGCACTTGGTTTCCGCCTCCTCCCAACCCCTGTGCTTCCTCATTCACAGCATTCAAAAGACACGGCTCCCACTGCACTGTGATATTTTTAACCAAGAACATGGGACAATATGCATCTGATGTCTCTCAGATATCAGAGGAGACTGAAAATTCTTTCGTTCTCTTGTTTTCCTTTTCAAAGGCAGCGTGAAGTCGGAAGTACCCAGGGGAATTCCGCCAGCCTTCCCCAGAGCTGGCCCACAGGCCTCTTTGGCGGGAACCTGTCCCAGGAGTGGCCTGTTCTGCAGACAGGTATGTGACACTTTCTACTCTGCCGTGGCTGGTTCTCGGTGGCCAAGGGTGGCCCGTGTGGGCAGGCGGAGGGAGGGCAGGTGACCTGAGAATGGGGGTCAACAGAGCAGAGCCATGCTCTGCCCAAAGGGGTGTCCACACTGTCCTCTCCCCTGTGGATCCACCTCCCTAGCCCCTCCCCCATGTCGTTCACCTGCCCTTACCCCTCCCCTCACTAAAATGCAAATCAGCATGTACATAATAGATAATTAATAGACTGATCAGCCAGCAAGGGAGGTAAGTAGATAAATAATTTTAATTATCCTTGGGTTGCTCATAAATTCCCTCACTGCCTTTTTATTAAACTCTGTTTACAAGAGTCATTTATATTCCGTGTCACTGTGCCAAGCTCTCCCCCTCCTCCTCCTCCCTGGCTCCCTCCAGGTCTGACCTAGAGTGGAATCACACTGTGTGACCACAGCTCTGCTCCTACTGGGGCCCAGGTCTCAAGCACAGGGAGTGAAAAGCTTTGCCCAAGAGTGCAGGCTGTGCAGCTAGAGGAAAGATGGGCTCGGCTTAGCCCAGGCACTCCCACCCTCTCTCCCCAGTGTGGCTTGGGCCAGCTGGGAACCTTGGTTACACTTGGCACCTGTGCTGTGGCTGTGAACTCATTCTTCTCCCCGGGGATGCCCTTGGCCTATGAATAGCCCTGGCGGAGCTTCCTCGGTACTCCGAATGCCAGGAGAGAAAGCGGGTTAATACACACAGAGCAAAGCTTCTGCAGAGAGCCAGCGATGCTCTCCACGAGGTATGGCTGGGTGGAGCCCCCAGGAAATGAGGATGGGAAAACAGGCCCTTCGTCCTTCTCCACCCCAGGTACCCTAGCCCTGATTAGTGGGTCCTGGGACCCATGGTGGTGAACGTGCCAGCTTTCCATGGAGCTGAAAGTCAAGGTGGTGCTGGAGGGAGGCGGTGTTATGAGGAGGGCATCTTTCCTTGGGAACCTTCCTCATGTATTCTTTGCCTCTAGTTCATTGTGTTGGCGTCACCTCATCAGCATGCAGGGAGCAGAGGGAGGTCCTGGATGGCTGTGGCAGGGGCTTGATCTGGTCCTATCCCAGACCATAGGGTGATTTGGATTGAGTTGATGATCTGGGAATACTAGTGAGTAGAGAACAGAGGGCGGGGAGCTGAGCAGGGACCAGGGAAATACTTTCTGAACTCAGACAATGGCCAGGGCTGCTCTGTTTGCAACAATTCTCATGAGCAGCTGAGTGTCAAGTGCTGGGAATTGGGCCTGTCAAAGGGCTGTGCACAGAGCTCGGGCTGCCTCCAGCTATGGGTCATCTCTTCAGATTCCGGTCAAGGGCTATCTTGAGTCTGTGTCTTACTGATGATCATGCTGTTGTGTGCACAGTTGCGCTCCCCGAGCTCAGCAAGGTCATGGCCACTCAGCTCCATGGCAGCAGAGCTCACACCTGGGTTATTATCCAGGCCCAGAGCCCCTCTCCTGCAGCCACCATGTCAGGGAATGCCCTGCAGAGCACAAAGCTGTGTCGCTCGGACCCTTCCTAGATTTTGCTCCTGGAAATGAAGTCAGGCTGTGGCTGTTGTTGCTTTGAAGAAGCGGGCTTGTGATGGTAAAATCCAGGTGTCTTCCAGCTGCTGGCCTCCACAGCCACTGCCTGTGGCTGCTCCCCACCTTTCTGCAGCAGATTGTCACTGGATGGTTAGCTGGCTTGTGCCCTCTGCGGACTGTTTCTGCCTCCTTGGAGGGAGGCTGTTTGCCCTAGGGTGGAGGGAATGCAAGCTGAGCAAACAGAAAGGCCTTTTAAGTTCCACTCAGTAGAATTAAAGTCTGAATAATGGCTCACTGGAGGTTCCCTGCCCTTTGAAGAGTTTGTGTAGCTCAGAGCTTTGCAGCCTGCCCTGGGCCTTGCCTGACCCACACAGGCTGAGTGGGAAGGAAGCAGGGCCAGGGAGAGGACAGAGTTCACAGGAGGCATTTTGAACGTCTCTTCCATGTTAAGAATCACGATGCCTGACCACCAGGCCCACCTTAGCTGTGTTCTTTCTATGTCAAACCTCTTAGAAGGTGCCACCCCAGCCATCCCTTAGAGGGCAGCTGCTGATTCGGCTTCCTTAAGCCCAAACCCAGTGCCTCTGGGCAGCACTGAGTAACTGGCTTTTCTTATCCCTTTGGGGACAGTCTTAGTGTTTCTTCTCTATCTCTGTTCTGTGGAGTTGGGTGGGCAACAAGGGAATGAAAAGAATAATAAATCAAAGACATGCTCAAAATGATCCCTGGGTGTCATTACTCATGCCAGCTAGGATGGCAGGGCGTGGCCAAGGCCTGCTTCCGCCATCCCAACACACACCGACGAGAGCCCTAAGTCCACCAGCTCCTGCTTCACATTCCCTCAGAGCCGACATTAGGAAGGAGTTGACAAGTGACTGATGAAGAGCAGCTAGGTGACACTTCTAGTCACTGTCTTCTCCCAGATAGTCTCTGAGGGCAAAGCTGGGCTGGGCTGTCCTCTGTCCCCTGAGACCAAGGGCTCTGGACAGTGCAACGGAGACACCCTTTGTCCAAACCACAGGCATGGGTAGAGCATTTAACTCTCATGTAGACATGGGTAGAGGTGCCGGCAGGATATTGTTCCAGAATGTGGTTCCCACTGTGAACTCTCCGGGTTGTCACTGAGTATTGTCAGCACTCCAAGAACTGTAGAGTAACCCAGAGCGATGGACTTTCAGTGTGTGCCCCTCCTGCTCTCCCTCTGAAGACCGTAAGTCAGACTCCCCTGAGGTCAGAGACCTGGACGCCTCTGACATGGTTGCTATCTCTTTTCTAATTATTCCTTTTCTTTCTTTCTTTTTTACACCTCTGCCTCCTGAGTACTAGGTTTATAGGCATCATGACCTTGCCCAGCATTTTTTTATTTTTAATTTTTAAGACTTATTTTTATTAAGTATATGTGTGTTGGTGTGTCTGTGTGTATTTGTGTGTGTGTGTTGGTGTCTGTGTGTGTAACTTTGTATGTGTCTGTGTGTGTTGATGGGTCTCTATGTCTGTGTGTGTAGCTAAGTTCATGCACATGAGTGCAGATGCCTGCAGAGGCTGGAAGTGTCAGACCCCTAGAGTTATAGGTGCTTATGAGACTACATAGGTGATGGGAACCAAACTTGGGTCTTGTGCAAGAGCAGTGCATGCTCTTAGCTGCTGAGCCGTCTCTTCAGCCCTGAGGATTACTGTCTCTTTAAATGAAAGTTCACACACCTTCTCTACTAGACAGGAAGAGAGCAACTGCAATCCTTCTGAGAAAATGTAGACAGGACACCCGCTGTGGTGTCCCAGGCGTGTCCTCCCCTTGAGAGCTCTTTCAGCATCGCATGAAAGCAGATTCCCACCCTGTATCTTGTCTTTGCTTTGCTTTGCTTTGCTTTGCTGCCCTTCGGTGATCGCGTCTATTGTCTTGTGCAGAAGCACCATTTTGCAACCAATCCTTCCAGGCCTGTTTGGAAGTGCCGGGGCAGGTGTCAGACACTGACCAGCTCCAAATTCTATGCCACATTTTGTTTTGTTTTCCGAGACAGGGTTTCTCTGTGTAGCCTTGGCTGTCCTGGAACTTGCTCTGTAGACCAGGCTGGCCTCAGAGATCCACCTGCCTCTGCCTCCTGAGTGCTGGGATTAAAGGCGTGCACTGCCACTACACAGCTCTATGCCACATCTTAAAAGACCAGAAGATGCACTTTTCTAAACAGGAATTAGGAGATAAGTGTTCACATTAGAAACAGTCTGCATGTATAGATTTCAAATTCTTTGCAAAGTAGACTGCCCGGTATTAAGGCTCACACAGTGTATGAATTCTCCACTCCCACCTCCCCCAAGTGGTTTTACCCATCTCCAGAGCCCTCCCTTTCCCCCATGGAGGCCTTTCCCAGTGCACGAGATGTTTGTGAAGGGTGTGTTCATACACACTGACATGCACACATATGATCAGCCATACACACAAGCATGCATGCAAGTATGGGTTCACAGATAGGCACACACGCACACGCCTGCCCACGTGCGTGCCCACACCCTTGTGCTCTCAGATACACATGTGCATACACACAGGCCTATACCCACAGCTCCGTGCAACCACATGCATGCAGGCGCAGCCACACATATGTGCGGGTGCCCACACCCAGTGTTCAGCAACACGGCCGTTGTCAGCTGAAGGCGATGCTAACTGAATCCTTGCTTAATCACATCTGTGTGTCGAGAAGTCTGCTCCCAGCAACCACCCCCAGGGAATGCGCAGTCCCAAGGATAGAGGGAAGCAGATGCTGCTGGGGCTGTTGGGCGGGTCATCGGCCCCAGCCCAGGTGACTTATCATCTAGTGAGGAAAACAGGAAGCCCTCAGAGGAGACCACTGACTGAAACACCCAGTCCCAAACGCAGCCCCGTGCCTGCAGCAGCCAGAGCGTGACATCATCAGCTCCCGCTGATAGCGTCCATCCCCGAGTCCAGCTTGGGGATGAAAGCTCCCAGGGCAGAAAGACAGGCAAGAACAGAAGCTCCGGAGAACAAAAGTCTATGGAGAACCCTCAGCGAGGGCTGTCTCAGAGCACGTCTGTGCGAGCGCACTCCCCGCAGACGGAGGCAGCCATGTCTCTGCTGCGTTTACAGCAGTTTTAGGTATTTGTGCCTTAAGCGTAATTTGCTGAATTGAAATTCATACAGCATCGGGGTGAGCCTCCCATTCAGTGGAGGTCAGTACAGCTGACACACTTACACTGAGAGCCCCTGGTTCAGGTGTATTGCACATTGATCTTAAACGTGACCTTGCTTTAAAAGCAGTCCCGGCTGTCACTAGCCCTTACCCCTCGGTTGCTGTGTACTTAGCAAGCCAGGGTGTCCTCCCTGGCACAGGGAGCTCGGAATTCAGTAGGAGGCATTTCTTCCTTCTTTCATACTCCAGGACCTGAGGGATGCCGGGACCAGCAAGAGCAAACGCTTGACTCGGTGCTGAGCTGAAAGCAGCTTACTTAATCACCCAGCCTCGGTTTCCCTTCTGTGGAGCGTTGGCATCGTTCTGGAAGGCTGCTGTCTATTGCCTAGTCCAGGAGAACCCAGCAGATACATGGGCTTTTAGTTTATTTTTATCTGTGGCCAACTCCATGCAGCAACTATGCTGTCGACTTTTTTCCGAATTGACACACTCCCACTTGCCCTCGTGCCCGTGCACACACCCACTCACACACACACTCTCACACATGCACACACACACACGCACAAACACACACACACACACACACACACACACACGTACATACACACACAGTCACGTGGCCACTGCACTGTCTACCTCCAGAGCCTTCATGTTCCACAGAAGTGAAACTTTCCCTATTAGACACCAACCCCCTTTTACCCTCATCCCAGGCCTGGCAATTTCGGAGCATGCCACCTTCCCTAAAATCTTCTAGAACCGGAATCAGATGGTGTGTGCAGCACATGCCAGATTTCTTCCTCTCGGATGGTAGCTAACACTCTGTCGCCATGGCAGTCTCCGCCCTGAAGCCCGTCAGCCCCCGGGTTCAGGACAGCTTTCCATGCAGCTCACTATAACATCGCAAACTCGCTTAAAACACTGAGATCGTTTAGCACAGGAGTGTGGTAGCATCCGTACGTGCTGCACGTGCAAATGTGTGCTGTGTGCCCGCCGGCCCGAGGCTGCTGCTGGGAGCCATCTTTGATCACTCCTCACTCTTTAGGCAGAGTCTCGTCCTGAGCCCAGAGCTCACCCATAAGGCTAATTTCACTAGCCAGCTTGGTTCAGGGGTCCCCTAGCTCTGTCCTCCACGAAACTAAATTACAGCTACCCAGCACTTTGGTGGGCTCAGGGGATCTGCACTCCCGCTCTCCCTCTCGAGTGACAAGTGTTCCATCGAGAGTGGCCTCCCCAGCTAGACATTTTCTACTGTACCGTGCCTAGATGTGAGCTCTATAACTGACGCCACGCTGCAGTGTCACACAAAATAAACACACGCACACTCCCCCAAGCTGGGGGCAATAGGTCGGACGCTCCTGCTTTCTCCCTTCACCCGCTGATGGGTGTGAGCTCCTCTCACCCCACACCCCCACACCCCCACTGTGAGGACAAGGTCAGCCCCTTCCACCCCACACCCCCACACCCCCACTGTGAGGACAAGGGCTGCCAGGCGTGGGTCTTGTTTGATCCATCCATCTGGACTCGCTGAAAACAGCTGATCTGGGAACTTGTGTTCCGGGGAGGCACATCGCTGGTTTCCCTGCCCTTGCGTCAAGCTGGCCCCCATCGACTGGTCTGTGGTGAGCAGGGCCAGAGCCTTATGGAGTCTCTGAGCATCTGCCTGTTCAGGTACATCCTGGCAGCTGTCAGTCTTGGTGTTTTTCCCCAGAGCCTAGTAACAGTGGCCAGAAAGACACCCAGAGAGTGGACCACAGCAGGCAGACCGAAGCACGACCATCTTTGTGGCAATGGCAGTCTTTGAGGGAGACACTTTCCCGTCTTTAGGCAGAGCCCCGCTGCTGGTGCCCTGCCCTCTGCTTCCAGGGCTGGCTCTGCCTGCCTTCCGATTATCATGCACGCAGGGACGCCTCTTCCTCCAGGATGTCTGCATTTATCTCGTTGTTAGGAAGAAGGGAAAGCCACATCTGTTAGAAGCTGGGCCTGCGGATCAGCAAAGTGACTGTGTCCTCTCCTTGGAGCGTGTTTTCCTTTCTCATTCTCCCCAGCTCTGCTGGACCCTCGGTGCTCCCAAGAGCGGCATGGAGCCGATTTGGGACTATGTCCATACCTTACGCCGCCTTAACAGAGTTCTCCAGCCCGGCTCTAGCGGTACACATTTATTTTCTCTGTTTCGCAGGCTGCAAGCCCGAGATGAAGGTGTCAGCGGGGCTGGCGCCCTCTGAGGCTGGATAAATAAAAATCTGTGTGCGGTCTTGAAGTGGCTGCTGAGCAGATATTGAGAGTGAGAGGCAGTCTCTCTTCTTGGTCGTCTCCCTGTGTGCTCTGCGTGGCTGGCGTCAGTGTGTGTCCAGGATTTGATAGCTTCTCTCCTCCACCTGACCTCGTTTTTAACTCACCCGCCTGTTTGAAGACCCTCTTCGCCAAAGTGCTGGTGTTAGGACTGGCCCACAGCTCGGCAGTTCTGTCAGAGCTGGGACACACAGAGCTGGGTCTCGTCAGGGGTCTACCTTGGAGAATGGTCCCCTGTTCCACACACCTCTTTATTTCTGGGTTCCTCTCTCACCCCAGCTAGGTTCTTGAGTTCAGCGGCCTCTGCTGCCCTACAGATTGACAGTACCTCTTCCAAAGGCCCCAGGCTACAGGTGTCTGCCTCTCTCCCACCCTGAGCCCCTAATCAACCTGGCTCCTGAGCACAGAGCCTGCCTCATACATGGGGCTACCAGTGTGGGGACAATCTGCTTGCTTCTGTCTGTCCCTGCCATCAACTCCATAGCACAGTGGTGTCAGTTTGGTTTCCTACTTTGAGGAAAACCACTCACCCTCCTCCCCCTGCCTCCACCTCATGGGCTGTAGCATGGCGGGATGGGCAGGCTGACCCTGAACTGAGCACACACAAAGGAGGAGAGGCCTCAGCAGGGAGCACCTCAGACCTGAGCTGGTGACTTCTGATAGCTTAGGCCTGAGATGGTTTCATCAGCAGGACCCAGGATGGCAGTGTGGTTCTGGTGCATGAATGCACCTCATTCTGGGAAGGGCTGACATGACACCCAAGTGACTGCAGCGCTCTCCTGGCACCTTGCTGGGGGAAATGCTGGCGCTGACCACTGAGCTCTGCCTCCCCCATGCCTTACCTGCAAACCCTAGTCAAAAAGAAGTGTCCCAGGCTGGAGAGATGGCTCTGTGGTTAAGAACACTGTCTGCTCTTCCGAAGGACCTGGATTCAATTCCCAGCACCCACATGACAGCTCACAACTGTCTGTAACTCCAGTTCCACGGATTCTGACACCTTCATACCAATGCACAAAAGAATAAAATTAAATAAAATTTAAAAAGTTGTCCCACCCTCAGGTAGTTCAGCCACAAGTCATTACCCCAGGAAACAGGCCCCCAGACACCTACTTCCTGCTCCTCTGCCTTGGGACACACTTGCAATGCAGCATTCCTGACCTGTCTTCCCTGGAAAAAGCAGGTAGAGGGAGAGGTGACTCAAACACCTTTGCCTCCAGTTGGTCTCCTTTAAGCAGAGCTGGCTCCTTTTGCAGGGCATTGCCAGATGGCATCCTGCCACGGCAGTGGCCCCTAGGGAACGAAGTCATTTTTTTTGTTCCTGGAATTGTCCCGTGTGTTCCCTGTCCACTGGGTGCACACCAGCACACTGGGCGCCAGGTCGCCGGGCCCTAGAGTGCTATGTAACAACCTGCTGGCAACCTCTCCCCTCCCCCCCAGAGCCTGACAGCCAAGCATGGATAGCCTCCCGCCTCCCCAGGCACAGGCGGCATGAATTTCCTAGGTCAGGGGCTGGTTGCTGTTTCTGCTTTAACTGTTGGGATTAAGAGGACAGGCTTTTCTGGCCCAGGCCAATTTCTGAAGAACAGCTGGAGAGATGTGGAACTCTGGCTCACTCTGTCTGCTCCTGCAACAATCCAAGGCTCTATCAGCCGGTCAACTGACTGTAAATGAAAAGAGACTCAGACCCGGCCCTCCCCACTCTGTACTGCCCTCCTGACTCCCATCCTGGCTCCGGAGAAACCCACCCCCCTTTGGAACTTCCTTCAACTGCATCCCTCTACTCCTAGCTGCTTGGAGAAGAAGACGTTGCTCTTCTCTGCTGAGGAAGGCAGTAGGTCTGAGATTGTTAAGGTGATGGACAAACAGAGAAAGACACTGGCCAAGAGCCGGGGGGGGGGTTGGGAGACCAAAAACAGGTGCTGGGGAGGAAGAAGGGGAAGACAGAAAAAAAAGGAAAAGAGAAGAGGGGGAGGTGGCGGGAGCAGAGGAGGGGGGGGAGAAAAGGAGGAAGGAAAGGAGGAGAGAGAGAGGGGAAGGCAGGCACGGGTGTGCATGCCCTGTCTGGGGCTGGAATCTTCCATTGGGCTCTTTCCTGGGAGCACAGCCCTGTCCTTGTGGAAAAGGGGGTGCAGGCAGGCAGAAGACCCCCTTCTCTGAAGTCAGTGGACCCCTTGGATGTTCCCTGTATACTCACGTAAGTCATGTGTGTACCACATAAAGTCTACCGAAAACTGTCTCGCTAGAGAACATGGTATGGTTATTACATAATGATACTGCCCCTAACCAGATGAGAACACTGAAATCAGAATCTCTCTGTGCGCGCATGTGTGTGTGTGTGGGGGGGGGGAGGTTATAATTCTAATATTTTGCTGATGGCAGGCTATTTTTTCAGAAAGTTCTTTTTTTGTATTTTCTTTTTTGAGTCTGTGGGCCTGAAAACACCATAAATTCCAAACTATGACATGTGCTGTGTCAGCAGTCTGTGGAATGAATTGGCATTAAATGCAACGAAAATCTCTAATTGCCTTGATTCTGCCTCTGCCCTCTGCCCTCCTCCAGCCCCTGCTCAGAGTCCCCCCCACACAAACACCCCGACCCCAAAACTGTAATTGAAAGTAGAAAAATGCTGTCAGGGTCCCACATTCCTCAAAACTGCCATGAAGCATGCCACCAATGAGGCATCAACTCTAGGGTTGTCCTCAAATTCAGCAGGATGCAAGGAGGTGCTGGGTGTCCCCGAGCTGTGTTCAGGCAGAAGCTCACTGCCACATCTCTGTAGAATGGACAGTGCAGGAGACTGGGGCTCAACAGGCCAGGAACGAAATGTGATGTGGCAAGAACAGCTGAACACTCAAGAGAAAGTGAAATGAAACATAAGCAACACATTCTGAGTGAGTCAACACCGTCCTCCCTCACACAGACCCTGCACTGTGCAGTTTCCGCCTGGCACTGCCTCTGCCCAGCTGCCCACCCAGCAGGCCCTCCCTCCCTGAGCTGCATTCACTGACTGGGAATTGGCTCTGACCCAAATTGCAGAGAGTCCAGGGCCCTTGGTGTCTTCCCTCCCTCTCCTCTCCAGGCCACACATTCCCACTTCCCTCCTGCCATCCCCACCAAACAAATCTTGATTTAAGAAATCAGACCCGACAGCTGTATCTGGTCCTTAACATGCTCCAATTGCCAGGATCTGGAAAATCTGCTGTGGGCAGGCGGGACGGACTCCAAATGCATTTCCAGCGTGGTGGGCTTATCGGGGCATGCGTGTCAGGGCTCAGCCGAGTACTGCATGCTTCAGGGACTCTGGCTACTGCCACCAGATAAAGCCGCAGCCTCTGGGAAGGTCCCCAAATCTAAGCACATCCCATGGTGGACAGACTTGAGGAAGTTATCAGGAAGGTGGCAAAGAATTCAAGCCAGGGACAAACAGCCGGGGTTAGGATCTGATGGAGACTGTCAGCAGCAATGTGAGCCTCCAAGACCGTTCCCTGACTCGCAGTGCGTGTGCCCCGTGGGTGAGGCATGCACACACCTCAGGATGTCTGGGCTCCTGAACCCTTGTTCCCTCGTGCTGCTCCTGCTTCTCCCAGGTGTCTCCTGGAAGCAGCCTCAGCCACTCGGGGGCCATGACTGGGTGACAGCGATGCTCAGTTTAATCTGATAAGCTGCTCTGAGGGTTTCAAGTGTGGATACATTGAGGGAAGGGCAATCATTTACTGGAAAGGAGTGGAAAGCAGGGTAAGCTGGCCCGGCTCTCCTGACTGCAGACGGCGTCCCTGCATGCACAGGTGGGGCGCCCCTGGTGTGCTGGTCAGACTGTGAGAGGCTGTGTCCTTGCCCCTCACGTGTCGGTGGGTTCTCGCAAGCCCCATCCTTTCTCTTCACCGCACAGCTCAAGTGAAACCTAAACTAGGACTTCCTGGCGGCCCCCTGGCTTCTGGCGCATTAACAACCTGTAACGTTCTATTGCTGTGAGGTAGCAATCCCCCCATCCGCCACACCCCCTCCCCAAAGAACAGATTAACTACAAAGAAGAGTGACTTGGTGTGAGCCCAGAGAAGGAGCTCGACCCTCCCTTCAATGTGAACTTGACCTGACCTTCTGGGTCCTCAGTCTCCCCACCTCCCCACATGCTCAGATGAGGCATCTGAGCTCTGTCGGGCACCTGTCTGGCTAACTTTGCCAGAGAAAAATTACAAAATATAATATAGGAATGGGGCATCGATAATGTGACAGTTAAATGAAGAGAGGCTTCCTGGGCCCCAAACTCTAGTGTTCCTGCCAAGGAAGGGGGCAGAGCATGTATGGAAAGCTGGGGCATAGCCTCCAGGGAGGGCTCGTTTTCAATACCAACTTCCCGAAGAAAGGCCACACTGTCAAGTGAGATGTGTCTGCGTCTTACTTTTTTCGACATAAAGGAAGCGGGTGACTTTCCCCCAAAATGTAGTTTTGCGTTGGTGGAATCAGAATACGACAGGCAGAGGTCTCTGGTGGCAGAATGGAGCAGAGGAGAGCAAGGAGAGCGAACGGGAGGATCTCTCTAGGCGCCTGGCATCCTGCTGTTCTCTCATTACATGGAGGGAGCAGCCAGCATTCTCTGCAGCATCTGCAGCAATGGACACTTCCAGGGGCAGCGGGCGGGGGGGGGGGGGGGGGCACCGGCATGGTGGCCGAGTGTGTGTGGCGCATTCCAAACCGACGCTATCGCTCCTGCTTTCAGGCGACACGTGTGCGGCACGTTCCGTATGCGGGGGCCACACTGGGGGTGGGTGGCACGGTCTCCGCTCCCCCTCCCATCCTTGCCGGAGCTCGGCAAGCCCCGTATTAATTACCCATGCTATATTTAGTTACTGGAGGAATCACAAGAGTTTAGAGCAACAGACTGAACACCAATGAAAACGGAGGAAAGAGGAAGCAGGGGAGTTGAAGACGGAGCCCCCGGGGGCTGGGCCGGCCGCCTCAGCTGCTGAATCCCATTAAGTAGAAGCGACTGGGCACATCTGCCATCTAGGCATTGTGAAATTCAAGGCTCAACTCTGTTTCGGAATGACTAAGTCACATGGTGCCCCAGTTTCTCCTGTTCAGCCAGCAGGGTCCCCTTCTTTCTCCTGAGCATACAGGAGCCCACGAAGCTGGCTAGAAAGTTGCGGGGGCCATGTTCTCACTGTGCTCCGTGAGCACACAGACTCTGCTGTGCTGCCTCCAGACCCTGAGAACAACGAGGGACTTCGGAGAAAGCCCCCGTTTGGTCATGTCCCCAGAGCAGGGGGGCTCCCCACTCCATGGATCCCGTAAATGATGGCATAGAGAGCAGAGCGTGTGAGAATGTCATCAGCCCCATTCTGCTTGCCTGGTGGACAGCATCTCCAACCTAAGGCATGCGCAAGGTACTTGAGTAAATTTCCACACAGGGAGCGGAGCACCACAGATACTTGCTCTGCTTCATTATAAATCCACTCTGGCGGCTGGCTCACAGCCTCGGAGGCTTTCTTATCTCCTATGCTTCACCCTGCTGATAAGTATGGGCCTCCCTCATCCCTAGGGCACACGGGGGAGAGAGCTGACTGCACAATGGAGGCTCCAGCCACCCTGTGTCACAGTCTGGCCCTCAGAGCTGCCGTCTACAGCCAACTGGCAAGCATGGTGCTTCTGCTCCATGCACTTAGTCTTGTGTGTGCACCTGTGTGTGCGTGTGTACCAGTGTGCAGGTGTGTGTGTGTGTGTGTGTGTGCGTGACCGTGCGTGTGCATGCTCTGGTTACTACATCTGGTGGGTTTTTGTGTTTTGTTGTTGTTGTTGTTTCCTTTTATGAGACAAGGTCCCTCTTACTAGCTTGGAGCCAGACATCCAAGGAGGTTAGGATGGCTGGGCTATAAGCCTCAGGGATCCTCCTGTCTTGATCTCTCCAGCTCTAGGGTTTACAATTGTGTGCCACGTCACACAGCTTTTACATGGGTTCTGAGACGGAGCTGAAATTATAGCATCTCACTGACTAAGCTCTCTCCGCTGGACTCTTGTTTGGCCAGCTACACATGCTTCTCCATGGGCCTTCACTTCTCAGCCCTCTGCCCCTTTCCTGAAGGCCCAGCAGAGGTAAGGGAAGGACTGAGAGGCTGTGAGAGAATCTTTTCAGAAAGGCAGGTGAGCCAGGCTGGCCTGCTGCTCTTCAGCTCCTCTGGTAGCAGAGATCCCTTGATATACTACCATGTCCTCAGGGGCGGGAGGACTGTTTTTGCATATATGGAGACATGTCTCCAAGCACCCATCACCAGAGCAGAGGGGTAACTGTCCAGACACTGTGCGATGCATCCGTCCACACCAGTCCTTCTGCCTTGTCAGAAGCCAGAGCTTCTCTGGTTTTGGTAAGCTTTCATCCTAAATGACATTTATGTCCCTCCAGCTTGAACTCAGAAGGCCTTTAGCAAGGCTCCTTTGTGTCTGCCTCCAGTTCCATTTGCTAACTGGTTGCCTGGGGCCTTCCTGCCTTGGCTGCACAGAGAATGGCATCTGGCTGCAAACATGACTGGCTAAACTGCCTCTCCTTCCCCTCACTGAGAGCTCAGGCCTGCATTCGGGCCATGACCTGCTGCCCCACACATGACAAAGCATGAACTTCTTAGGTGAGGAAAATTAAGTCTCTCTCAGGCTGACGTGTGTTCTCCTTTCCAAGCCTCCTATGTGACCCTCCCTAAGGCTTCCCTGGTGGCCTTTCACTGCCCACGTGCTGCAGGCCACACCGGTTTGGGACCCCTCTCTTAGCCACTCTTGCTTGCGTCAACGCCATGAAGCATGCTTCGGCTTGGCTTCTCCCTTTGTCTAAACCCTGAGGGGAGCCCACCTGCTGGCTGGAGTGTTTTAATCCACCCCCTGCCTCCCTGTCACAGGAAGGGCTGGAGTGGTGCACAGCCATCTCTTGCCTGGGGTCATTAGTTATTTTTAGCAATCAATGTTATTGATGCTGTGATCGCCAAGGAAGCCACCAGAGAGCTGTTCTTCCAACTCATTACATTGAGTTGAACTATCCCCCTTTTTATATAAATCTTGACACATAAAGACAAAATACACCACTTTCTGAGGGAAGTTCTGAACCAGAGGGGAAGAGCAGGTGGAAGCTTTGAGTGCTCGAAGCAGCATTAAGGATGACTCCGGACCGGGGTGGGGGTGAGCCCAAGGCTGGTCTGTAGCTGAAGTCACACCTAGGAAGAAGGGGTGGCTCTGGGCTGTCCCAGCACTGAAGTAAGAAGTCAGGAAACTGAAAGGAACAGAAAATGTACAGATGTTCCTTGAACTCAGCTCAGCACTCAAGGGCCGAGCCAGCTCTGGACGGAGGCTGGGAGCTGACAAGGCCCTGGGTCCCAGTGCCTGCTGCTCGGAAAAGCCGCCCTGGCTATCCACACAGCTCCACGGAGGGAACAGATCTTGTTTGGGATACACTACACGTGTGGCCAGGGGGCGAAAGAAGCCCCCCTCCCGGGGTGGTGAACGCAGCCAAGCTGTGAGACTTCCGAGCGGACAGAGGCTGGCAGGACCCGCTGGAGGCTGCTGCCCTTTCTGCCTATAGAAGGGCGCACTGTGAAGGAAGGAACGCTCCAGATCTCGCGA
The DNA here is from genome assembly GCF_907164565.1 of Psammomys obesus. NCBI lineage: Eukaryota > Metazoa > Chordata > Mammalia > Rodentia > Muridae > Psammomys > Psammomys obesus. The sequence continues at coordinate 13,700,487 of NW_026596131.1, read as the reverse complement.
TAACTTTTCAGGTACAAAAGTTCTGGGAAGATGAGTGTGCCTGGCTTTCCTCGGCCCTCCCTTGTGTGTGCCACTCCTCCACCCCCACCCCCGTTGGTCCCCAGCACCTGTGAGGCTCACTGCTCCTTACTTCCTACTCCTCGTATTCCATCTGCAGGAAAAAGTGTCAGTTACTGGGTAAAGACCTGAAAGGAGGTCCTTAAAGGGGTAAGGTTTACTGTGGCTTCCTGCTTCAGGGGAACTTCAACCCATCATGGCGGAAAGGCATGATGGTGTTCACGGTAGGAGTGTGGGCCAGCTAGGTGCTTTGTGTACTTTCTGGCAGAGAGCACAGACCAGAACTAGAAGCTGCAAAACCTCCAAGGGCCTGCTCTAGAGGCCCTGCTTCTGCCAGCTGCTCTCCATGTCCCAAAGCAGCACCCCCAGTCATGAAGCAACAGCTAAAGTCCCTTAAGCAGATTTCTGCATTAGGGAGACAGTACTGAGCCTCAGGGAACGGAGTGCAGAGCTTCAGGAAGGAGGGAACAACCACCATGCTAGAGGCTAGAACTGAACCTATCATGTCTCTCTGCTAGGGACCCAGGACAGCACTGTGCCGAGATTGGAGGAATCAGAAGCGGCGGCTGGGGCCTGGGAGGGAAAGGTGAAGGATTATGGTGTCACCAGATGGAAGAATCTGTAATGCGGCTGGAGTGGAGGGAGGACTTCCTTTTAAACAGACAGGTAGACAAGCTGGCTAGCTCATGGCCTGTGTGCTCACCTGTCAACTCTCCTGGTGAACAGGGAACACCTGTTTCAAAGTGCACACAAGCCCTGGTCCATGTGGATTTGCATAAAATGGGACCAGCAGTGAACAAGCAGTGTAGTTTGCCAGATGTGGGGCAGAGCAGGAGAGGGAGGGCCTCAAGGGTAAAGTAAGAGCTCGTGAGGGCCTGCCGTAATGGTGACATTTGAGACAAACAAGGGCACCAGAACAGACCAAGTGGGGCCTGGTCACTGCCTGGTTCTGCTTGGAGTGAGGGAAAGTGAAGCACCCAAGTCTGATCTGACTCAATGGGCAAGTTAAGTCCTGGCCACAGACCTCAGCCAGTGGGGTGATGGGTGACTCATAGTTATTGAAATGTGACAATTCTGAGAATAAGCGGGTCAGAGCAGGCATTCCAAAAGCCAGTTATGCTGCACAATCGTGAGGTCCTGAGTAGTCAGCATGAGCCGAGGTCTACCAGAAGGTCCGAGACAGGGAGTCTGTCCTGCAGTCATTGAGGTATGTCCCCACTCCCCATCCCATCGCTCACTGCCAGAACAGTCTACCTCAGAACTGCCAATCTTTCCGGTAGAGAAGGGTCCTGGGAGACCTCACCAACAAGCTGGACCTGTGTCCTGGATGCTGGACACCCACACTGAGCTCACTGGGCATTCAATGAAGCCCAGAAGTTGAAAGGCAAGGGTCTCCAGCACCTCTTCTCCTCCCCAACTCTCTGTAAACCTAGAGGGAAAGGGTCCAATGGAGGTCCAACCCCCTTCCCTCTCCACAGGCCTTTGTTCCATGGTGGGCAAATTTGGGAAGGGGAGGAGAAGGATACAGGAACAGAAAGGCAAGAGCCCCTCTGCCTTCGTGCAGGCAGGGCTTCCAGACCATGAGGCAACTGTACCTCAGTGGGGCGTATGCCTGCTCTTCCCAGTTCCATCTGCCTGCCAAACAGGAGGCTTCTTCCACGTGACTCTGCCCCACTCACCCCAGAGCCACCATGGTGGCCCCAAGGCTGCTAGAATCAAGAAAGTTGCCCCCCGGTAGCAGTTCCTAGCATTGCACACTGGTCATGTGACTCCGTGGGGCCATGTACCTGTGGAAGGGACAGCACAGTCCCGCTGACCCTGGGCAGGGGACTCCAGCCAGCTGAAGAGGACTCGTGTGTGGTGCTTACTCCCTGCTGGTTCCTCTGCTTGCCCGCAGTCAGCCTTGTTGGGTCTTCCTCTCCCACTCTGGTGACAGCCTGGATTGATCGCTCCAGCTCTACCCTTTCATTTTCTCATACCAAGGGAGAGAGAACTAGAAAGCAGGAATCTCCCAGCGAGAGGCTAACAGCAAGCGTGCAGGGCACGGCTTCCTCAGGAAGGCAGCCATGGACTCCGGCCCATTAGCGGCCACCAGCTCAGGGTGTTCCCAGCACACTTCCCTCTGTTAGTGCTGCATGGGGCAGGAGCTGGCAAGTCAGTGTGACAGCAGCAGGAACAGAAGCACAGTCTCTCTCCTGTTGAGACAGCACTGCGGACAGATGTTGGGGTGCCGGCCTGAAGAGGGCGCAGGGAATCTAAGCCCTGATGCTAAGAAGCAGGAGGCTACTGGTCACCTCTTAGTTCTCGGTAACGGCTGTGGCCCGGGAGCCAGTCCAACCCACAATGCCACTCAAAACAACCACATTTCGGTATCTTAAGGCTCAGAGAGGTCAAATAGGGCACCAGCTCCAGCAACTACCTCCTCTAGCGGCTTCCTCGCCCACTGGCTTTCTGTGTAGGACAGACATGCCCTGTCCTACACAGAGCAGAGCCCATCACACAAAAAATGCATGCTCCTCCAAGCAGATAGAGGAGTGACTGGTTGGTCATACTGCTAGATTTTCAAGAAACCACAGACTTCCAGAGGGATGGCTTTAGAATGCCGCTTCCCCGGTGCACTTAAGTATTTGTTTACACAGCATTACCTAGCTGGTGGAAAGGCTTTGGGGCAGAAAAAACCATTGTATAGCAGTGCATGGAGACGCTAACTGAGGATGGTGAGCGATGAAGATGACGTGTCTGAGACTGTTGTTGATGGCAGCTAGCGCTGCTGCCAGCATCCACACAGAACTTTTCACCAGTGTATCAGTCTTACTGCTGAACAAGGTCTGGAAGCAGGACAGTGCAGTGGCGATTCTGGGGGCCTGTTCATGACACTGTAGCCATTCCCTTGGCTGGGACAGAAAAGGTGCATGCCAGCATTGGCTGTCTCTGTACAAGAGCTAGGTACTGAGTCAGAGGAAGACATGGCTGCTCTTAGCCAACCTTACAGCAGATGATTCTCAGGCATTCCCTTCCTTGCCCTCCCCAAGTTACAAAGGGTGCTCGTGGCCAAGCAGGTCTACAGACGAATAGCCCAGGCTTGGCAAATGTTGCCTGCTGTCCAGTACAGCACAGACACCCATGAGGGGGTCTGAATCTACATCTGGCTTTACAAAACTCTAGGACTTCCTATGACCTGCCTGCAGCAGGGCTGAAAGAGGAGCAAGGGCCCAAGCCTGCCATCTGCACAGCCCAAAGTCCAAGAGGACAGCAGCCATGGAGGAGGCAAGTGGCCATCTCCTGCGGGTCACTGGGAGCCTCAGCAACTCTGAGGGGCCCTCATTCCATCACTGGACACACCATACCCATTCTTAATGGCGTTCTTTTTATTGTTTTTATTTCCCAAATAAAGACATGGCATTCAGCACAGAATAATGTTTTTAAGTTATAAAATACTATAAGCCCAGGGTTTGTTTTTTTTTTTCACTCTTCCAAAACAGTTCCTAAATCCCAAACAGCACACAGACACTACAAATGAGTCTCCATGGCAACCCTGTGTTTGACAGATTGTCTGCTGCTGACTGGTGCCATGAAAATGTGGCCCCAGCAAGAATCAGTGGGCTTTGAGAAAGCAAATGAAGGGATTTCGGGAACCGAGGGGAACCATTTGGTTTCGGGTTAGCCAGGCAGTTCTACCAGTCGGACCCAACACTCAAGGAGAGGCAGAGCCAGATGCCTGCAGACATGACTGCTTCTAGCCACACTCCTCCGTCAGCAGGGCTGCGTGCTGGTGGTTGCAGGGACTCTTAAGACAGTGGGTTAGGAGCAGAGTCCTGGGCTCCCTGCCACATCTGCTATGCCCAGGTCTCTGAAGGTCTGTCACCAGTACACACTACCAAATTCGCCCGAGTTCTCTGAACATCAAAACCCATATTCCAACCAACAGGGAGGTAGATATATCTCAATATGAGGAACTTTTATATATTCTATCTGTTCTAGAGGCAAAAGCAGAGAGCTGTGACGGACAAAAGCAACCGACAGTGGCTGCATCTGTCACGTGGGATAATGGGCCAATGATTTTAGCAGCTTTTCTCCTGACTTTGGCTTGTTTTACCTCTGAAAGTGAAAGCTCATCAGGCCTGCTTGGAAACAAAACTCCTTTGGCTCTTGGCATACGGGGCTGGTTGTTTCTTCTCTGCTTTGGTCCACATAAATTCAAGTGCAGAAAAACCCCCTAGCAGAGTGGCTTCAACACGAACCACTTAAGGGGTAGTTCAGTGTTCATGCCCAGCTCAGCCAAAGGGCTGTGTCACTCCTGCAGGTCAGCATGGGAGCATGCTCACTGGCTGCTGTTGCAGTATTTTAAACCAGTACTGGACACTCACGCTAGGCTTGGAAGAGGCATCAGGCTGGGTTGGACCCAGGTCTTCTGGGATACTCAGAATAACAAGCTGCTCTGCATTCTTGGGTTCTATGCTATCCAGTCTGATCAGAACAATGAGGCCTTACCTGCTCAGCCCTGTCCTCCCGGATCCTCAAAAACCCTGCAGATCAGCAACCCATTTGCACCCACTCTGCACCCCACCATGACCACCCACGAGTGCCTTCCCTCCCTCCGCCTCGGTGAAGATAACCACTTCCCCACCGGGCTTTCCGCTAAATCGATGAGGCTCAGCAAGCCAGCGGCTCAGGCTGGGTGCTAGCTTCAGGTCCAATTCACTCTCTCGTCATTTTTCATTCCGAGTGAAATTAAGTTCCCAAGAGCAGAAAAGAACACTTTCCCAAAAAGAAAATGCATCAGCGAATCCCTGAGGGGGAAACATTTTGACACAGAAGTTTCCTTGAAATTCGTTGGGGCGGCACAGACAAGCACCCTCTCCGCTGGCTTCCCCTGCCCTCATGTTGAGTTCTCTGACATGGGAGAACTGGGAGCCTGCATACACCACCCCGCCCCATCTTCTCTCCAAACCCCTCCAGAGCTTCTGGGGTCGGTAATGACCTGCAAGGCATTTGGTCATTATTATCAGACACATCCTCTGCAGCCACAGAGTTACTGTTTAACTCTCCTGTGTCCCTCCCCGATGCATCTTCTCTCCAGATATATTTGTCTCAGCAAAGTCTGTGTGGGTCAGCTCAATGATGATCAAATTAATGGGCCGAGCCTGTGTTGACACGTCTGTTTGCAGCCTGGCAGCGTGTTTATCTCCCTGGCGACGGCCCCCTTCATTAGGGGCTCTGAGCACCCAATGCCATACTGCCTGGTGCCCAGAGAGCTTGCCCGAGTGCATAGATTTAGTTAAAAGCGCAATCAGCCTCAAGGCCGCGTATTGATTTTAACACCTTTTGATGCGTGAAAAGCCCTTGAGGAAGGCACTTGAGTGTCCACATAGTCGGGCACAAATTCCAGCCGGATCTAGCAATTTCATTGCTGGATGGGTTCTTAAGCTGAGCTAGGCACCCCAGCCACTCCAGAAGAGTGCTGACAAAGTATCCAAAGAGCAGTGAGACCAGCCCAGGATGACCTCTCATCAGATCCTGCTGGCTCCTGCCAGGCCCAGTACATGGTGGCTCCTAGGTACCAGAACTCCAAGCTCTACCCTCCTGCCTGTGAGGTTTTGTGGCCAAAGAGGCGTGGGCTTGACTTGAAGTTCCTGTGGCCTCGGTGATGGGCTGTACAGGGCTGGCCTCACATCTGTCTGGCTCTGGGAAAGTCTGGTATGGGCACCTGTCCAGAAGTGACTTGTGTGGTCTGGAGACGGGAGCACTTCATCTCCTGGGCAGTTCTTCCCCTTGCTCCTGTCCACACTCACTGGCAGGCAGTCTTCCTCTCCAGAATCATGGGAGGTTCTGCCCAGAATGTCTAAGTGTTGGGGAGAGCAGAGCTACGTGGGAGACCCTTCCCCAAGGCAGCCCACCCAGCTTCTGGCCACACCCCTCACACAGGACCAGGTGCCTGTGAGAACCGGCTCTGCTGAGAGAAAACAGATACATGTTTCAGCATGCCGTCTCAACCTGCACAGCGCTTCTAAAATCTTTCCCGAAGTTCTGACCAAGAGGTAACAGCTCTTCAAGTGAACGCCCATCTGAGCTAGGGTTGTCCTCCCACCCGAGGCAGCCCTGGAAGACAGGCTCATTCCACGCACTCTGTGCTGCTCAGGGCAGGCATAAGTATCTCTCTGCAATGGGCACGGGGTTGCCCTGTGAGGCATCTGTAGCAAGCCAGATGTCCCCTGAGAGGAAGGGATCAGGTTCCTCATACAAGTGTCCTGATCATGCAGTCGGTGTCCTTCTTCTGGATCTCATCGTCCGGCCTCTTCACACAGGTATCCCCAATACAACTGTCACGTTCTGCTTGTGTGGAGTGTTGGTTTCCTTAGCGTGTGCACACTTGGAGATGTTGCCTTCATCTTTTAATATGGGTCTGGGGATGGTGTTCTTGCCTCTGGACTGTCTACTGCCACCCTAGACAGACAGTCACACACACACACACACACACATGCAGGCATATGCAAGCAAGTGCACACACATACTCACAACCGAGTCAGAATTGTGCATCACTGAGGTCTGGGGGTCTGGGTTGCAGAGACTCTGTTAGCTACCCCTAGATGACACAGGTCCACTTTCTTAACTTCTCAGTGATGGCTGCCTTACACTCTCTTTCCTGGGAGTTTCCTTCTGCAGGAGTAGGCTGATGGGGCCAGATTCAGCGCTGCATCCTTAGCCTGATGAAGAACGGACTAGATGTCTGTGCCTTGCTGGCTGCAGAGTGTGGGATGGACGAGGGCTGCGGTGAATCTGCACTTCCCGAATATGAGCTGGCTGGGCAGGGCAGGGTAGTGAGGGAAACCCGCCTAGAACTGGTGCAAATGAGTTGTCAGGTGGTAGTCACCCTTCTACACTTGGTCACTGTCACCCACTTCCTGCAGTGACGAAGAGGTTCTTGCCGCCCACTCGAACCATGGCATCAGCTTGGAGGTCCTACGACACAGTGAGTGGGGAAGACTGAGATGTTACAGAACGGACAGCTACGTGCTGTAGAGCCGAGGTCATAAATGCGGAGCACCTACTTGGTGCCCACACGGCCAGCCTGTAGAAGGAGAGGGACCTGCCCTTCCTGTCAGTCCACCTGCCCCTCCTGCTGGTTCCTAACACAGGTGCTGTGTCCCCTGTCCACCCTGCCCCATCTCCCCTGCATTCAACCTTTTCCATACCACGATGCTAAGTTCAGCAAGCCAGGATTTTAGACACAGTTCTGCCACTCAGTCTGAACCTCAGCCTCCTTCCCTGTGAGCCGGCTGTAACTATACAGTGTGTCCTAAAGAGCAAATGACAGGAACACAGAAGAAAGCAGATGGCCCTGCCAGCTGAACATGCAGCCACCCCTGGAAGTACTCAGCCAGGGATGGCTGTCAAAACTGCTTCCAGGACCCAGCACCCGAGCAGATGCTGGCCCTGCACACCTGGGGCATGTGACCAGCTGCTCCTCCCTCCTGGCTTCCATTTCCTATCACTAAGGTCCAATGGCCACTGGGTCCCTTCCTGTTCTGCCATCACCTGCTCTGGCCAGTCCAGCTGAGCAGATGGTAAGCCAGTCATGGCAAGTGGCCACAATCTACAGCACGAGGGCTAAGTCAGCAGCTCTGTCCATGCGGCAGGTCAGTGACGCCAAGGCTGCAGGTGGCAGAGCCCCAGGTAGAATTCAATAAACAGCAAAGCCAGCAGCATGCAAGCTGGGTGGCACAGAGTGTTCTCTAGTGCCACCTCCTGGGCAGGCCAGTTTCCACAGAATCCAGCTGGGGCACCTGCCTGGAACAGCCAAGAGAGTCAGAAGGTTCTAGCTTCAAGCTCACCAAGTTGACCTTCTAGGGGGGGGTGGTCCATGGTGGACTGCTGAGCCATCCTGTTACACAGGGCAAAGCTAGCAGCTTGGCATCAGGGGCCCTGATCCTCCAGTGGAATATCAGGAGCAGGGACTCAGCTCTGGGCACAGGGACAGAAGCTTCTCTTTCTAGTGTTTCTGCAGGGAGGAGAAAGAGAGGGAGAGAAAGAAAGAGAGAGAGAGAGAGCACATCCCTGTGAGTGCATATGTCATGGCACACCTGCAGAGGGCAGAGGGCAACCTCGATGCTGCTCTTCACCTTCCACCTTGTTGATGTAGAGTCTCTGTTGTTTATCCATTGTCTGCCCCGGGCCAGCTGGCTCATGAGCCTCCAGACAGCCTTCTGTCTTGGCCTCCCGTCTTGCTGTAAGAGCGCTGGGATCTCCAGGGTTTTGTGTAACTTTCCCACTCGCTCCTCACAGAAACTGAAGGCATGCCTTTTTTAAAAAATAAAATAAATAAAAAAGAGGCTTCGCCCACCTGGCTGTGTGAACCAATGAGTTTACTGGGGTCACTTGGGGGAGCATGGGTAACTCAAAGGCAGCTGCAGTCACCAAAAAGGCCACCCCAGGAATGTGCATCCTTGGAGATTCCTGTACACTTTGCAGTCAGCTCCACTGAGGAGTTCCCTGTCCCAGGCAGCAGTTACTGCTTTCATGACCGGAGGGGGTGCTTTGGGTCTAGAAGTTTTCTGCATTGCCCTTGTCTTTTTATTTTATTTTATTTTTCTTTAAGAGGTCCCCTCCCCGATGACTTCATATAGAGCAGTGTTTCTGTGTACTCCTGTCCGTCCTTCTTCCTCCCCAACTCCTCCCATGTCCCCATTTCAAATTAGTAAACTCTTCTTAAATTATTACTGGTATATGTGCATACACACGCACACATATAAAACTTACTGAGTCCAGTTAGCTTTGCTTATGTGTCCAGGGATGACAGCCTGGGATTGGACAGCTCCTACTGGAATGAAACCCTGAGGAGACGGGTTCTCCGCTCTCAGCCACTGACCACCTCTAGCTCCTCATCTCGGGGTTGGGGGTGGGGTCATATGGAGGTCCCCCTGTCCACTCTGACATCTGAGCCGGTGCTGACATTATGCCAGTCTTGTCCAAGCGTTATCAATGAGAGTTCATGGCTGCAGTTTCCATGACACTGTCCCACAGCACGTCCTGGTCCCCTGGTTCCCTCTTCTGTACCACGAGCATGCCAAGTTAGGGACGGGCAGTCCACAGTCTCAGTTTTCCTGAGTCTTCTATGCCTCACACTCCTGCAAGCAGGGCTAGCTCTTGCCAGGGCACACATCATTTTTAAAGAAATGTACTATTTTAGGAGAAATATGTCAAGTCTTGAGGAACACATCAGAGCCCAGGAATCTTGTCAGATTTGGGGAGGCATGTCAAGACCCGGGGAAACATCAGATCTTGGGGAGCACATTGAGTCTTGGGAACACAAATGTGGAATCTTGACGTTCTGAGACCATAGCAGGAAGGCTCTGGCTGCAACATACTCAGTTCCTAGTTTTTCTGCAATAGCCTCCATCCCAGATGGGCACCTCATCGCCCCCATGGAAGCTTGAGGTTCTGTGCGCAGCCGCAGTCTAAGCTGTGTTTTTTCAGGTTTCCTTCTCACCAAAAGCACAACCCCGGCAGGCTGAGTGCTCTCATTTCAAATTGAGATCGCTGACCCCAGCTGCTGCCAGGAGCAGCTCAGGTCTCTCAGGGCTGTGCTCCCACAACTCTGCTGAAGAGCCTCCTCGCTTATAAGCACCCAGTCCTCAATGGCACAGCCTGGCGACACCAAGAAATCAGTATATCTGTGGCCTCCATCAACATCTCTTTTTCTAAGTGCCAGCACCCTTCACCCATAGAGAGCCCTCTCCAAGCGCCATCCTCAGTGGCTGCCCTTGACCCCTGGCCTGGTGGTGTCTTTAGGCTCCCAGCTGACATGTGAGCCTGGCTTGGCCTGCCGGCTATGAGGGTGGGTAGAGGCCCAGGGCTGGTGGGGCTCTTGGCTTGCAGAGCCTGCAGCTGTGAGGCGGGGATCAGCCGTGGGCTGATTTACAATGTTTCAGGGAGCTGTGTATGGGAACGTCTTCTGGTCTTTAAATTAGTCATGAGGCCAGATCCCACCAGCACAATTAGAACCCTCAGCTAATGATTATTTATGGTATTTGGAATGTGCATTAACCCGATTATATTAAATATTAAACTCAATTGTAGTGCTCACATCTGTATTTACAGTGCGAGATACAGGGCAACCCCATCACCACCACCACGGAATTCTCAGAAAGGTTTTGGCAGAGCCAAGCAGACAGGGCAGAAACGAGCTGTGCTTCTAGAGGGCAGAGGGAGCCTGGAGCCCGGAGCCAGTGCTGGGCGAGGGAGGGGTGTGTGCGGCATCAGGTGGGACAAAGAAGTGACAGGCAGTGTGGCTGCACCGGGTCCTGGTGGAGTGGGCCACCCAGCCTGCGCCGTGCCCTCCTGCTGGCCACACGGCCTCAGAGGGAAATAAAAACAGCCCTGCCATCCTCACCCCCGACTGGCCACGAGGCTTGAAGTCTAGAGCCCCTGGGAGCCCAAGGCTGATGTCCTCTCAGCCTGGCCTCCGTGGGATAGGCAGGGATGCAGATTCCAGGCAGAGGGACCTGGATGGGCACCTGCTCTGCCCTCCTTAGCCCATGGGCAGGTATAAGCATTCCCAGCAGCAGCTTCTTCATCTCTGGAAGGAAGCAGGAGTTACCGCACTCATGGAAGCTGCCAGTGTTAAGGCACACAGACCACACAGGCAGGCGGGGGTCTTCAGCATCTCAAAACATTTGAAAATAATTTTATGAAGATTTCATTTGTATGTTGTGGTGGTTGGCGCTAACTGCCACTTAAGAGAATCTAGAGTCACCTGGGCATGTCTTCGAGGAGCTGCCTTGATTGTTCTAACTGAGGCAACACTGTAGGCAGCGCTGTTCCTGGGCTGGGTTCCTGGACTGTGGAAATGGAGAAAAGCAGCTGAGCAGCAGCAAGCACTCGCCCCTCCCCACTTCCTGACTGCGGGTTCAGTGTGACCAGCATTGTAGTTATCATGTTGTTGTGTGAACTCCCCCCACACACACACACACTCCCTGACTGTGGATACAATGTGACCTCTACACCATTGTGGTTACCATGTTGTTGTGTGAACCCCCCCCCCACACACACTCCCTGACTGTGGATACAATGTGACCTCTACACCATTGTGGTTATCATGTTGTTGTGTGACACCCCCCACACACTCCCTGACTGTGGATACAATGTGACCAGCCTTGCAGACCTCTACACCATTGTGGTTATCGTGGTATTGTGCAACAGCCTAGAAAGATGTGAAGAAATGTCTACTTACCTCAGATAGGGAGTTGACAGCAGACCAAAGTATGCGTATCACTAAAGTCCAACTTGATCAACCAATAAGTTTTATTGGGTTACTTACAGGGCAGAAATGACGTAAAGGCAGCTGCATTACTGAAGCTCGCCTAGCATCAGTGACAATTCACAAGATCTGAAACCCTGGAGTAAGCTGCAAACCTGCAGGCAGATAAGCAGATTGAGAGTGGCTTTTCTAGTGTCCTTTCTAGGCAGCGTGGCTGGTCTCTGCCTCTTCTAGACAGCTGAGAATGCCTTTTAGCATTCTTTCTTGCTTATACATGTTGGGGGGGGGGCTAATGAATCTGGTTAGTTTCAGGGACTTCCTGAAGCTACTGAGTTGTTTACTTCCTGAGCTTAAGGAGCTTTTCTGCAGGATGGAATGTTTCACTACTGCCCCTTTCAACATCAAAGTTTTGGTAACTTTCCTCTGAGGTGGAAGGTTTTAACCTCACAGGAAACTGCCATGCAACACACGTTCTCACATAGCAATGTAACCGGAGGCCTCATGCTCCTGCCCACTGGACCTTCCCACTGTGATGGACTGGACTGGGAGTAAGAATAAGCCCTCTCTCCCGTAAGCTGCTTTTCTTGGGGGAGTCTTACCGCAGTAATGGCAGTAGGCGTTGAAAACCCATGCCATCTGTCCCCATCTTATCACCGGGGCAGGGACTACAGTGAACTCCCAGGTACACAGCCATCACTACCACAGTCCTATCGCCACCCTCCAGAAAAAGCCTAGCCATTGCTACCAGCTCCCAACATCCCACTCCTGACATTGGCCAACACTCAGCTCCCCCTGGCCTCTTGTGTTGTATCCACTCCAGATGCTGTGGCCTTTTCTGACTTTCACTGGCTGACTTGTGTTCAAGGGTCTCCCATGTTGCAATTCGCCGCTGTGGCTGAGTACACAAAAGACCATAGTGTGTTCATCTTGGCCTTCACTTTGGTTTGGACTCATCATCACTTCCTCAGCTTTGTGAGGTGTGGGGCAGCTGAGCTGTGAGACAGTTCTGTGTGGAAGAGGTCAGCTCCCATTGTCTTGATCCAAGCTCAGTTGACAGCAGTTCCTGCCTGCCTGACAGCCCTCTCTGTCTTCTAGATCAAGCTCAAATATGTGTCACTTATCTCCTGGAATTGGCAAGGGTGGAAACCAGGCCTCTGTTGTAAGACAGAGAGTCACCTGGCAGAGTCAGACACACACGGTACTTGGTGAACACTGCCTGATACAGTGCTGAGCCCCACAGAAGCACACCTGGGGACCCTCAGGGACAGTCAGCACCCTCCGTCCTGCTCTACCCAGCTGATAGGGACATAGCAGCATGAGGAAGACACACAGGTTCAGTCCAGGCCCTGAGCTCAAGGCACTGATGGTCTGGGGAAGGGAGAACTGGTTCACAAAAAAGAGCCTAGAGAGAAAGTCCTGGTGATGGCATGAGGGCTGAGGAGAAGACAGTTTGGGGATGGGCACAGACCAAGGCTGATGGCACAGCCTTGCTGGGAGCTGCATGACCAGGGGAGATCATAGGGCAGAGTTTGCCAGGTGGAGGGACAGCTGGCACAAAGGCCCAAGGATGGCAGGAACAAGCTAAATAGACTCTCTAGAAAAATATGGGGATAGAGTGGTGCGGGAGGAAGAGGGGACAGAGACTTAGATGGGGCGGGGGAGAGATTGAGAGAGACAGAGATGGGAGCAGACACAGTGAATGAGAAGAAACGTGGAAAGAGAACAGGGAGGAGGAGAGGGAAGCAGAGAAGACAAAGAATGGGGTGCCCCCCCGGGGTATCCAGGCACAGCTGAGATGAAGGCAGGAAGAGGCCTCCCTTTCTCGCCTCCTTCCTGCTGGATGATGGAGGCAGGAGTGATGGTTCGGGTGAGATGAGGAAGAACGAGGACAGTGAGTTGGGCTCTGGCCTGAGTGGCAGGTAAATCTGGGGGTGACAGGCAGGCAGAAGCAGGACATGGTCCTTGGTAATTAACTGTGCCAGTCTCCCCAGGCCCCGACGTGGGCATTTCCAGATGTCATCGGGCTAGCTCGGCACCATGGTGCTCCCTGAACCTGGGAGAGGTAGGAGGGCGATCAGACCCACAATTCAACACGTAGAGACACCCCACCCACGTGCAGACTGCAGAGGGGTCCTCCAGGGCGCTATGAAGGGAGGGAAGTCCTCGACATCCTCATTTGTGGGGTACTCGCTGAGTGACAGGTCTCTTGAGTAATAAACTTTCATAGGTCAGGGAGGTGGATAAAATCCATGCACCCTGAGCTTGAAAGCAAAAAGTTTGATCCCCAAAACCCACATAAAAATCTGGGTGTGGTAGTGGCAAGTGTCTGTGATTACAGTGCTGAGGTTTGGGGGAGCAGGGACAGGAGGATTCCTGGGGCACTTGGATTGCCCAGCCTAGCCAAAGATCCTGGCCAAGGAAAGACCCTACATCAAAATAAAGTGGACACCATCTGATGACAATACTTAATAGTTGTTATCTGGCCCTCACATGTCCCTGCACACACATGTACCCACACATGCCAGGCATGCACACACAGGCACATCGTTTGCTCCTTGTGGCTATGACAGCTCAACCAAGCGGATGCAATTATCCCTATGCCTCAGATGGGGAAACTGGGGCAAGGCAGTCCAGAACCTTGGGTCAGGTCACAGCAGTGACGTGCTGACAGCCAGACACACGCTGAGAGTGTGCGGTGGCCAGACAGGTGGACACCGAGTTTGTGCGCAGGATCAGCGACCCCCGGGGAAGCCCTGTGACACCCGACTGTCTGGAGGTGGTTCTGGTGCTCATCTGGGGCAGGTCTGTGCCGAGCACCCTCAGGAAGACTTGGATCACGTCAGGTCTCAGGCAGAGTGACGCATGCACAGACTCCCGGTCTCAGCCCCGCCCTCACAAGCCATGAAAGGTGACAAAGTGCAGGTGGCCTTTAGGCCTTGGTGGTGTCACCCTAGGGGGCCTCGTGGGCTGAAAAAGGCTAGAACTCGCCTGGGAGGGTGCTCCTACGACGGGAGAAGAGAACAGCCAGTGAGGAGGCCCTGCCTGTGAGGACACGTCTCTAGAGAAGGAAGTCGGCAGAGTACCGCAGGAGGGAGAGCAGGCAGGATGTGGACCCCCGTTCCCTTCAGCCCAAGGCTCCCTCTGCACCTTCCCCTAGCTCAGGAGCAGCTCTAGGCAGCTGGAGGTGGCAGCTGAGTGAACCAGCCGAGCAAGCCAGCCACCGGAACCAGTTTCACCTTTCTGGAGGTGGCCCGAGCCATTGGCCTGAGGACTGCAAAGTCTGTTTCCTGTGAAGAGGGCAGGGACAAGTGTACCTCGGGGGCAGTGAGGTAGACAATGGGCCCTTCAGGCCAGCAGCAGTACAACACTGGGAGAGGGAAATGTGTATCCAAACTCACAGTTAAGACGAATTCAGCCTCCTCCGCACCGTGTGTTCCGTGTCTATGATTTTAGCCAGCTGGAAACCTTGGGTCAGGGGACTGCTTACGGGCGGAGCAGCTACAGTCCGGGGGGGGGGGGGGGAGCATGTTGATGTGTAGGTGTTCAAGTGCTTGTGCACACATGAGGAGGGTAGAGAAAGACGTCATGTGGCTTCGAGTTTGTCTGCCTATTACCTTGAGACACAGTTTTAAGATTTTATTTATACATTTAATTGTGTGTGTACCAGTGATGGTTGTGTGTGTGCATCCAAGTGCAATGCCCACAGAGGCCAGAAGAGGGCATCAGAGCCCCCAGAGCTAGAGTTACAGGGCTTCTGTGAGCGAGGAACTGAGCTCAGGTTCTCCTCAAAAGCAGTTCATGTTCTTTACCTCTGAGTCGTCTCTCCAGCCCCTCTGCCCATCTTTTTACTTGGGTGCTGTAGATTTGAACTCAGGTCCTCCCTATGGTCGCAGAGAAAATCCCCTTACCCTCTAAGCCATCTCCTCATCCCCTGTAGGTCTTTTTTTTTTTTTTTTAATATGACATTTTCCTGGCATTTGGCGGTATATGTGGTCGGGCAATGATTTAAAGTTTACAAGACGTGTACACAGGCTTTATACGAACCTCACATCAAATTACACAGAGGGCCTGGGCATCTGCAGACCGCGATGTCCACAGGAAGGTCTGGAACTCATGATTTCTTTCTGCTGCCACGTGAGTCCACGTAAATGGATGTTGTCAGTACGTCAGCAGTACACCCCCCTTGGAGCCCCAGGCTGAACCTCAAAATTAAAGGTAAGAAATGGCAAGGATCTCACTCCTATAGACCCATCTGGAACCTAGGGAACATTAAGGTCTCCAGGGCTCCCAGGGGCCCCCAGGAATAGGCCAGTGAGTAGAAAAAAAGCTAGCAACAGCCTGAAGCCACAAGAGGTGCCTGGGCTAGGTGCTGGGCCGGACCTTTGCACAGACTAGCTGACCCCAGAAAACCCCAGGGCCTGGGTAGACCCACCACTTTCCCATGGGAAGAATACCAGGGTGCGGAGGTCACAGGACTCACTGGAGTCACTAGGCCACTGAGGAGTGGGATTAGAGAGGTCCACATTCTACAGTCGGTACCAGCCTTGGAGCTGTGAGAAGCTCCCCGTTGGCGAGCCATAGCCCAGGCACAGCCTCTGAGAATAAACCAGAAGCAGTGGCCTGGACTGGCGGCCGTTGCTTAAACCACCTCTCAAAGCACTGCCATGCCGGCAGTGGGGGCCCATGGAAGAGGACGGCCCCAGGAAAGGCCCACATGCCACATCTGACGATGCTTGGGGCCTAGTGATTCTGTCTCTGGCGACAGCCTGTTTCTTGGGTAGGTTCAGTCTGGGGCTCCAAGGGGGGTTGGGTGTATTGCTTTGTTTTGAGACAGGATCTTATGTAAGTAAGATGCCATGAAACTTGCTGTGTAGCTAAGGATGACCTTGAACTTCTGCTCCTTCTGCCTCCACCTCCCCAGTGCTGAGATCAACAGCATGCATGTTCGGTTTATGCACAGCTGGGGACAGAAGACAGGGCTTCGTGCGGGCTCGGCGGGCACCCTCCCTCCCCAGGCCTCCTTTCTGGAGCTCACGCCTTGTGCAGAGGTGCCCACCCTCGAGTGGCTTGTCCTCTTTGTTCTCAGTGATCCAGGAGGTTCTCTGTCTTCTCCCAGAGTTGCCTGTAGGGTCAGAAGGTCAAACAGAATGGATGGTAGGAGGAAAATCTAAGAGAATGTGGGCTCTGGAGTCAGGGTCCAGGCACCCTCCCTCCCTAGAGAGGAGATTCCAGGGTCCCTTAGGAGATGCCTAGGCTGGAAGGGACGGTGGGGAGACACGTGTTTTTATTGTGGGTCGGGCCCTACCATGCTGGTTAGTACTGAGTTCCAGAGTGTGGAAGAATGGCTAACTTTCAGACCTGACATCTTGGCGTTGACACTGGCCAGTCTGCAGAACAGACAGCAGAAGTGTAGGCGGGCCCCTGGCTCCAGAGGTTACCATCACCACATAGTGAACAAGGCCTTCACCTCCGTGGGTTTTGTGGACTTGCTGCTGGCCTCAACTGTGCCTGTCCACGTGTCTAAGTTGCACTGCTACCTCTTGAGGCCCAGGACGGGCGTGAGACTATCAGATCAGCTCCTGGGGCTGGGCTCCCACTCTGCACCTAGACAGGGCTGTGTCTTGCTTGGCATCCTGGCACGGATGTTGTGTTTCTGTCACTGTCTGCTCTCGCACACCACCGCTTTCCAGGGCTGAGTCCAAGGAGCTCTTCTCTCACTTCCTGTGGCCGCATCGCTCTAATCTCAGCCTTCATCATCATACATGGTGTGTGTGTGCACATGTGTGTGTGACTGTGTGTGTGTTAGTGAGTGATTGTGTGTGTGAGTGTGCATCGATGTGTGACCGTATCTACCTCTGCATATGAGCATCCCTTCTTAGGGAGATACCTTGGCACTTAGGGGTCATCCTAACCCAGAATGGCTGCACCTTACCTCGTTGCCTTTACTGTGGTGTGAACATAAAGTATCCCCACGTCTCCTTTGTTGGGGTGGGGTTGCCATCTGGTGGGCCCCGGAGAAGTGACCAGAGCCTGAGAAATGTCGCGTAGTCCGTGGGTCTGTCACGTGGAGCAGTTGTGACATGGTGGCACGTGGAAAGGGGGTGAAGCAGAAGGGTGGACTGAGTTGGAAGGGCTGGCACCTGGGCATGCGTCCCTGGAGCACACCTTCCCCCGCTCACCATGGTGTGAAGTGTCCAGCGGAGCCTGCGTGGACCGAACCGTGACGGGCGCGACCCTGTCTTCTGTGTTTTCTCCCTGGCTCAGCCCAGGGCAGCATCTAGACTGGGGAGGAAGGGGGTGGGGCTGGGAACAAAAGCCACGCTGCCCTCCTGAGGCGGAGGGACAGCATGAGGTGGCTGAAAAGAGAACAGCATAGCAGGGCATGGTGCCGCACACCTGTAATCCCAGCCCTTGGGAGGCAGAGGCAGGTGGATCTCTGAGTTCGAGGCCAGCCTGGACCACAGAGCAACTTCCAGGACAGCCAGGGCTACACAGAGCAACCCTGTCTCAAAAGCTGGGGGCCAGGGGAAGGCTAGAGAAGTGGAGCAGACAGAGCCTCGGCTCAGCTCATGCTCAGGACGTGTCACTCGGCTCAGAGGTGGGGAGGTATAGAAAGTAGTGGCCTGATGGCTGTGCAACAAAGGGTTGATTTTGGCTTCCAGGAGATGGGGGCAGAGAGGCCCGGATTTCGTGGAGGGCACAGAAGACGGGCCAAGCTCCTGCCCTGCAGTGGGAGATGGCAGCCAGCCCTGCCTAGATGTTAGCCACGGAGGACAGAGCTGAAGTTGACCTTTGTGGTTCGCAGCCCACACTCAGCAACGGGGGAGTTATCCTGAGGCGGGCCAGTTGTTTTGTCAAAAAGAACTTTTTTAATAAGGGAAGTTTTCAGTCGTGGGGAGGGAGGGTGAACCGAAGAGTCACAGAGGCCACTGCAGAGGCAATTTTGGGGTCAGCCAAGGTCTGGTGCGTGACCTTTAACCTCTGCCAGCCCTGAGCACCTACATGCCTGTGACAGATGGAACTCAAATCTGTTAGCATCTAGTGGGCAGCGAGTGAAAAGTGTACTTACTAGTGTTTCTCGAAAAGAGGAAAAGATGAATAAAAGGGAGACAGGAAACCAGGGGTCTCCGCATTGAGGCTGAGGGTATTTGTGATGTACGGGTGGAACTCTATAGCTGAAGGTGGGAGCAGGCGCCCCTTAGCTTGTGGGGGGTTGGGAGTAGATGTGTGCTGACCCCTGGGGAAGCATGGCTCTGGGAGGTCATTTTCCTTCCCTCTTCCTGATGGAGTCCGACATCTGCCAAGCAGTACCCACGGGCTTACACACCTAGACGCATGCCGGGCTTGCCTGTGGCTCGGGGTCTCATTCCCTGAGAAGATGGCGTAACGGAGTTCCAAGGAGAGACCCTGAAATCCTGCAGTCTACCCACCAGACTGGTCTTCCTTGTGGCCAGCGCCATCCTGAAGCCGTTCAGAGGTTTTGCCGCCTGGTAAGAGAACTCTGCTGCACTCAGGTGTCACCAAGACCCTCACTGCTCCACACAGGAGCCGGCATCTGCAAGCCAGTGCGGCCAGCCAGGACCATAGGCAGCAGTCCACCATGAGGAAGGCTAGTAAAGCTGGGAACCCCTGAGGGCTTGACTCCTGGCAGAGACCTCACCTGGAGGGAGGTGGGATGCCAGCAGGTGAGTCAGAAATGAGAGATGGAAAGACAGGATGCTGGCTGGGTCCAGAGGAGGAGGATGCTTCCCTCCGAAGGACTGGAACGTCCTCTAGAGCAGGTAACCCTACATGTCCCAACCACTTCCATCAACCGGGACAGAAGACGAACAAGCAGCTGGTTAACTTCATTCACTGTGCTTCTGTTTGGGGCCAAGGGCAGCCCTGACCTGGACACCTGCAGCCAAAGCTGTAGGAAGACAGCAGAGGACCCTAAACTGGGGCACTGGGGTGTGCAAGGGACAGGAGAGTGGACATGTCGTCCTGTGGTGCTGGGTGCTCTGTGTGCTGGTTTCAGTGGGAACAGATTTATGCAGAGCTCAGTGACTAAATTCTTGCTACCTAAGCCATCGGGATGCTGAGCCCCGAGCCTTCTCGACTTGAGCTACGAGAGCTCCCCATCCCAAGCCAGTCCTAAGTCATCCGTACAAAGTCACCTGGAGCTCAGGTGGACACAGCCTGCCCACTCGCGGCCAGCTTTGCTGGCTGCCAGCTCTTGGGGCACAGTTTATGAGCTTACCTGCGAAATCCCAGCCCAGTAAATCTCCAGGACGGGAGCGGATCCGCCTAATGGAATTAGAAAGTATAAAATGGCAGTGATCTTGAGAGCACTGGGAGACTAAGCTCTTTCTGGAAATTGGAAAATCGCCTACATCAGCCGGGGAGACCCTGGAAATTACAGGCCTGTGCCCGGAGGTAATAAGGTCAAACCACTCCGGTGACTAAAAGGAAATCGGGCTCGCCAACCACCGGAGTGCTCTTGAAAAAGTTAATAAAGTGACGGCCTCCCAGCTGCCCCGAGGACATAATCTACCTGCATTGTCAAAAGCTTGGGAGCAGGCCCCCTCAGAGATGCTTCGAGGGCGAGCACAGGGGAGCAGAGCACCCGGGCACAGCAGGTGCCACTGCCAGGGTGACTCCTGGCCTCCCTGCCCGGTTGCCTGTGACAGTTGCAGACCCCCAGGGCCGCCTGCAGGGAGGAAGCAACTGCATTGTTTAAAAAATGTGATAGCCTGCCCTGTTTAGAGCAATCCTACGGGCAAGGGGGCAGCGAGGGCTCTATACACAGGGGCTGTTCTGTCTCTCTGTCCTTTGAAATGCGAACTTCGGACTTCACCCGTGTGGGTCTGAATGATATCCCAGTGCGGAGCCCACATCTGGCAGGTGGTGGTCACGTGATATCCCAGTGCGGAGCCCACATCTGGCAGGTGGTGGTCACAGGTCAAAGCAGGGGCTATGTGCTTGACCTTCTGGATGGGCTTAATGCTGTTTGTATCATGACCACAGATTTGCCTTCCCCCGGACTGGCAGTTGCCAGAACAAGGGTGACCACTGGCCAACCCACAGATGCTGGGCCCTGATCCTTAATCTACTCAGCAGCGCCTCCTTCTGGACGGAACCTCCCACACAGGCCAGGGACTGTACAGCAAGCACAGATCGTAGTGTCATCCTGAAGAGGACTTGCCTGTCATCAGCAGCAGCCACCTTTGATAACACAGTGGAGGCCTCATCCACCACTCCTTACCGGAGGCCCATCTCTGCTGGGGCACCCAATGTGGTGAGCTACAGATGGCACCCACAGAAGCTGGTCTTTCCAGAACTGAGTCTCAGCTCAGGGCCCATGACAGATGGCCACGAGCCTGGCGGCCTGTAGCAGCAGGACTTTAAGTCACAGTCCTAGAAGCCCAGAGTCTGAAGCCAAGGTGACCACGGCGCCAGGCCTCCAGGAGACCCTCAACCACGGCCACTTCACTCATCCCCGTTCCTGTCTCCACCTGCTTTCTTCCTCCGTCTGTGTCTCTCTCCTTCCTCTTGAAGAAAATGACTCCAACAACTACAGTGAGCTCTTGGGGCTCACACTAGACCCAAGAGGTCCTCATTTTAAAGACCCTTAATTGAGTCCTATCTATAAAGTCCATTTCCAAAGGCCCCATGCACAGGTTTCAGGGGCATGTGATTTGGGGGTACAGTTCGACCCTCTGTGTGATGCCATCACCACACCCTGCCCTGCCCCGGCCCCATTCTGCAGGTCAGTGCCCAGAACAGCCAGCGGTGCGCTGGGTCTCACGGTGCTCCGGGTGTGAGCAGAATGCACGTGGCCGTCGGACGGCTTTGGTCTGCCTTCCAGGTGAACTTCGCCCAGCCACCCCAGGGGGCAGAGGAGGCAGCTTGTCACAGGTTATGGCCTTCCACCTCCTGTCCCTTGCAGCAGCTGCTCACAGTGCCGGCCAGGCTGCAGAGCCCTGCCCTGCTAGTAGAAACCCCAGCTGGAAGGAATATGTTGACATCAGCAGAAGCTGCACCTGTCCGGTGTTCTGAACAAACAGCGCCAATCCAAAATGCTCCCATCCTCAGGAAGCACACCAAATAACATACCTGCATGACTCCTCAGAAGTGCCACCCCCTCCAAATGCCAGGCCTGAAGAGAGGAGGCAGGCAAAATCATGAGAAAAACCTTTACAGGCTGCTGACTCCAGTCTGAGTTCCAGAGGAATAAGCCTTCCCAAGCCAGGCAGGTTGTGATAGGACAAGGCAGAGGTGGGGGACAGCCCCTTGTTCACTGGGTCAGAGAGTAGGGGTCTCTCTCTGTGGGACTGTGGAGATCTAATGCCTTGTTAGACCTACGCCTTCTCAGTCCAGCTGCGGCCCCCCACAATGGCAGGTCTTCCTGATCTCCATCCCCAGTGTCCCCCATGGAGGCCATCAACCCTACTGGCAGCCCGAAGGCACTGACAGCCAGGCCAAAGGGGAGCAGAGGCTCTGTGAGTGCAATTCCATAGGGTCTCTTAACTGAGAAGACACACTCACTCCAGGCCTGGGGTGGGGCAGTAGCCAAGGAACAAGATGGCACTTCTGTCTGAGAACATCAATGACAGTAACTGGAGGTATACAGGTAGTGTCTGCACGGTGGGGCAACTGGCTCAGCAGGGCCGCTTTGGGCCTAGCTAGTCAGGTATTCTAGGCAAGGCCTGATTCTGGGGCTGAGGGTAGTAGCCGGGGACAGCCATGCGACCCCCCTGGGGAGTCCTGTAGCCTCTACCTTTTACCCACTCTCCCCGCAGCCCTCAGTGATGATAAGAGGGACCTGACCTAATTCAAGACCCCAGTAAGTTTGTCCCAGTGTGGCAGATGGAGATCCTCGCATGGATGGCCCTTCAGGGACCAGCATGATAGGGTTCACCAAGAAACGTGTGTTAGTTTGTCAGGCTCTGGGGCGGAGAAGTCAAGATGAGTGGCCATGTCCCTCATGAGATCTGGGTGAAGCCCTTTCTCTCCACCTTTTTGGTCATTGACTACAGCCCCCATATGAGGCTCTCTGTGGCCAGTTTGACTGATGGAATTCTTGGGGAACCCAGCCTAAGTGTCTTGGTATCTTGGGGAGGCACAGGGATTAAATCTCCAAGGAACCGCATTTGACTCAGCTGGGATGCTGCTTTAGCCTAGTGGTCATGCTTTGAAGATCTTCTCTGTCTCTCTCTCTCTCCCTCCCTCCCTCCTCCCTCCCTCCCTCATGTCCCAGGAGCCTTCCAATGGTTATTTGGTTTGCAATGCACTCCTAGCAGGAACAAGGAGTAGTGGCGTTTGAAGCCTCTGCAGACGCTGGAACCCCAGGAAGAGCTGGGTATACACTGCAGCCATTCTGGCATATCTCTTCTGGGTCCACAGAACCCCTCAGAGCTGCCTGGCTCTGTCTGCCGCCCAGACAGGGGTTCTCTTCCCATTCAGGTTCCCTCCAGAATGTCTGTGAGAGGGGCAGGTGCCTGAGACTGCAGGTCTTCAACGTCCCTGTGGAAGCCAGCAGAGGTGGTGGCAGCTCCTGCCTGCCTAGTGTTTGTGTCGGGGTTCCTCAGTGAGTGTGGCTTCTGCTCAGAGAATTCACATCACTGGGGAGCGTGCAGGAGGTGTGGGCGTGTCCACCGCCCCACCCCCAGCCTGTGGTGTATGGACCCGCGTGGCTAAGAGGCCCGTGGGAACCATATGGACAGGCCAGCATCATATGCCCCCAGGACGACTCCTGCCCACAGTGGCACTATGCTCCGCCAGAAAAACCCAGATCCTGGGTCTTGGGGGAGGAAGGAAATAAAAAAGAGAGGGAAGGAGGCAGAAAAGGAGGGGGAAGGAGGGGAAGGTGAGACCCTGAGCATGTGGCTTCCTGGGTGTTTTCTTAGTCATTGCTGACTCAAACATATTTATTGAGTGTCTGCTTGTGTCAGGCCCTATCTTGGGCTCCAGAGACACACCAGTGTCCATATCAGTGTGTAAAATGGAAGACCCCCCCCCCCATACACACACACACACCGGCCATTTTACCTGGCAGGCTAGCTGTACCCTGTGTCAATGACCAGCATCTTGGAACAAGAGAACTAGCCCTAGGGTTCTTGCTTTGGTCTTAGCACGCAGCAGCACCCCCCCCACACACACACACAGCACCCAAGAGTCAGGACCTCTGTGAAGTGAGCTGAGGACACTTGGCCCTTCTGGGTCCACACGCTTCCTTCCCCTGGGTCTCAGCTCTGAGCTGGGGTTCCATCTGAAAAACAGGTGTGTGAGGATGGAGGCCTTAGACTACACCAAGGCCATCATGTGGTGGGGGTTAGAGCTGCCCAGGCACGGTGGGCCTGCAATTTGGGGAGATAGTGGCAAGTGGCCCCCCGCAGGGAGGGAACCCCGCAGTGGACAGCATAGCAGAAGGTGGCTGGGACGAATGGCATTGGACAAAGCAGGTCTCCGTCCCAACTCCACAGGGCTCTTCCCCCAGTGATGGCAAATCTAGACGGCTCCTATGCGGTGCACAGCTGACGTCCCTGCAGTCCTCACTGCCCACCGCAAACAGGCGGTGAGACACTCAGAGTCTGATGTCAAGGTCACAGTCTGGGGTCCAGGTCCCCCTTGTACTCACTGTTGACCCTTCTGGGTCTCAGCTCTCTCCTCTGTGAAAAGGGAATGGTACCCAGACATAACATTTGGAAGCTACCTGAGGCTTGAATGTTCAATGTGCTCAGAACAGAATTTTGCGCCTGGAGATGGCAGTGAACCCTGCCCATGGAGCTGGCCCCAGACACAGCCAGCTCAGGCATGGGCTCAGAGCCCCCACAGCCTGGGGTGTCAGGGACTTGTCTTCGGTTCCCGGAATTGCAGGCCAGCTGTGGGGTTCCAGCTTCCGGGTCAGGGGGCAGTGCCGCACTCACATTGACTATTTCTCCATAACAAGGGGATAGGTGAGCTGTACCGCCTGTATGTGTAAAGCTATGCTCTCTGATGCCACTGTCCAAGCTGAGCTGAGGTCCTAGAGGAACCTGTGACTCCCTCCCACTCCTCTGCACTTGGCAGCCTTCATCCTGATAATGAGCCCCTTGGAGCCCAGAGCCATTTGGTCAGAACGCTTATTAGGTTGGCCTAGGACTGCCCAGCTGGGAAGGTTCGTTCCCTCCTCCTAAAGCAAGTGCCTACTTGGGCCACCAGCCCTATTGACCTTCACTCCGCCTGGCAGACCTGAGAAGGGCCCTGGGGCATTCAAACTGACATGACTGGAACCTTCCAAGCCTGGTCGCTGATGTCTGCCCCGTCTCTGGACCGCTAGGGCCATCCGAGCTCAGGGCTGCGTATCTCCCAGGAACATTCTGGATCTGTGTAGTCACAGCGGCCAGCTGCCAGGCTCCCAGACGGGCTGCATCCCTGTGCTTTGCGGCTCTGAGTGTATAGGTGCCCCCTTCCTGGTCTATCCCCTTATGTAGAGTCCCCAGGATAGGAAGATGTGGAGGAAAAGGTGAGACCCCTGATGGAAGGCAGCCTCTCCATCTCATGCTGGGTGCAACTGAGACCTCACCCCATTTTCCATGTCCCCGAGGCTCCACATTTTTTCAGTCCACTTGGGACCTGACCCTGATGTCATTTGTATTCCTGAACACCATCCAGCTTGAAGGTGTGTTTCACTTAGAAGGCGACCCCAGCGAGAAGGGCAGGTAACCGCTGAATCGCAACAGCATCCTTGGTGGTAGCCCTCAGCAACCAGCCTGGTGGCTTCAAGGAGGGTGGGTTGCACTTTCTGTGTTTGCCCCAGCCAGCAGGGAGCACGGTGTGAGACCCAGGGCTAGTCAGTGTAGAGTGACCCCAGGACTCTTGCCTGTGGCTCTCAAGCTGCTCTCTGGTGCTTCGACTTGGCTGTCAGAATAGCACTTCCCATACCAAACCGTCTCTGAGGACTGTATAGGTTTCCCTGCACCATGCAGTGTGGGTGGTGATGGAGACCCAGGCCAGCATCTAACAGTGGGGAAAACGCAGTTTCTTGTAACATTTCCAGAAGTGTTTGGGACAAGGCCTCTAAACTGTGGGTACTTTCCAAAAGAGCAAGAATCAGTCTTGGGTTCTTCTCCATGTTGGTGTTTGTCTGATGCAAGAGAACAGAAGGAAAGGATCCCGACTCCATCCCAGAAAGAAGTAACCATCCCTCCTCCCAAACCAAAATGAGGGACTGTGAGGAGGACTTGGGTGTCTCTCACCCAACCTTGGGTTTGACAGTTCCCCAGCCAGCTCCAGAGAGATGATGAGTTCAGGGCTCTGCAGAGAGACATGCTCAGATCTGAAGAGGCCACAAGGCAGCTCACACCCAGAGCACCCAATAACTGGAGCATCTTCCTACTTCATATTCCTGGGAAGTTACTGGAACCCCGAGACCCTTTGGGACTTCCCGAGCTAAGCCACTCATCTGTGCCCCTGGTTCCAGAACTGTGCGTTCTTCTTGAGCCTTGGGGCTGTGGGGAGAAGCTGCTTGGAGACTGAGCAGGAACTTGACCCCAAACCATCAGTCTCTGGAGGATCTAGGACAGTCAACACCAGTGGTCCACGCACACAGCGCTGTGTTCTGCCTTCTCCTGATTGTCCCTCTCCTAGCTGTGAGGTGAGGTGTAAAGTACCCCCATACTGCATCCTGCCCTGTGAGGATGAGTGACAAGGATGGGCCTCCCCGGTTCCCCCAGAGTGAAGGACTTCTGCCTGTTTCCCAGACGAAGCAGGGAAACATGCCTTCCGTCTCAGCTCTCTCCTTCCCACAGCGGTGGCTGCGATTTACATTAAGGGCTGGAGTAAATGGAGCAGGTTCGCAATTAGTTTTCAAAGTACTTATCTCATTAAAGTAAATGAATTATTGATTTAGTGACACATGCTTTTAGTGAGTGGCATGGTGCCTTCCCCACTCTGCCTTGGCGCTCAGAGCAGTGGCCAGCACAAGCAAACTTGCTTTGTGTAGGGATTTTTTTTTAATTTTAATATTTCCTTCTCGTTATTTAGCTTCGTAATTAAAGTGGCTTCACATGAGAAATGAAGGGCCGGTTTATGGGAATCAAGGCCCCAGGGACTCTGTGCTTACCTCCCTGTGGGGGAGCTCTGAGCTGGGGCTGGGAGTGAGAAGGGGGGAGAAGGATCCTGACCTCCACAACAAATGAAGGTTGTGGGGGAGTACTCCAGAGGGCTGGGGGTGGGTGGGTAAAGCTAGCTGAGGCTCCCCCGTGGGCAGCGCTCCCCCAGCCCCGTCCATCTGAGCTGTGGAAGCTCACAGTATTGGAAGCAGCTGGGAGGATCTGACCAGGTGATTGCAAGGTGACTGGAGATGGGAGCTGCTGGAGAGAGGCGCTGGCTAGGGAGCTGAGCTGGTCCTGACCTCCAGACAATAGCGCATCCATCCTCGTGCGTCCGTCCTAATCCGTGTGTGTGTGTGTGTGTGTGTGTGTGTGTGTGTGTGTGTGTGTGAGCGCCTCAGGCAGTGCCTGCTTCTGCATCTCTGGGAAGGACTGCAGCACGTGGAGGGGAGCTCAGGGGAGGGGTGATGCCCCTAAGCCTCAAGTGCCAGCAGGGGAGGGCACTAGAACACTGGCTACTGACCACCCACTGCCCTGGACACGTGCTGCTGAGTCAGCGTCTTCCCAGGGAAGTGCCGTCACCCTGAAAGATGAAGTACCCCATTAAGGGCCACTGGCTTGTGCTGGCCTTGGCTTTGGGCAGATTCTAATTTCTTCTCTGGGTTCAAATGAACATGGCCTTGCTCTGCTCTGGGTACAGATTGTAGGGACAAAGTCAGAATGAAAGTGGGGCGTGGGGACTGTGTCCCATGAAGCAGCTCTGAATCACTTTAGCGGGACAAGCGGGGAGAGTCCGAAGATCATTTGCATCTGGCCCCTGGGCCTGGTAAGGCCTCATCAAGATGGCCTTGTGGGAGCATTGCTCTAGAATTCTGTCTCAGTGGCTCTGTACACCTTATGCCCCACCAACGTATAGGACCACACTGCATCCTGGCTGCCCAGTTCCTGTCCTAGGACAGGACTAGACTGGCTGGAAGTGACAGGAACCTGCACAATGCTTGCAGGAAAGGCAGGGCCAGATAGGGTCAGCCTGGGGGACAGTCACAAAGAGGCAGCTCTGGGCACAGCAAGTCAGCGAAGTCCTCTCCACCGGGTCCCAAAGAAAGGCCAATCTGCCCTCAGCTCTGAGTGCATAAGCTGTCTACTGGAGATAGAGCATAGCATGCCAACACCACCCACGTCACCTTGCCAGCCCCCTGTGTCCCTAGAAATTGAGCCCCAAAGAGCCACACCCTGGGACATCCGGGGATTGCTCTCAGGCCCAGCCTATCAGATACTCTACCGGCAGAAAGAACCCACACAGCGGTGGTCAGCGGCATACTCCAGTGTGGCTAGGTTTTGCTCACAACCTGGACTGTCAGCTTCAGTCTGAGAATGAGCCTATGGGATGCTGAGACAGCTTGGAAGCAGGCGGGGTTCCATGTGATGCTGGTCACCCGCTGAAGATTCAGGGGCCCGGGTCCTTGGAGCTCCAGCTCTGACCCTCGTCACTTAGACAGACTCAGGTATGGGCTCAGCTGTTTAAAGGTCCCCCCTGATCCTCGTGTCCATAGTCCCACATCGTCCCCACTCAGGGAGGACAGAAGACAGTTTTTAACATGTAGCAGCCGTGAGTCTCCACGCCCAGCCATACGGCTGAGCCATCATCTCAGACATATGGATCTGGGGACACCTCTCTTCCCAGCAAGCTTGGGGCTGCTGAGAACTGGTCCAAATGTGGTTTTTAAAATATACATCTTTCTTTGTGATTAAAAAAAAAAATACTTAATTTAATTAAAAATGTTGACATTGTGCCGGACACCCTGCCAGAGAAAGAGGCCATAAATTAAACATTAAATCTTTAATGGTCCATAAAGAAATCTCTGTTTCTGCTTATGTATATATACTGGATATAAATAGATAAAGGGAAGGCTCTTTTCTGTGGGGAAGTGTGGGGACACCGGCTTTCTGGATAATCTTAGTAAGTGATTATAATTCAAAGTTAAATTAATCCATAGCCTTTCAGTGTGTGTCTGGATGGGTGGGCGGGGGAAAGGGGAAGGGGCCTCCTCCAGCTTGGCCTGTCTTCGAGATACAAAGCATGCTGGGCAAGAACTGAACTGACATGTCATCTCCAGCCAGCTGGTTCTGCTGGGGCTGGAAAATTCTGAAAGATGCTGCAGAGGCCCTTACCCTCTGCCCAGGCAACAGCCCTGGGGGCAGGGTGTCCTAGAAGCCGAGGTCTCTCAAAGGTGACTTGGCAAAACTTCAGGGCCCTGAAGAGAACGTGTGGAGAGCAGGAAGGCTCAGGAATGGCTCCTTTGGCAGGGAGGGAAAGAAGTCCCTGTGCCCAAGAGGCCCACGGACTGAGGAGAGGGGAGAAATGGTGCTGCAGAGCTTGATGCTCTTCCCCACCCACCGTGGCCCACTCCTGTCAGAGAGTGAACACTTGGAGCGAGGAGGGCGCTGGCAGGAAGGGACAAGACTGTGACGTCCCCAACTGCTCCCCTAAGAAGACTGTATCAGGTGCCTCCTGCTGCTATAACAAGCATATAGCTTACAACAGGGTGAACTACGGAAGTCGGAGAAATAATGGGTCTCCCTGGACTTTAATGAAGGTGTTGGCTGGACTCTAGCCTTCAAATCCTAGGGGAGAGTGGTTTCCTGGCATTTCCAACTTCTAGAAGCCCCTTGGGTTTCCATTTCTTCTTCATCTTCAAAGCCAGTGGTGACTGGTCAAGTCTTTCTCATATTCCATGAAAAAGTACCTCCTGCTGTCTGGGGGTCTTGAAAGCCACGGCCCACAGGAGAACACAGACTTGGCACCCTAATATAAGGTCAGATATCCAGCAGACTTTATTCTACCTATATTTAATCCCATTGATACCAAGACCAACATGGCCACAGCTTCCAGGGTTGAACACAGGGGCTGCCCTTTCTCACACCCCAGGGGAAGCTATGGTAGTCATGGCCCCTCCATGCACGTATAAACTTAGGATGCCTCTTCAATCCATAGGGTCAGAGAAGATGAGTGACAGTATGCCACAGGTACTGAGAAAAGGGGGTTTTCCCCTGCCCCAGGTCCCAACTGGGAGTAAAGGGTATGGAGGAGCTGGGAGCTCCAGAGGCTTGGGGTTAGAGCCAGGGCAAAAGGTCAGTCATCAAGTAACTGGGTCAAGTGCCCTGTGCTCTGAACCCTGAGGCCCTGGAAAGGGGGTTTTGGGGATCATAGACCAGGAAGCTCCCCACTTGGAGGGCTGTGGAGGGGAAAGCATGCCTTGACCTGATGCTAGGAGGCTGTTGACATGGTATTCCTTGCTCCCTCCGGCATGAGTTAAGTTCTTAGGCTGTGCTAAGGCAGCCAACATGCCTTGCCAGAGTCCCCAACCACAAGAAGGGCACTTGGAAAACAGCCTGGTGCCACCCATTCCAACAGTCTTCTACCAGCCAGGGGAACAAAAGGTGGGGAGGGAAGGCCCCATCGGTAGCCAACAAATCTCTGTGTCCTGTCCAGCATGTGACTCTGACCCCACAGATGTGTTCAGCTTTGCCATCCTGTACTGGGTGCTGCTGGGGAACGGTGGGGGGAGGGTGGTCAGAAGGTTCAGTTTGCTGCTCCTGAATCTTGACAGTGAAGAGGGAAGACACACACCAAAGGAACAAATAGCTCTAGCATGCTAAGACAGGGCAGGTGTGCTGTGCAGTGCTAGCCTCCGCCCTCTGGGGGGCGCTCTAGGAGGTGACACTGCTGAGATTAGAGGGAAGGATCATGACCAAGGCACAGGCTGGCTTCAGAGGGACCCTGTGGGTCAGTCCAGCTGATAGAACCAGGACTGGGTAGTGGGTGGGGGAATGAGGGATCAAGAGAACCCTGACAATCTGCTCATCTGCTCAGAGTTGGCTCTGTGGCCTGACACAGGGATAAATTCAGTATTCTTGGTGCTAGTCCCAAACCATGACCTTGGCTGAGTTGGGGCTGTGACACCCAGGTGACCATAACTGAGCTGGAGTTATCTGAGGTTGAGCTGGGCCTAGCCCTCAGGATCCCAGCTAAGACTACAAAGTCAGACGTCATGGACGTGGGGATTGGGCTGATGCCAGCACAGCAACAACATCTCCTGGGAGACAGTTATGGGAATGAAGAGAGGGCCCTGGACAGAGCTCTCGGTGCCCACTGGAGGAGAGGATGGGGAGTACTGGAGAAGGATGGCAAGAACTGCTGAGGAAGGCTGATGTGCATGGTTCATGGGCCAGCCAAAGACAGAGGGCTGTACCTGGCAGCGAGCACAGCTACCAGGCTCGGGTTGTGTTGAGAGAGGGGGACAAGGGCACCCCGCAGGCCACCTGATCATTCCATTGATGAGAGTGTGTTGGGTAGAGGGGTGGGGAGAAGAAAGATCTGAAACATGACAAAGCAGAGTGGGGAACCGAGATGTTTGTGTAGAACTGGGAATGGATCCATGATGGTTGCCGAGCTGAGGACAGACAGGGCCTTCAGAGCCTCTGAGATAGGACCAAGACCAGGGATGGGGTGTTACTCTAGCAAGCGACAGGAGCTGGCAGGCACAGGGATGCTAAGACGGGAGAGTGGGTGGACCCTGGGAAGTGAGCATGACTAAAACCTCGGAACTTGAGGTGCTTAGTCAGTAGTGATGCCGTCGACTAAAGCTGGGGCTATGGACTATCTTAGGAGCAGCTAGCGCTGGTCCTCAGCCCCTCACACTGACCTGGGCTGGACATATGCTGGCAGGTGCTCTCAGAAAATGCGTTTGTAGGAGGGTGAAGCCTAGGTACAAGCTGATTGTCCATGTCCAAAGTATGTAGCAGCATGAAGCACTAAGCCAGGGGTGCTAGCTCAGGAGTCTGGGTTGGTTTTAGACACCCTGAAGTATCAATCTAGGGGAGCCCTGTATGGTATCCTTTCTTGGGGTGTGTCCATCCTATTGTTTTGGTTTTGGTTTGTTTGTTTGTTTGTTTCAAAACCAAGAGGCAGGCTGCATGAAACCACGCTACCACATTTATCCAGCGAAGCGAAGCCCCATCCAGTGCTGAGCCACCAAAGCGAATCGGCCCACGGGGACACTGCCACCCACACTCTGCTATCTGCTTACTTAACTGTCCTCATTAGACACATTTCCAAAAGAACAACCCAAAAGGTTGTTTCTGTTATTATTATCTGAAGTTCTGACCATTAGCCTCAGGGCCTCGGGAATGTAAGAGTAAGCACATCCACAATTTATCATGTTTTCCGTCTCAGCAAAGACTTTGTATATGAGCAGAAGCTGGGGAGACAGGAGCTATCTGTTATTAAATAAACGGAACTGTCAATCCAGGCACCGTCTGCAAATTAGCTGCTTGTCCGTGTGGGTTAGTCGCAGGCAGACGGGCACCAGGATTCGGGTTGATAAAAAAAATAAAAAATAAAAATCCATGTTTGCCTCTTACTTCTGGCACCCTGTGCAGAAGGCCCGAAATTGATGAGCACAGACGTGTTAATCCTGAAAGTGAATTAGTTTCTTTCTGAGGATCTGCAGTGGCTCCAAGCTGAACTAAGTGCTAACCTGTTCTCCACCCCCCAGGGAAGCCCTCGATGCTCCCCCTTCAAGCCGACTCCGTCTTACAGGAGCCATGATCCTTAGAGGCAAGCTAGCAGGTATCGTGGTGGGGGCAGTGTGAGGGGGAGGGGAGGGCTGGCCAGGCTTTTAAACAATATGTGTTTGTGTGTTCATATTCGTAAGTATAGATCTAAGTGTGTGCTCACATGTGTGCGCCTGTTTGTGGAGGACGACCTCTCCCATCATTTTCAGAAACGCCCACCCATCTGCTTGGCCTGGAGCTCGCCAATAAGGCTACGCTGGCCAGCTAACCTTCCCCAGGAGTCCCCCTGTGTCTGGCTCCCTAGCACTGAGGCTACAAGCGCAGACCACCACAGCCTCCATTAGTAGGTTATTCTGGGGAGACAAGCACTTTATTGACTGAGTTTCCTCCTCAGTCCTGGGCTTGGGGGACACCTGGGGTTTGGTTTTGCTCTATGTAGTAAGATACATGGAGGGGTTCAGGAGACACAGTTCAGCCAGGGCTACACAGGAAGGTACTCACCTAGCCTAAGGGATGGATGGAGTAGGGGACACAGAGAAAAGCCTACCTTCTGTTTCTAGGCATAGGACAGGTGAACCACAGCACGCTGGACTCGCTGGTTTGAATATTTGCAGTAGGTGCTTGACTTCAGCAGTTACCTAGAGGTATCTAGTTCTGGCCCTGGAAGGACTGAACAGTGGCCTGGAATATTGGGAGCCTGGACTGGAAGTAAGCACACTCCCAAACCAGCTGTTAGGACTGTCTACGAATGAGCTAGCTCAGGGAAGGCTGGCCTTGGGGGGGGAGGGGGCAGCCAGGCTCACATGCCAACGCAAAGCAACAGAAAAGCAAAGGCAGCTGCAACAGCAGGCTGGAGCCCAGCGGCCAGGATGCACTCGCTGACCAGAGGGAGTGGTTAACAGCAGGTCCCTGTCGCTTATAGCTCAGCAACTCTACATGCCTCAAACTGCAGCCCAAGCACAAAGCTCTGAGATCTGAGCGGGCTGTAGCTGCCAGCAGCTCAATCGCAGCAGAAGCGGCTCTGGTCCCCGGGCTCCTCTGTAGTCTCAGAGGTGGATTTGCAGGGCTGGGTAGATGTGGGGAGGAATGTGTCTCTGGAGTCCTGTGCCAGTGGCAGGAAGGCAAGTGTGTGCTGCTGATCTGAGGAGGGCAGTCTCACTCGAGTAGCTCTGTCTACACCGCAAAGACACTCCCTGCGTTAGGGAAACATACAAACCCTCTGGTAGAAGACGGGCAGTAGCCATATGGCCTTGGGCTGGCCACTGGCCCCTGAGACCAGAAAGGAAGCCACAGAGGTGGGACCTTCTTAAAGACTGGACGCTGGCTTGCTTTGCCGGTCACTGACACCACTGCCTCCGGCCTCAGCGCCTCACACCCTAAAGGTGTGCCCACCATCCCGTGGGCTGAAAGCCCAAACTTCGTAAGAAGTGAGGTGAGCACCAACGTGCCTCACGCTCCACTCCCTGACTGCAGGTGCGGTGAGCTCATGCTGCCCCCCCATACGACAGACTGCACCCTCAAACTGTGAACCCCGGAAGCCGCTTCTGTATTTTGTCACAACTACAAGAGAAGCAACTGATAAAAATCCCACCCCCACACACAAAAGACAGATGCTTAAGGCCAGTGGCTGTTGTGGGAGCTGCCTTCCCTCACAGGTCCTAAAGCTACCACCTGGCAGAGCTCTTCAGGACTGGGTAAGATTTGGAGAGTGTCCCTCTGTGACCACGCAGGCCTGAGCACAGGCCAGTGCCCACCAGTTGCTCTTGCTCCTATCACAAAGAGTCTCAGCATCTAGGGGCTGGAGAGATGGCTCAGTGTTTAAGGGCACTGGCTGATCTCCCAGAAGACCTGGGCTCGATCCCCAGCACCTGCATGACAGCTCACAACTGTCTGTAACTCCATCAAGCAAAACACCAATGAATGTAAAAATAAATTATATTAAAAAATATTCTCAGCATCCGGTGAAAACAAGCTAAGGCTGGGGTGTAGTCTATGTTACAGAAGTGATACTGTATCCACTCAGGTTTACATCACACCCTTGGAAGAGAGAACTCACGGGGCAAATGAGTCCAGTGCAAATGTGATCTCTGAGGACCCATTCCCCCTGCCCCCCACCTCCACACAAACACACCCAGCTCACTGCAGGATCTGCCAGAGCAGAAACTGTAGAAATCTCTGGCTTGCCCCAGACTTCCTCATGGAAAACCCACCCTGCCTGCCTTGTCTGGGTGAAAACCTCGGCCAGGGTGAACCTGGGGAAAGGTATGTGCCCTGACCAGCAGCAGGTCCCTATGGCTTCCATGGGCAGCTCTGTTCTCTCCCCAGTGGTTAAGTCCCTGCCCCCTTGTACCCACAGCACAAATGAATAACCCAAATTCCTCGCCTTGGAGTGAGGGAATTTCCCGACTGGTATGGGGTCTCCACCTGAAGGGAGATGGGCCTGGCCTACCGTCCCATGACTCCTTTCCTCTCTCCTCTCCTCGGGGGCGGGAGGAGTTGCAGACTCCAAGTCCTCTGTCTATGATGTTCATCTGTGGCCACAAGTGGGAGTCTAGTTGTTCAAATTCAGACAATGTAGGTGTGTTCCCTATGTCCACCCTTTAGCACCCACACGAGGTCGACTGAGAATATTCCCGGGCCTGGGCTGCCCCCCAGCCCCACCCAGTCTCTGAGGTCTCTCCACAGCCTTCTCAGCACTCAGCCCATTTTCAGCTTTCATTGCATAGGTCCGTCAATTGAGACAGATTTCTGGACATCTTAGAAGAGCGAATTGGTTGGTTTCTTAGGGGATTTGCTTAGGAAATGAGATTTTCCCGGTCTCCCAAAGGAGAGAGGCCACATCTAAATTATTGATATCAAACCACGCTCATCTAAGAAGCCTGCATGCCCTAGTGGTGTACATGCTGCAAGGTGCTGTCTGCCTTGCGCTGGGGTTTATTTACTGTTTGTTTGTAGTGCCGGGAATTCAACATAGGACCTCAAGCAGGCTAAGCCGGCATTCTACCGCCGAACTCCTCTCCAAACCCTGCCCTGAGTATTAATTCAGCCCTGCCTCGGAGGTGTGTGTCTGAGCAGTGCCCATCCCAAGGTGAGAGCTGAGTTGACCCTGCTTCCCAGGAAGCACCTCGCAGGGGAAGGCCTGGGGCACACAGGTGCATCAGCAGCTGCGGACACTGTCCTGGCTGGTCCTCCACACTGAAGAGGGGCATGTTTTTAAAGAAACAAAGGGAACAGGAGCCAAGCTATGCCTGCCAAGGACAGACTGGACAGCTGCCCAGATGTGGCCAACACTGAGCTGTTTAAGCTGAGTGTGGGAGAGAGCACTAGGTTTGCAGAGCCCAGTGCCACGGAGGGGAGCTCAGATAGTCCCACAGTCCTCCATCTGCACTAAAGGAAACTGCCCTCAGCATAAGTCAGACACTAGGGAGATGAACCCGGAACCTGCAGGGCAGGCAGAGATGTCTGTGGATGGGGTGTGAGCTCCCCGGGGGCCAGTGGGGACTGCAGCCCTCTCACACACTATGACTGTGCCCCGGCCTTGACAGCAAGGTGGAAGGTCTGGGTACTTCTTCCAATGGGATGGCCACGTGACCTTATGGACTGCTTTTAATTCATATATATGCCCACCTTTCTATTCGTTTGGCATCTGTCCTCGTGAAGTCAGTGGTTGAAGTCAAAGTCGAAGGTTGGAAAGACTGGGATCTAAAATAAGGCTGAACGGCAGCCTTCGAGTGGTGAATTTGAGCTTCTTGCCTCCTTTCTGAACTTGCTGGTCGCAAAAGCAAAATGGGGAATGTGGCCAGTTATCAGACTTGTTGTATTAAAAAGCAATTGCAAACCCAGATGGTCCTAGGGAGAAGAATAGAGACACAAAATGCCCTGTTATCGCAGGAAAGATTGCCTGGCTGTCAGAGGGAAGAAACAGTGCTGTCACCTGCCACACCGTGATAGCCCTGAGGAGGCCGTGGGGAGCAATGGAAACCAGATGCAAAAGGATGCCTTCTGTACGATTCCAGCTACAGGAGTGCATGCGTTGTTTTCACTGCAACCGGGGGGGTGGGGGTGGGGCAGGAAGTTGGCTCATGGTTTCAGGGATACAATCCATCATGGCAGGGGGCATGTGTATCCCAGCTCCTCACTCATTAGCATATAGGAGGCAGAGTCAGGATGAGCAGCAGAGTCAGGATATAACCCTCAAGGCCTGCCCTAGCTGTGTGTACCAGCTAGAGGTGATGAGGAAGGTATCTGGGTCCAATCTCCCAAAGATTTTGTGACCTCCCAAACAACTCCGCTAGCTTGGACCATATGTTCAAACACGTGAGCCCATGGGGAGCGTGTCACATTCACGAGCTACCAAATCCAATGACATAAAGGAGAGGGAGAGAGCTGGCCCAGAAGGTCCTGGCTTATGGAGTATGATTCCAGGGCGCACAAAGTAAAAGGAGAGAGCTGGCATGTTATCCTCTGATTTTCATGTGCGTGCCACAGCACACAGTTGCCCAGGCATGAATGTATGTGCATGCACACGCACAACAAATGAATGTAATCAAAGAGAGAAAGAAAGGAGATGGGAACTAACAGGAGCCAGGGGCTGGAGGCTGGAATTCAGCCTTTAATGTGGCGCAGGTTAAGAGGAGACGAAGTTGCGGAGAGGATAGTGATGTCTACGCAGGCCCTCACACACCCAGAGATGGCTAAGATACTAAACATTACATGTGTTATTTCACAATAAGAAAAAAAAAAATCCACAAAACACTCCTCAAGGGAATTTTCCTGGGGCTCTTGGGTTGGGCTGCGTATGGCTGCCATGGTGGCCAGCCCCTGCTCCACAGGAAACACCTCCTTTCGAGACTCACATTAAAGGGATTGCCTGAAAGCTTACAGGGAGAATTCTGGGTCGCTGCCCACAACAAATGAGCAGAGACTGGGTAGCCTAAATAGCAGAAATGTTTTCTTTTCCAGTTCTAGACCCAGACGCTGGCAATACGGGCAGATTCTAGAGCTGAGGCTGGGAAGACTAACTTTATCTGGGGGCTTTAGGGGAAGAGCCTTCCCAGCCTCTGCTGGCCTCTGCCAGCTTCTGCCAGCTTCTGCCGGCCTCTGCCAGCCTCTGCCGGCCTCTGCCAGCCTCTGCCGGCCTCTGCATGGTGTTGACATCCTTCCTCCAGCCACAGACACGTCACTTTGCCTCCACCTTCCTGCTGTGTAAGTGTCTCTGTGTCACCTCCTCTTCTTGTAAAGATACCTGTCATTAGAGCGGAGCTCACCCCGAGTCGATACCATCTCAACCAGTTACACATACAAAGACCACGTTTCCAGTAAGGTCACAGTCAGAGGTTCTGTGTGGACATGAATGTGTCCACCCTCCTGCGCAGCATGGCCGCCTGGTAGCCATCTCATCTCATCTCATCTCGCCTTGGAATGGCCCAGTGCTGGGCCCGAGTGGGAGGCCTAGGTACAACCCGCAGAAGCTTAGAAACTGTTAGCCCCTTCAGCTGCTGCCCAGCTGCCACTGTGGTCGGAGAGTTCCCTTCAATCCACAGGTTGGGCTTGGTTCAGTGGATACAAAAGAGAAATGGGGGTGCAAGGTGCCAGCCGGCCTCGACCCTGCAGCGGAACCTTGTATGCAGCAGGAGCAGTGGACAGTACCCAGCTCCTCCGGCCCACACAGCAGCCACTGGTTAAAGCACTCATGCCTCGCAGGCTCCAAGCTAGCGTCAGAGCCAGCTGCGTGCAGATGCTCAGGGTAAAGACAGCCGGTTGCTGCAAACAGAAAGGAGGCTGTGGCTAAGGTGTGGTGCCGAGGCTACTCACATCCTAGGCCAGCAGCGGGTCGAAGCTGGAGCCGGAAATGAGCAGGCTGAGCACAGGGTCTGTTCCCAGGGAAAGGAGGCCTGCCTTCCACACATGAGCTGGTACTGTGGACTCCATATTAGCCAGGCCTGTGCAGAACGAGCAGCCCAGAGTGAGCCTGCTGGAGTGGAAGCCAAGCTGCAGCTCACATGCCTGTGGGGCTGATCTGTGTCACCTCCCTGGGGCTCTGTGCTTGTCACTGAGAAGCTGGAAATGATTCTAGCACCCACCCTATGATGGTTTCATCAGTAGTGTAGCGCCCAGGAGGGCATGGTCCCTAGCCATGTTGAGAGACATCCAGCCGGTGCTGTTGTGGGTCCTGTTATTACAAGGTCCACAGCGGTGTCCATTCAGGCCTCATTGCACTAGGAAAGCTGGGGACCTGGAGGAACCCGGACGGAGCTGGATGTAGATCTAGGGGGCCGCAGGATGGCGCTCAGGCTTCCTGAGACAGGAGTCTGGGCTACCCAACACAGCGTCCCCACTCTTTCCCTGCTGCCCTGTTGATTCCCCTAAGGGGCTTCCTTCTCAAAGACCTACAAGCAGCAGTGAGCTCAGAGCTGAATGCTGCCCCAGTGGCCTCTGGTGGCCAGAAACTTCAAGAACTTCCAGTAACCCTGGCAGTTGCACAGGGCCACAAGTGAGGGGCCTTTCATCTCCTCCTTCTCTACTCTCTTTCTCCTCTCCTCTTTTCCCTTCCCCTCTCCACTCCTCTCATCTCTCCTCTCCTCATCTCTCCTCTCTTCTCATACCTCCTCTCCTCTCTCCCTCTCTCCTCTCCTCTTTGTCCTCATCCTCCCATTGCTCCCCTCCCCTTCTGCTCTCTTCCTCCCCTTCCACACCTGCTCCCAGCTATCTACAGGTGACTTTCAGCCCCTTAAGTTGATGTGGCCCCCCCATCATGATCACCACCCAAAGTTGTATTTAAGCCACCCCCGGTTAATTTTTTATTGATAAAATTGCGCCCTTCACCTCCAGTTTCCCTCAGGGAGCGAGCAGAAACAGATCGTTTAATAAAATCCAAGCACCACAGAAAAGGGTTTGTAACTGCCTTCTGTACCCTCCAGGCAGCTTGTTCTCCTAAAGCGGCTCAGGATCATTAGAGCGAGGCCTGTTGAGCAGCCCATGACAGTTAAGACAGAGGTTCCTGGGCCCACCCCAGCAGGAGTTACTTGCCAACTGCAGTAACTCACAGGGGACCAGGT
Organism: Psammomys obesus; assembly: GCF_907164565.1. NCBI lineage: Eukaryota > Metazoa > Chordata > Mammalia > Rodentia > Muridae > Psammomys > Psammomys obesus. The sequence goes on along the minus strand of NW_026596131.1, from coordinate 13,661,464 downwards.
AAATCTGCTCCAGCTCAGCAAGGGGCTGGCACGCAAGCTGCCCCTCTAGGGAGCTGTAGAAACTGGAAGCAAAGGGTGAGGGGGGACCCTGTGGGTCAAATGACAACCCCTCAGACTCCCATGTGGAATCCCTAACTGGAAAAGGAAAATGGAGACATAGCACTCCTAGTCTGCCCCTAGGCCCTCACACTCCAACCCTCATGTTCCGAGTGGGCACCTGCCAGGAAAGAAGGAGGCAGCCAGAGCTGCAGAGCCGAATAGCTGCCCGGTGAGCAGGCTTCCTCTGCACTGCAACTTGCAGGGATTTTTTTTCTGCCAGGTCATTTTGTGTGATCACACCAAAAATGGGTTTAGCTACTAGAGATGTGCTCTTTCATCCCGGCAGTTGTACAAGCAGGTTCCAGCCGAATTTCTGATGACTAAAACGTTGATGGGTGAAAGGCTCTGGGGGCCAGAGGCTGTGTCCTGTGGGTGGTGTCAGATAGAGTGCAAGGGCCCCGTGTCCGGGAGAATTTCCAGGCAAGGCCCTGAAGTGTAGGGAGCAGAAGCCGGGACTGGCCGGAGCTGAGGTGGGCATGGAGAACTGGAAGTCTTCACTCACTGGAGACCAGATGCAGGCATGTTGGGGGCATGAAGGACCCACTCACTGGAGCCTGGATGGATGTTGGGGGAGAGAGATGGAAGCATGCGCTCACTGGAGACCAGACAGAAGGGGGGTTGTCGTAGAAGCACCCGCTCACTGGGAATGCACGCTCTCCTGAAAGGAGCTGATGCCACTTTCAACACAGGAGACAGGCCCTGGCTCCAGAGGCAAATACTCATCTGCCTGCTCAGGCACTGTTATTCACTCAGCAAATATCCACTTCCTCCTCCCACCTGTAGCAGCCTCTGCGCCAGGTTATGGAGACAATGGAGCCTCTAAGTCGTGACCTCTACGCATGGGACATTCTCAGGCCAGCAGGGGAGGCAGATAAAAGGCCAGTGGACAGGCAGGGCATTCATTGAAGAGGCAGCCTGTCTGGGAGCCTCCTGCCTGGCCAGGCTCTCCCAGAGGCAGCTGGAAGGCTGCAGCCCTCAGATTTACCTGGAGGTCCAGGCAATAGGCAGTGTAACTGAGTGTGATAACCTAAGGCCTGCTTACTTGGGACTTGGTGGACAGTGTCCCCAGCTACCCTTGGACCTGATTCACTGAGGCAAAAACGACCATAAATGTCAGTCTTGTGGGTGGCTGGGAGTGGCGTTCGCTGGCGGCAAGGCTGAGCACTCTTCCCGCATTGGAACATCGTCGGGAGGCGGCATGGGCTTAAACCCTGCTCTCCTCCTTCCCAAGAACGGGCAGGTGGAACAAGCAGGGGTGAGGTGACAAGAACAGATGGTTAGAAGGTGGGCTAGGCTAAGCGTAGGATGTAGAAAGGGTGGAACCCACGTTCATTACACACAGCAAGACCCCAGCCCAGGGTGACCTGTCCTCATGTGGCTCAGACTAGATCCATATGGGGCCAACTTCCTGCCTGTGTAGCACGGCGTCCAGAGAGGCATAGAAAAAGAATCCAGGTGCCCTATGAAGCCTTTGGCTACCCAGCCTCCCTGTTACCCCTCTACCCCACTGCTTTCCAAACACAGAGGCTTTCTGGAGCCGAAGAAGGGTCCCAGCCTCTGAGACCCTCAATGTGGCTTGGGTCCATATGTGTGTGCCGAATCATTGGCTGTGCAGTACGTGACTTTGACTAAGTAAGAACCATGCAACACGTTCGCCAGCTCTGCAGGGATGTGAGGAGTAACTTGGAACCGGACAGTCAGGATGGGGACGGTGGGGACCTCTGCCATGCTCGTGTGTACCAGTGCTGCCCAGAGACTGGGAATCCCAGGGACTCTCAGGGGTCAGGCACAGGTAGAGGGGAACGCTGGCTGAAGGGGTGCAGGGAGGAGGCCTGATCCCCAGCCCTCCTGTCAGTCCTGTCTTCACACCACCCCCAGCAGGACAGGGGGCCCTTCCCTTTCTCCAGATGTGGCTGCAGGCCCAGTCCCTGGCGTGGTTTGTGCTCCGGGGCTGCTGTGAATGGAACGAAATCATGCTGAGTTGGGAGGATAAGCCTCCTTATGAATGAATTCCGTCAGCACTGAGACTAGCCCCCAAGCTGAAAGAGACAGCAATTGGATGAGCCACTTAAGTCCATCCATCTTGTTTCAAAATGGCTTCACAGTGCCTTCCAGCACACCTGCCCCTCTCAGCCACTTAAGTGTGAAAACACTTCAAGAGCCAAAGCAGCCTTTGCCATCACACCTGGGTGACCTCCTCAGCGATGGCCTTTCCTGTGCCTAGTTCAAGTTCAGCTGCCCCTTGGCCCACAGCCCTCCCTGCTGTGGCTCCTAGGTGGACTGGAGATGAAACACCAGGTGTTACCATGGAGATTCACACAGACTCCAGTAGAGAGCCAGCCAAGCTCAGTTTCGCTCTTGCTTCCCACGGAGAAAGGAGCTTCTTCCCACCTTCTAAAGAGAGGGGTCCTGGTGGGGGAGGGGCTGGCGTAATGTCATTTTGGACCTCTGGTTTTCCATATGAAAAGTTGGAATGGGAAGAAAAGGCCTTCTGTCTGTGGAGGGGGCCGGAAGAGGCATACCCATGCCAAATAAATGCCCACAGCCACCCACTCTTACAGCAATGTAGATAGAGATAATGGTGGTGATTTCTCTAGAGCTCAAGAAAGATGCCTGTGCAACTGTCTTTCAGCCCAGGAGAGCGTCACTTCATCTTGCTTCTGCTAGTTTAAGAAAGAAAAAGAAAGAGAGAGAGAGAAAAAAAGAAAAAGAAACAGAGAGAGAAAGAAAAAGAAAGAAAGAGAGAGAAAGAAAGAAGAGAAAAGAAAGAAAAAAGAAAAATTCACATATGGGGCTGGCTTGGTAGGCACGCACACAGGCTGCCTTTAATGTTTTATTTCATTTTCAGATTTACTTACTTTATGTGTTCGGGCCGTTTGCCTGCATGTATCCTCTCCTGCCCCAAGCACTTCCTTCTTTTGCAGAAGACCAGGGTTCTGTTCCCAGCACCCACACCAAGCAGAGCGCCGGTTCCAGAATACCTGACGCCCTCTCCTGGCTTCCACGGGCACTGCACACATGTGGAGTCCATACAGACAAGCAGCAAAACACCGCTACACACCAAGACACTACAAACCAAACAAAGCTCTCCCTCAGATAGGCTCGGGAGTGCTCTAGAGGCAGGTAGTGGGGGTGGGGTGTAGCATGGTGGTGCTGTCACCTGAGCTTTGAAAAACAGCGGAGAGGACAACTGCCTCTTGTGCACACAACGATAACCAAGTGTTCCAAAACTGTGCGCACAGAAGATCCCGAGCCTTTACAAAAACAAACAAACAAACAAAAAACCGCACTTGGCAGCAGATAGACGCACGCAAGCACGCACGCACGCACGCACGCACGCACTTTGTTTCTAAGCTCCCAAATGGCATCCTGAGATGCTGGAGTTAGGGACTGTGAACCCTCAGCCCATGAATTCCCTCTGTGAACTGTTTGGCTACAGGTCTGTGGATGGCGACGTGAATGACCATGGTCCTCCGTCCTGGGTTCCCAATCAATCACTCCGCTGGTGGCAGCTGCCAGCAGCGGCACCTAACTTCAGATAGCGCGCAATTGTTGCTTCTGGATCACAGGCGGCGCAGCGGCTGCGCTGCCTTTAATATGGATTAGAATTAACGTGCATCCAGTGATCACACCGGGGCTCGGTGGCCCCCTCTTCACTGACTCCTACCAGCGGAAGCCCAAGTTGGGAACTGATATCCAGCTTAACCACCCAGAGTGGGCATCTGTGGGTGTATTCAGGATCACTTAGGATGGAGGGCCAAAGGGGGGGGGGGGGCAGAAACGTCCCAGAGTGGCAGGAGTCCTAAGTTTAGGAAGGGCAGGTGAGCTCTCTGCGTGTTTGTGTGTTAAGTGATTGACTTCCTGCCAAGCTTGAAATGCAGTGGAACCCTTCTCACCTGGGCAGGCTTCCTCCTCGGAGAGAGGGTGCTTCCGCCTCCCCCTCCTCCCCTGCCCCTCCCCCAGCCAGCAGCACCCGGCTTCCAGATGCTGGGGGCCAGGCTGATTGTGATTCTCTCTGCTCTCTCTTTCTCTTTTCTTAGAGAGCCCAGAGCGCCTCCGGGAAAATTGGCTGGATAAAAGGTATAAAGACTCTCTCTTTTCTTCCTGAATGGTTTTTGACAGATATGAGCATGTTGAACATCACAGGAGCTGCTGGTGGTGAGCGCCAGGAATTGCTGGGGTTTCCCACTGGCTGGAGGAAGGAAAAAATTGGAGGAAAGCACGGAAATTTTGACATCTCCTCTCTCGTCCCCCAGGAGATGGGTTTGAATTTTTCGAGATAGGAGGCTCAAGGGCAGAGAAGCCTAAAAGGGCTGGACAATGGTCCAACGAGTCTGCTCTTAGGCAACCCGAACCTGCCCAAGAAACAGTATCTATTTCTTCCTGGCCCCACCTGTCACTCAACTCCCCACCCCGGCACTACTTTTCCCCCTTCCAGTTACTTAGTACGCATCCATCTATTCCCGGGCAGATGAACTGCCCTGGGCTTGCAGGGCCAGTGTGGCCTGACCCCTCTCCCTGGCCTGGTCTCCTGGCGCTGGGAGCTATGGAAACCAGCTCAGTTCCTGGTGCTAACTCTCACTGGGCATCTGGATACCTATCACCTGCCCTTTCTGGCTCGCTCTCCACTGGCAGCTCCTCTCCTTCCTGGGAGTCACCCAAAAAAGGAGTTTACTTGGAGTGGGGGTGTGGTGCTGTCCAGAGGCTGGAGGCTGGTTGAGAATAAAATTAGACAAAATGGCTTCGCAGCCCCGCCCCCGTCCCGCCCCTCCGCGTGCCCCGGGGCGGGGCTTCCGGCTGGTGCGCTTCTGGGTCGGAGGCCGAGTCTGCAGAACAGCTGGAGCTGGGCAATGTCAAAGGAGAACAGACAAAGCTGGGGTGTAGCTCAGTAGACGGAGTGCTTGCCTGGAATGCACGAGGCCATGGGTTCCATCCCCAGAGCCGTGTATCACACATGATGGTCCACACACATCATCCTAGCGCTTGGGGATAAAGCCGAGAGCATCAGAAAGCCAAGACCATCCTCTGCTGCTTGATGCGTGTAAAGCTAAACTGGGCTACAGGAGGCCCTGTCTCACAGTGGGGGGAGGGTTCAGGAGAGATGGCCCAGTAGTTAAGAGCACTTGTTTTAGCCCAAGAGCTGGGTCCAGTTCCCAGCAGCCACGTGGTGAGTCGTAATTGTCTGCAACTCCAGTTCCAGGAGATCCAGCGCCCTCTGCTGGCCTCCATGGGCACTAGGCAAACACTCAGACATAAATTAAAAATAAAGGACTCTTTTTTTCTCTTTTTAAGAGACAAACTTAGCAGTTCACAGTTCCAGTGGCCATCCGATGTCGTGGTGCTAACTTCCTGTGAGGACATTACCGTTGTGTTAACCCATGTCAAAAGGCATGAGAAAAAAAGGAGGCAACGTGACACTTTATTTTGGGCTTGGCGTGTGTGTGTGTGTATCATACATATATATGCATGTGTACATGCAGGCCCACACATCCCTGGACACACATGTAGAGGCCAAAGGTCAACATCGGTGTCTTAAACTGTCTTTCTTGACTTAATTTCTTAAGAGAGCCCCTCACTAACCCTGGTGTGCACTGATTGGCTAGACTGGCTGGCCATCATGCTCTAGAAGTCTGCCCCTCCCCCCCAGCACAGGGAGCAGAGTCACCTACCACCACACCCTGCTTTATGTGGGTGCTGAGGGAATCCAAGCTCAGGTCCCCCCGTTTGTGCAGCTTTGCCCACTGAGCCATCTCTGCTGCCCCACAACTCCCCCTTTCAGAAAGGGGCTAAATCCCCACCCCGGGGAGTGGAGCCTTTACCGTCTGACCACTTCTTGACACTGTTACTATAGTAATTAATTTGCACGTGAGGGGGCATTCAAGCTCAGCAGATGGCGTGTGGCAAGGGCCTCAGGTGTTTCTCGCATGTCGGAATCAAAAGCGGTTCCATCAGAGTCAGGAACACGTGTCTTAGGGTGAACTCTGCCCTGTGGAGGGGAAGCCCATGTGGAAGCCGGCCTTCCAGGGGCCACACAGGCTGTCTGTGAAGTGGGCTGCTGAGGCTCCCCTCATCAGCTTTCCAGCAGCATGAAGTCAGGAAGCGCTCTTCCTGTGGCTCCGGCGTCTCATGGTGGACAGTTCAAGTCAAGTCATGTTCCGGCTCCTTGTTCTTTTTCCACGTCGCGTTGGCACCAGCCCTGGTGGCAACAGGCCTGTAATCACAGCACCTAGGAAGCTGAGGCAGGAGGACAGCACATTCAAGTCCAGACAGAGCTATGTAATGAGACTCTGCCTCAACAAACGAAAAGTGGTGGAAATAGCCATATTAAGCAAATTAAGTCAGTCTCAGGAAGACAAATGTGCTATGTTTTCTTTTACTTGTGAGTCCTGAGTTTTGCACAGATATTAAGTCATACATGTACATATGACATGAAAGTAAAAATAATGCCATATGGCTCAGTGGGTACAGCACTGCCACCTAACCTGACGGCCTGAGTTCCATCCCGAGGACCCACATGGTAGAAGAGAACTGACCCCTGCAGGTTGACCTCTGACCTCAACAGGTGTCGGTAAACACACACACACAAATGTAACAATAAAGATTTTGAGATAGGTTGTCCTGGAATTCTCTGTGTAGGCCAAGCTGGCCTGGAACTCACGAAGTTCTGGCTACTTCTGCCTCTCAAGTGCTGGGATTCAAGGCATGTGCCACAATACCCAGGAGTAGATAGATAAATGAATATAAATTAAGAAAGCAAGTGAAGGGGGCTGGTGGGGTGTGGCAGAATAGGGGGGGATTATGTTCAGAGGATACTGTATATTTGTAAAAACAGCCCGTGTGAGCCTCCCTCACCTAGTGTTTAAACCTGTATTGACTGTTCCAGACCCCTTACATTTCCATGTGGGTTTCAGGAGTAGCGTGACTTTATTTTGCCTGCATGTGTGTCTGTGCACCATGTATGTGCCTGGTCTCCAAGGAGATCAGAAGAGGGCATCAGATCCCCTCAAACTGGGGTTTCAGACGGTTGTAGGTTGTTATGTGGGTGCTGGAAGTCAAACCCGAGACCTCTGGGAGAGCAGACAGTGCTCTTAACTGATGAGCCATCTGTCCAACCCAGACCTGGTAATTTTTTAATTGTACGTTGGATGATGCCAGTTTTACCTCATTGGGAGGTAGGTTTAAAGAATTCGGGGCTATCATCCGGGTCACTGCGACATATTCCTATACAGATCCCTGAGCCTCGTTCTGGGTGCAGTTAAGTTACTAGAAGATGACTTGACCCTTGACCCTTGACCCTGGCAGTTCTTATTCTTAAACTGTCAGCTGCTCAGAGCTGATTCTGGATCTAATCATTCCTGCTACTAGGGCCTCAGGAACTATGACGTGCACTATGTCTCAGCGACTGTTCCTGCTCCACATGAACCCTGGGCACCTCTTTGAATGTTCTCACCTTAGCCATGGGAGTCTGGGTGGAGCCAGTTTCTAGCTCCCCACCAGCACTGTCCTTGTGGGGATCCTGCCCTGCAACTTCAGGCACCTTGCTGCCCAACCCACACTGTACTTTCTAAACCCTGGGCAGGTCCTATACTCTACCGAGGGCCCTGCATCAGGGCCTTAAGAGTTTCTCAGGACAGTGGGGATCCCGAGCCTCCCCTTCTTGGGCCCCAGAGCTGAAGATCAATCTTCGGTTGGTATGGTTACATGCAGGAGGCTTCGTGCATCCTTGACCCCCCACTGTGAAATGGAAGATTTTCTTCCTCTCACACTCGGATCCACCTGTGGAGTATCCACACGGCCTCCTGCAGGGTGTACACATACGTGTGCATGGACCCAGGGATGCCAGACTCGTGCCTGTCCCGGGCTCCATGTCCCCTGGAATGGGAGGAGTGAGGGTGTCTGCCAGAGCACTTGGGGGCTTGGTGCTCCAAGCTCCAGAGTGGAAGCCAGCACCTCTGTGTGAGGGTTCAAGGGGGCGCTGCAGCCCTGGGGCGCAGAAGCCTCCACGGCCCCACAAATGGTGTGTTCTATGATGTCGTCTAGGGAGAATCTTGCCTGTGAAGAATAAGGAGAGGGGAGGAGAGGGGAGGGAATGAGAGAATGATGTGGTCAGCAGCCCCCATCCTGCTCCCCCACAAATATCACTGTGCTGGAGGTGAAGCATCCCACCCTCCAAGCACAGTTCCCACACTGGCCTCGTCTGAACTGGGAGAGGCTGAAGCCTCCCTCTTGACTCTTTCTCTGGACATGGCACTGCCAGCCAACGAGGGGCTTGGACTCAGCCCAGCCTCACCCTGCCCGTGCTTCTTTCCATGCCAAGCAGGTCCCTGAGCAGTGCTGATTGTGGACATCTTGGCTGGGGTTTCTGCGCCCTGCCACATAGAAGGAGCTGGCGGACCAGAAGGATTCAGAGGGCTCAGCCTTCCTGCCCATCCTGGCCCCTAACCCTTGAGAGCTATCTCCACTGCCCACGCTGTTAGCTGTCCACCAGGAACACAGGCTTCTTCTGGCTGGAGTCATAGCAGATGTCATGAGATCTTTTTAGGGGTGTGTGTGTGAGAGAGAAAAAGAGAGAGAGAGAAAGAGAGAGAGAGATTTTCTAGTGAATGATCTCTAAATATGTTGTGGCAAAGGGTTAACCCCAACTCTGGCTATGCCTGATCCCAGCACCCCACCCATATTTTGCCATATCAGCGATACACTTTGGATACTTCTGACTGGAAAATCAGCTCCCAGCTCTGAAGTTCTGTACCACAGAACATGAAGAGGGTCCCCTGTGTCACACACACACACACACACACACACACACACACACACACACACACACACACTTCCTGCAGGTCCCCAGCAGGGAGGTCTGTGGCATCCATGCCAGGAGCAGAGCTTCTCATAACATGAGAAGCAGGATTGGGGGTGGGTTTACAGGAGGGCAAGGCTGTGCAGATGTGTGGAGGGCTGGAAAACCAGCCTGTGTTCTCCCCGGAGCATTAATTACAGTTGGAGTCTGGGCTTGTCAGGGCACGCTCTGCTCTGGCAGAGTAATTGATAACGGACAGAGCTGTGGGTGGGGCATGGAGGAGGAGCAGGCTACCCCGGGTGCCACTCTCCCAGCTGCCTCCCTGCTCCACAGAGGGAAAGGCAAGAAACTGTGAGCCCTTGGCAGCCTGGTACCACTTCCCTGCTCATGCAGCCACCCATAAGATGTCTATCGTCTTGTCTGGGTTCAGAGGAGGTCTGCAGAGCAGGCAGTGCCATCCAGCAAGTGACTGGGTACAGGGTGTCCACTCACAGCCATCAGTGTGGACCAACCTCAGCCTGCCCCACCCTGGGCCCTCCCTCTGTCACCTGGACACCACAGGTGACCCCCTGAGCACCCACTCTCCCCTTCGGGCAGCTGCACCTGCATCCTAGGCTGGTTTGGGAGGAGTGCTCCACCTTGCAGTAGCCAAGGGAAGAGTGGGAGGGATGGAAACGCAGCACCATGAAGGCACAGCCTGGCCACACAGCTAGGCCACAGCCCCAAAACACCACGGGCTTTAACCAAACCTTCCGCACATCAGCCACTGAGGAAAGTTCCAGTTCCCAAACCATCAACACTGCTCCCTGCCCCGACAATGCTCATGTCCATCTTGAATGCAATATGAATTCCGTTTGTCTCCAAGAGTCCCAAAGTCTTAACAGTCCCAAGGGTGCACAAAGGCCAAAGGTCAAGGTCTCTGCAGGAGTCAAGGTGAACCCTGAGCTGTAAGCCCATGAAAAGCCCCACTCTAGAGGGGAGGGGTGGCTAGTGGAAGGGTGGGTGAGACCAAAGCAAGATGAAAAGCCAGCAGGCCAAACTAACCCTGCAGAGCTGCACCTGGTTTCTAGGGCATGTGGTGGAGGGATGTATGGTCAACTATCCTTTCTCCTCCCTTGGAGACCCTGACCCTGGACCCTCAGTCCCTCCTCTGTCCCCCTCTCCCTCCCCTGTCTCCTCAGTCCCTCTCCTGTCTCCTCCCCGTCCTCTTATTCCCTCCCCTGCCCTCTCCACCTCCTTCCATTTCCTCACTCCTTTACCTGTCCTCTGACCCCCTCTTCTGTCCTCCTCAGCTCTGCCCTTAATCTTCCATCCCCCTCCTGTCTTCCTAGGCCCTGTCATTGTCCTTTGGCTTGGCTCCTCTCCTCTCCACTCCCCTTCTGCCCTCCCTTCCCCTTCTCTGTCCTTCCACCCACTGGCTCTGTCCTCTCAGACTTCTCCCCTGACCTCCCAAAGGCCTCCCTCCTATATCTGTCCTGTCTGCTCTCCCCCTGGTGTACTGAGTTCTGCTCCTAGTACACGGAGGCTCCCAAGAGGACAGGAGGTCTAATCTGCTTGGGTGGCACTGTTTCCCAGTCAGCACAGCACCAGCTCCTGGTTTGTGCTCGACAGACAGGAATGTGGATCTGTGAGAAGGACTCAGTGAGCCCCAGGTCCTGCCCCACCTCACCCCACAGCTGTATTTGGGTAGCACTGCCGAAGATCTTTCTCTCTCAGACTCATTGGCTGCAGAGGGCTCCGGGCTCCGTCTGGAGTGGCACGGCAAGCTTACACACTGTAATGTTGGTGGAACAGGAGTTTATGAGCACACCTGCCTTTATTGTGGCAGATTTGGGGCACGGGGGCAGCCGGCAGCGTGGGCGACTGGGCACGCTTGCAAAGCACCATCAGTGTCCAGGGAGCCCCATAACCACCAGTGCTGCCCGGCAGACCTGAGGCCGCAGATGCTGACTTCACAGAGTGAGGTTGGCCCCACAGAGCCCTGGAGTGGCTCACGATGGCCCCCTTTAACAGCCGAGGCTGGGTGTGATCTGAGCGGCTTGAGTGGCAGCAGGCTGGCTCCTGGGGTGCTTTGATCGTGTGCTGCAAGGCTCCGCTCTCAGCCCTATCCTGGCCACAATTCATGTCAGTGATTGTGTAAACATTTCGTAGGCATGAGAGGAGCAGAGATGAAATTTCACAGGACGTGAGAAGAATAGTCCAGAAACACTTCCTGGATGAATACTGTGGAAGATGTAGGCTCACTGTGGAAAATTCAGCCCAATTAGTGGGACCAGATGCCATCCCCCTATCCGGGCATGGCTGACAGTTCTGGGGTAAGCCAGTTGTGCACAAATAAACTCCATGTGGGGTCCCCTGAGCCTGACACAGGTTTTCTCTTCATGACATGCATGGGGCATGCTCAGCCTCATCAGTTGGGTGGTAGGCTCGCTTAGAGTGTATCTGAGGGCTTGGAGAATGACTCACAGCCCAGAATACAAAAGAGGTGGAGGCTCCCATGCACACCCAGGGAAATGACTAGGCGTAGAAAAGCTTCCCCGAGCAGGACAGGACTTAGCGGCCAGAGGCTTGTCCCAGGACACTGGGGGCAGGCTGGCAATAGAAAGGGCAGGGGGCTCCAGCCTCAGGTACATTTGGTAGGGGTCCAGGGAGGTGAAGGGGTTAGACAGAAGGAAGGACGTTTCTCTCTTCCCCGGGCCTCAGCTGTGGGGTGGGAGCTGCACAGGAATTCTATCGTCCTGGGAGAGGAGGGGAGGGACAGGGTGCTCCAGGCTTGTGAGAGCGGGTCACACCTCGGTGGCGGCCATATGGTACTTGCTGGGAGAGGAAGGATCTGCCCGCCACTTTAAATCAGGGCTCAGACAGTGCTGGCAGGGCACAGGACTGCGCACCCCACCCCACGCTCTGCTAAGGTGCACCCACCTGCCCACGCTCCTCTCTGGCTACTGAATTATTGAGAGTGCTGTGTGCTTTATTGCCGTGCTAGTGGGCCACTGCAGCATAGCAGCCGATCGTGGAGCGTGTCTGGGGGGGGGGTCGTGACAGGCCTGAGCTTTCCTCTTAGAACCCCACCAGCGAGGGGAGCGTCCTCCCGCCCCCCTCCCTAACATGATTTATTCATAGCCGACAGCCTTCTGATCAAGGCTCTGCACCCTCCCCCACTCTTACGCCACCATTCTGGAAGACTGTGGGTTGAATTTGTGCCAAATGGCATTGCCTGGCCCACATGTTAGGGCTCTGGTGGGGCGTCCCTCGGCCACCAGCCATGGAAGGTAGGGGGTAGCCTGCTCCTAGGGATTAACGCCAAGGTTTGGGGTGGAGCGAGTATAGAGATGTGCGTGGGACTGCTTGGGGGGGGGGTCTGCGGCTGAGTGTAGGAGGAAGGATCAGCGCCTCTGTGCATCTGTGTGTGTGCGGGGGTTGTGTAAGTGCATGAAGCCATGCGCAGGGGCAGAAAGCCACAGGCAGGGACTGTGTGTGTGCGGGTGTGCCCGGAGCCACCTGCAGGGAGTGTGTGCGTGCACACGTACATGAAGCCGTGTGAGGGTGCTGTGTGTGTGCCAGGGTGCAGAAAGCCACAGGCAGGGACTCCGTGTGTGCGGGTGTACCCGGAGCCACCTGCGTGTGAGCAAATGTACATGAAGACATGTACAGGCGCTGTGCGCAGGAAGCTGTGTACGGGTGCTGTGTGTGCATGCAGCCACAAGCAACAGACTGTGTGTGTGCAGGTGCGCATGGAATCATATGCAGGGGCTGTGTCTGTGCAGGTGTGCAAAAAGCATGCCCCTGGGTCTCCCAGGTATGCCTACAGGGTGCAGTGCTTTAGAAAATAGACTTGCTTCTGACCCTGACAGATGCCCCTCCACAAGGCAGTTTTCAGGGGGGCGGGGGTAAGCTTATCCCAGAGATCCCAGAGTGTGGAGTAGCTTCTGCACCAGAGAAGGCTGTCCAGGACACAAGCCACCGCCCCTTCCTCCACACTGCCTAACCTCAAATGAAGTCTTTTCCTGCCATTTCATATTCCAGAATCCTCAAGATCCCCTAATGTGGGAGTCCCGTCCCCAACTCCCTTCCCCAGGTCTGCCAGGTGTTAAGCTTGGAGCTGAGCCATGCTGTAGCTCAGCTTTGAGCAGAGGGCCAGGTGGCAGGAGTGACCAGCATGGGCAAAACCAGGCAGGACCTTCAGTGACTTGAGAGTGAGCCTGGAGCAGGCTCAGAACTGCACAGCCTGGGGACGGAGAATGAGGCTGAGCTGCCGAGAAGGTTCAGAGGGCCAGAAGGACTGACAAGAACTGGACTTCCTCAAGCAGCTGCAGCGGGGAGCGGAGCTGTGCACCAGAGGCACTGAGCCCCCACCACTAAGCTGCCTCACCACCCTTCCCTGGGAGGGTCTTCTCTCTGCCTCTCCAGGAGCCAGGGTTCTGAAATGATGGTGTATTTTTGGGTGTGTACCAAGTGTGAATGGCCGTGTTGCTTTCTCTGCCCTGGGCAGGTTTAGGGTTGACATAAAGGAGAGCAGAGTGTGTACTCTGCCAGCCTTTCCAGCGGAGCCACCCAGAGTCTGTTCCAGTCTCCCCCAAGCCCAGGGCGGGCAGGGGTGCCAGGACCAGAGGGTCCCCTGGCAGGGGGCACTAGCTGTTGCAGAGCCCCACACCTCTAACTGAGCCAGTCTCTGGAGGTGCCTCACAGGTGTAGGTTTCATTGCCCTGCAGCTCTCCAGGTGCCCCTCTTGCCTGGCTTTAAGGAAAACCTATGACAACCCCCCCATTCTAAGCTTCGGATGAAGCCAAACACATTACCCGCAGCCAGCCATGCCCATGCCCCTTCACTGCTCCTACCACTGAGTGGCAGAAACAGGTAGGGAAACAAGATCTAAAAGAATCATGGGAACGTTCTGAATCCTACACCAGCACCTCAGCTCTCTGAACCCAGAAAGCTGGGAGGTCAGCCCGAGAAGGAAAGAGGACTCCCTCAGCCTCCACACTTTCTCCCTCTCTTGGTTGGCCCTGTGCCTGTTGGCCACGGAGAGGACTGTGGGGTGGCAGATGACGGGAGAGGCTGTGGCAAGCTGGAGGAGAACCCTAGCAATGGCTCCCAGGAGTCCGAGGCTGTGGTGAGCCCCACAGACAGTAGCATGAGGACCGGCTTCCACCTAGCCTGGCTCTCTTTTGGGGCAGAATTAGCAGCCGGGAGTGCTGGGTCCTTGGACTTATCCTACCCTTACAGAGTTTAATGATCCTGCCGAGAATGCCTTTTGTGGAGCCCCTATCCCCTTCAAGGCCACTCCCAGACACCCAGTGGACCTGCAGACAGGATGGCCCCTTTCCCTCTGCCTGCCCTGGGCGTGTCTGGCAGTAGGGGGATCCCTCCTGTGGCTCTTGGGCTGTTTTTGGAGGCAGGGACCGGGCGTGTCTCCTTCAGGTTGGAATCCACTCATAGGGTGCTGCTCTAGGCTGTCTGGGAAACCCTGGGAAGGGCCCTGAGTTGTCTAATCACTCAGCCTCACAGACTGGCGTGGCTTAGCTGGATGCTACTCATAGGACACCCACCCCCAGCCAGGGTTCTCTGTCCTTGCATACCCTCAGCCAGGTGGGGGAACATGCTAAGTCTTCCCTCGCTGAAATGTCCAGGCTATTTTAGGAGGGGGTGGATCCTGCTCGGAAAATCTCCCTTCTTAGCTTCTTGCCACACGTGGCTCCGCCCTCAGGCTGGCACTGGGAGCCTTGCAAACTAGAAGACCCAGTCCCTCCCTCCGTCCCTGAGCAACCTCACCCAGTATAGGAGAGGTCGCCCAATGCTGCAGACCCCACCAGGATCCCAACTACCCGTTATCCAGCTGACCTCCACATACCTCTCCCACTTAGCTCCCCAGCTGTTGCCCATGTCCCCAAAGCCCAGCCTTTCTTTTTACCTCACATTTCACAGAGCACAAGCTCTTGGGAAATCACCCAAGCTCTCCAGATCCCCAGATCCCCATCTCTGGCTCGTGCCTGACTACAGGCTGGGGCTCCCTCCTCCTCTCTATTGCTGTCTCTCTTGTCCCCTGCCCTCCCCTCCCTGCTCCAGCTCTGTCTGTCTGACTGACTCCAGACTAACTGTGACTGAGGACCAGATTTCTCCCTATTCAACTCTGGGATCTTGTCCCACCCAATAGATCCAAAGGCCCCAAGCTGATCGAGGGTTAAGGTTACCTGTTCTAGCTACTCCCCTTCTCCAACTCCACCCTAACTGTTCCCATCTTCCTTCAGGGGGAGCTCTCGGACAGGGAGACACAAGCCCTTTGGCATAGCTGTCTCTATACTCAGGAAGTTCTCCTGACTTCCACCGTCTCTTGTCCATTCCTTCCTCCAACAGCCTCAAATGACCCTGACTAGGTCTCATCTGGCTCTTGTTCCTGGTGCCATATTGTGTCTGTTTGGAAATGGTTCTAGAAGCCTTGAACACTGAAAAAAAAATGGATGTGGGTAGATAGATGGATGAATTGATAGGTCGGTGGGTAGGTGGATGGATGCATGGGTGGGTGGATGGATGGATAGATGGATGGATGGATGGATGGATGGATGGATGGATGGATGGATGGATGGGTGGGTGGGTGGATGGATGGATGGATGGATGGATGGATGGATGGATGGATGGGTGGGTGGATGGGTGGATGGGTGGGTGGATGGGTGGGTTTATGGGTAGGTGGGTGGGTGGGTGGATGGATGGGTTGATAAGTAGGTGGGTGGGTGAATAGATTGATGGGTGGGTGAATTGATGGGTAGGTGGGTGGATGGATGGATGAATGGATGGATGGATGAGTATGGATGGATGGAAGGATGAATGGATGGATGGGTTGATGGGTAGGTGGGTGGATAGATGGACAGGTTGATGGGTGGATGGATGGATGGATGGGTGGGTAGATGGTTGGATGAATGGAAGGAATGAATGAATCAAGATCAGGCCCAGCAGAGTATCAGTACAGTGCTATTCCATATACCACCTACTTCTGACCAGCTCTGCCATCCTTAGCTTCCTTGTGGCTAAGGTCACCTGTCAGTTGTGTCTTCTTACCCAATGGAGGCAAGTTTTCATGAGTATCAGGGGAAGTATTAATGTCGCCATTTTAAAGCTGACAATGTGTTCAATCCCTGTCCTATTTGTCATGGGCACAAAGATGAGAGGAGGCTCAGCACAGCTAGGCGTGGGTGCAGGGAGGGTACCTGACGTCTGGTACAGGAACGTGCAGAAGTCTCTGGGTGCTTTGTGAGGAAGGCCTTCTGCATGGAGAGTCCTCTGCATGCCTTGAAAGCATCTCCATCTTTGGAGACCTGGAGTCTCCCAAGGAGAGGAGACAGAAGATCAGAGTGGAGGTGCTTGTTGCCTGGGTGTAGATAGTGAACCATTGGCATCTACCTCAGGCTTGAAAAGGATTCTTTCTCAGCCACTCAGCAGTTGTATGACATGGAGTGAGTCAACAGGCCTTTCTGAGTCTTGGGTCACTCGTCTGTAAAATGACATTAGTGCCAACATGAAGCCTGGGTGAGGATGCACGATGCTCTGAGTGTGTCATGCTTGGTACTGTGGGAGAGAGAGCTTCCACCAACAGGTCTGGACTGGCAGGAGGTAGCCATTCTGCTTTCCTGGCTCACCTGAATTCTACTATGTGATCTATGCCCTCATCCACCAGAGACCCCACCATTCTCCTTTTGGGGACCTCAGTGGACTCAGCCTAGGGATGTCCTTCCTGTGCTTCCCCCCTGTCCCCTTGGGAACACTTCTGCCTCTTCATCCCACCTGCTCACCAATCATCCTCCATCCCAGGTTCTCCAGGTGTCCACAGCCTGCTGACCCCACCCCTACCTGCTCTCCAGCCTCTGCATTCTCTCTTTATCCCTTGGAGTGGAATCCTGTCCTCAAATGGACCACATGCCTAAGACACCCAGGCAGACACGTTGTCGCCTGGCTAAGTTGAAGCCCGTAGTGACCAGGAGACTCCTGGTGACCAGGGGACCCATACTACTGGTTCCATCCCCTCAAGCAGCTGTGAGGTTACACCTGCTCAAAAGTGTAGCCCCAGCCTCCTCCATCACTCTAGGATGAGGTCTGGTGTCTCAATTCTGAATCTCCAGTGTGTGCTGGCTCCCTAGAGATAGCAGCAGAGCACTGTGCCAGTCAGCTTTGCTGCTTAACATCTGTCTAGGTCTGCTTTGTTTCGCTATGCTGGGCAATAGGGATGCTGAGGCTGTAAAGGGCCAGAGCTTCCAGCCCCCGCCCCCACCTACATACTGGCTTAGGGCAGCAGCCTGTGCCCAGTCTCCCCTCCAACCTTGCTTCCAGTATGTCTGCTCCCCACCCCCTGATCATCTTCTGAGTTCTGTCTTCACATGTGCCTCTGGTGTGTGGGTGTGTGGCACCCTAGACTGGGAATGCCTGTGGAGGCAGGAGGTTTGGTCTTCCCAGAAGCATCCTAGAAAGGGGAACAACCTGTAGAAGGTAGGGAGGAAGGAAGAGGTAGGGGATTAATGGAGGCCTGCTCTTGATGGGTGGTTGAGCCTGCTGTGTGGCTGGAACAGCTCCTAGACCCACCTACTGCCAGGCATAGTCAAGAATGGATCCAGGGTAGCTCTTCTGTTGATGGAGCTGCAGCCCTGGAGCAGACAAAAGCTTTCCCTCCAAGTCTCCACATTGCTCAGACTTGGGTGATGTTGGAAACTGGGATTTCAGCCATCCAAGGAGGCCTGCAGAGCTAGGACCCAGGGCTGAAGGGACTCAGCATGGGGGAAAAGGACACTGGTGTGAGAGGGCAAAATCCCTCTCCTGTCTGTGGACAAGGAAGGGAATGGGGAGCCTCCAGCCTCTTCTGGTGGTGGACAGAGTGGTGGCTTCAGAAGTTTCCAGCAATGAGTAGAGATGCCAGAGGAAAGAGCCTCCAAATTAGCAGTAATTGCAGGAGAGATAAAGAGCAAACAGGGTAGCTGAATGAGGTTCTCTATAAATATTATGTTTTAAAAGTTTGCCCTGGAGTAATGGAAGCTGTTTAAATGTGAATATCCTGTCTGCATTTTAAAAGCCTGATAATGAAGATTTAGCAGCTGTTTCCTGGGGCCATCCTGCTGGGGTGCCCTGTTCTCCCTCTAACTCTGGATCTCCTGGGCTTCTCTGACATCCACCCAGAGATCAGGCAATCTCTCCTCATGGTCTGGATTGCCCCTCTCTCCCCTCTTCCTTGGTAGCTACTGCAGCCCCAGCCTGCTTCCTCCAGATGCCTGCCTTTTTCCGCTATCGCATGTGGCCCTGCCTCCCCTGACCAGAGCTAGCAGCAGCAGCTTCTGATTTCATCCCTCACAGTTGGCATCCCTTATAGGAGAGCCACTCTCGTTCCCAGCCACCCTGGTCTCCAGCCTTCTCACAAACCAAGGCAAGGGCCTGTCTCTCCAACAAGGGGACCAGCCTCTTACATGACCTTCAGAACTAAGGCTGATTTTGGCTTAAAATCCTAAGCAAAAGTGTTCACACACACTGGCAGCAAATCATCACTGTTTCTGTTTCCCCCCTGATCAGCCTTGGAGGGGTGGACTCGCTCTGTTAGGTAGAAGCATATGGGAAGGATTCGGGAAGCCAAGACTGGCACTCACAGTATTAAGCAGGGGGCAGGGGGCAGGGGACACATGAGCAGGACTCAGGGCCCTTTCAGGGCCCTGGGAGGTACTGAGCCCAGCTAGCCACAGGGCTGGGTCCTCTTGATAGTCAGCTCCTGGCAGGAGTAGCAAGGGAACAGTTTTTTGTTTTGTTTTGTTTTGTTTTGTTTTGGTGGGGGGAGGCAGGTTGGCGCCTCTGGAGCCTAAAAGTACAATGACAATGACGGGACATGCTAGTTCCCATGAGACATCCAGGATGGGTACAAGAACCCAACGTTTGAACAACCCAAACTTGGCAACAAGAAACACTATTACAGATCTGCTCCTGTCCAGCCTGTGGCTGAGGTGACACCATTTCTAAGCCCCAGGTCAATGGCGGGGACACTAGGGGACCAGAGGAGAGGCTGCCTAGGCTGGTTGCTTTGAAATTTGCACAGACCCCACCCCACCCTGCAATCACCTACTTTCCTCATTCTGCCCCAAAGAGAAACAAGCCAGGATCTGCAAACACTGGTGATTCCAAAGGTACAGGTAAATCCACTGTGGCAAGATGGCTGATACCCTCAGGGAAGGGCTGTGACTTGGGAATTTTCTTATAAAAGGACCAAATGGCATTGAAAAACAGTCTTTGGAACTAAGGACAAGCGGAAGGAATTGAGCAAGTTGGAAAAGGGAATGAAACCAGAATGGCACCAGAAAATCACAGAGCAGGGGCCCAGGAGGTGAGACTTGACTCCCCCAAGCAAGTGGGCCTGGGTCCCTGGGGAAGGGGATCTAGCTAGAACAGAGCAAGACTCCAGGTGCAGGAGAGGAGGGGGATAGCAGGGGGTTGCAGATGGAGGAACCAGGGGTGTCTGTGAAGATGACCCTGGAAAGGGGTCCTGTCCCTTCCCTCTTGGTATCTCTGCTGTCTTGCCCCTGGCACGGTGAGAGTGAGAGCCTGCGC
The DNA here is from genome assembly GCF_907164565.1 of Psammomys obesus. Classification (NCBI taxonomy): domain Eukaryota; kingdom Metazoa; phylum Chordata; class Mammalia; order Rodentia; family Muridae; genus Psammomys; species Psammomys obesus. The sequence goes on along the minus strand of NW_026596131.1, from coordinate 13,642,005 downwards.
CCGTTGCTTTGGTGTTGCTCAGTCCCTCAGAGGCAGCAGACTGGCAGAGGAAAGAATGGCGGGGGGGGGGTGTCTTCTCAGGCTCTGGGTGACTCTAGCTTGTAGGATGCTGGAGCATCCAGACCCTCCTGGGACTAAAGGGAGACTCCCTAAGACCAGGGGCCCCTCCTTTCCCTCTACAGGACTTCTGGGACAAGGTGAATGGTCAACAGAGGTGCCAAAAGCAATACTCGACATGCCAGAGCCTGGGTGTGTAAGGTCAGGCCTCTTACAGCCACATCCCTTGGACCTGCCCCTGGGAAGGAGGTGCTGTTGAGTAAGAGGTAGACAGGAGCACTGAGAACTGTAGGAAGGCCAGGTCCACCCCCTGCCTGAACACCGGCCAGCGCAGCTACTCTGCTCAAGTGGGGGTCAGCTTGCTACAATCTGGAAAGGTCCTCTAGGGGGAAGCTGGGGTTCCGGAACGTCTTGTTTACCCTCCTGCCGCTGCTGCTTGTCAGCAGTTCTGGCTTGGCACATTCTGCTCGGGTTCTGGGGTGTGAGTAGGCGAGATGTGGCAAAGGCTGGCGTCGGCAGGGTCAGAAGGGCAGGCTGTGGCGATTGCTGGAAGGAGCATCAGGATTCAAGCTTTGCCCCTCCCACAATAGAGGTGACAGGTCTCAGGTGCCCCCCCCCCCGCTTCTCCCCTGCCCACCTCCGGGCTCTCCACCCACCAGATCTGTTTTACCACCTTCTCTCCACAACCCTGGGTATGCTGGCCAGGACTGAGCCATGGAATTCTGGGAAGGGAGGACCAGCTTCTGACACTGGCACCCTGACAGTGTTGGGAAGCTGTGGCTGAGCCCCAGTCTGAGCCTACCACCATCGAAAACACAGGATACACAAGCCATGAGCTGCTGGGCCCTTCTGTGCATCTGTAGAGCCTCACATTTTTTTAAGGATACCCTGGCAGAAGGTAGCTAGAGCCATCACAACCCTTTGACTTCATAATCCCACTCCTGGGACAGCTAGTTCAGGAACTAATTCAAAAGGAGAGGAACGCTTAAAGTACCGAGATATTTAAAGCGGAAGAAGAAACCACACTGGCAATCCGCCACCCACCCTGCGGCCACGTAATGGTTAAGCTACTTACGCAGTGGCCTGGACCTGAGGGCAGGAGACCACGCTGCTGAAGGTACCTGAAATATCATTAAGAGAAAAGTAGGACAGCTGATTACAGCTAGGAGAACACTATAATTACAGATAGAGAAAAACAGAGGAAGCCACGGAAAAGCAGAGACCATAGCGCGAGCAGGAAGAGATCAAGGGTCTCTTCCTATTTGGAAAAGTTGGAGAACTATTTTTTTCCTTCAGCAGAAGAACAGTCTGGCTGGCAGTGGTGGTGCATACGTGTCACCTCAGAAGCTGAGGCAAGGGGGTGATCAAGAAGTCAAGGCCAGCCTGAGCTGTATGGTGAGACCCTGTGCCAAAACACTAAATGAGGGCTAGGGTATATCTCTGTGGTACAGCTCTTAAATAAAGGAGGAGGGAAAAGGAACCAGAAAGAGGGTAACAAGTCCTCAGGCAGGAGAAAGAGGTGGGGTACGGATAGCAGTCCATCTCAGAAAGCCCATACTTTTCCCTGTTGCTCTCCAAGAGCCCAGACTCCTTCTCTTTCCCTGAGCTCTGGGGCCCTTCGACAGGCAGACACACCTTTGTCTGACCTGGTGCCTGCACTAACCCCCATAGATATGGGTCCTCTTGTGTAGCAGATAGGAGCTTTGTGCCCTCTACCTGATGCTGTCTCCCCTTGTTTTAATCGAGCATTTACTGTATGCAATGCTTTGTGTTGGGCACTGGGAATAGGAAAGAGCCCTAGCCTCGCACAGAAGGGAGGATAAGTGGGAGTGAGGAAGTGAAGGAGAAGGAGGAGAAATGGTAGGAGGAGGGGGAGGAGAGCAGTATGTCCTTGGGCAGAGAAGTCAGAGGAACCACCCTGTAGTGAGGTGACATTGCAATCTGGAGTAGTTTGGACATTCCAGTAGGGGTTCAGTTTGGTTCAGCAGGCGTCTCCTTGAAGATACCACCCTAATGAAAGTCTAGCGCCATCCCCCAAAGGATACAGACTGATAGGGAGAACTACAAGGCAGTGTGCGCACAATCGTGGGGGACTGGACAGTGTTGGACCACAGAGGGACCCGCCGATGCCTTACACCTCTGAGGGGCTGATCCACAGTAAAGGCTGGAGAATGATGCTTCCAAAAAGGATCTGGGTCAGGGGTCACAAGAGCCCCTGACCTTGAGGGCACTGCTTGGCATCCTCCTGGTTCAGGTGTTATCACCTCCCCAGAGTGTCCACTCGGCTAGGAAGGAGCATGCTCCAGCCAGGCAGGTGCCTGCACCCAGGGCTACTGAGCTCTGCCTGATTAGTACCCACATTTCCACAAGGAAGCCAACAGCATAATGAGTATTCAAATATATCACCTGAAGGAACCAGCTGGAAGTTGGAAATTGTCCCAAGAGAGGAGAAAACCAGCCAGGCAGCGAGCATAGCCCCCTTTCCCACTCTGTTTCCATGTTGTCGGGCCTTGGAGCCCTTGGCAGGGTGTTTTGACATGACATGTTTGCCAAAGGTGGTCTGGACAGGAAATGCTGAGAGTCTCCATTCTGGGCTGGAGCCTTTGAGGCTCATGGAGCACAGCAGGCAGCTAGAGAGCGGATGCCAGGTGGTGTCACCTGGCCAGGGTTATCCTGACTGAGGGCTGGGGCATGTTTTTCAGCTATAAACAAAGGTGGAGAGGTGGGAAGGAACAGGGAGTGAGGTGAGGATAAGAAGAGAGATGCTACGCCAAGACCTATAGGTAGAGATGGGTCCCCTTCCTCCCAGCCCAGGAAGGCTAAGGGTCTCACAGCCTCGGGCAGTCAGGATGCTCATCTGTGGTGTGACTAAATGAAAGATCGTCCCTTCGTATAACTAAGTACATGCTATGCATCATGGGTACTGGATGCGGTAGGAAAAGCTGGGGATGGGTAAGGAGAAAGAACAGGATGAATGAGACCAAACGTGGTCTTGGGAAGACATGTGGGGTAGCGTTCCTTGGAGCCTCTCAGTAGTCAGGGGAAATTTTCCACAAAGGCAGGGGCTCCATACAGGGTGACTCTGACCTGAGAAGATGTAGGGGCAGCCTGGCTCAGAACCTGTGACTGGGAGGGAGCTGGGGATGTGGGATTCTGAAAAGAAAGCCTCTTTCTTTCAATGTCCTGACTTGGGTCCTGTCCAGTGCGGTGACATTACAATCCATTATCCCGAGGACTCAGCTCTACCTTGGCCACGGGGAATGGCCTGCAAAGCCCTCAAGTTGTACTTGGGAAGGACATTGTTCTGTGCAGGGCCCAGATCTGAGTGGAGATGGAACAGCACTAGACTGGGGGACAGGATCTGTACCCAGGCTATCTACCTGCCTGCCTCCTAAATCCCGGGCCATTGAGCAGATGCTGAACAGAGGGACACCTGAGGCCCAAGACCCCACAGAGGCAGGCACACTGCCACGTGGGCAGGATTATGTGTTCTTGTTAATTGCAGATCCTTGAGTCCAACAAAATAGTTGGAGTTTGGGTGATGATCCTCAGCCCTTCCTGTTTTCTAAATCCAGAAGTACCTGCTAATTATGCTATTAAGCAGAAGTACCTTTAACCCAAGAAACATTCAAGATGGTTTAATAAATATGATTAGAGAGGCAAGCAAGGAGAGAAAGCTCATGGGGCTCCTATTTTTCCCCCTTGGCATAGGAAATCCAGTTTCAATCCTGGCTGCCCTGGTCTGGTATTTTCCCCCAAAGATGATGGCTGGAAAGGAGGAGGTTATTTGGGGAGCTGGTGGGAAGAGTGAAAAGAGGAAAACAAAGTCAAGTGTGGCTGGGTTGGTGAGTGGGAGAGGGGCCATCGGGAGCCGTGGGAAGCGCTGTGGGAACACAGTGAAGAAGGGGAGAGAATGTGTTTATTCAGCCCACTGAGTGAGGACATACACTGGGCCTATAACACGCCTGCGTCTGCGCCTGTACCAAAGTGGCCACAGCCTCACAGGGCTGAGAGAGGACAGGCTCTGCCAGTTTCTCCATGCAGGAGGAGGAGGAGAGGAGGGGGGAGAACAGGGAATGGGAGAAGAGAAGGAGTGGGAGGCCAGCGCATCACAGAGCCTGTAAGGGGGCAGCCTACCTCAGTCCCCACCAGAATCCATTATGTCTTGTGGAGACACGCCTTAGACACTGCCCACCTCATCACCTCCCACACTGGTGGGAAATTTCCACTGCATCTGGGACCTGCCATAAGAGCCTTTTCTTACCCTAGGACCGACTCAGAACTGGTGACCTTTGTGGACTTCAGGGCAAAGCGGTGTCCTCCATTTTATGTGTGTTACCCCCAACGTCTGAAGAGGTCACTGTGTTTTGTGTACCATATCTGGTAAAGGTTTTGGCATGTGGCAGCTTGCCTTTATCATGTCAAGGAGATGCTCTGGAACAATGGTTCTCTCAACCTTGGGTGGCAACTCCTTTGGGGTCATATATCAGATTTTTACATTATGATTCATAACGGTAGCAAAATCACAGCTAGGAGGTAGCAATGAAACAAGTCCGTGGTTGGAGGTCAGTATGACATGAAGAACTGTATCAAAGGGTCACAGCACTGGGAAGGTTGAGCAATACCGCTTTAGAAAGTATCAGGCTCTTCACACTGTAGATATGGCAAGCCGTGCATCTTTGAGGGCTTCCATCCCCTCACGCGTATATTTTACTGGGCGTGCAAGGCACTGCTTCCTTCCTCCCATCCAATCCAGGGAGCAGGATTTCCTCACAGTGAGAGAAAACCATGCTATTCTCTGGATATCCCAACAGACGAAAAGTCCCCACGGACTCCGCTATGACAGAATGGGAGGAACTGATAACATTCCCAGTCAACCTGCATGGCTGTCCTTCCTGCGTAAGGGCAAGCTGCTTTGACCAGTCTTCACGGACAAGGATCACAAGGAAAACACTCGCCACACCAGCGCCTTGCACAGAGCAATGGGGCTGTGTCATGTCATTATTATCTTGTGATAAAAACACTGTGGACTGTGCGGGGCAAATTTCATAGTAGGCCACAGTCCTTTGCAGACTGTCCTGGGGCCCCTAGAAGTAAGTTCAACAGGGATGAGATGGAACCCTCCACCCCCTTTGTATTGAATCTGTAATGGACAGTGTGATTTTGCCATTTCTCTGAGTATGTCAGTTTTGGCTGATATTCTGCTTAATCAGGGGCTTGTGAGGGGACTTCATGAGCCTGCCCTACAGGAGCTGGGGTAGGTTTCATGGCCTTGTCCTATACCCAAGGCAGGGACCTGTGTGTGGGTGGTGTCAGATGTTAAATATAATCATCCAGCTTGTATGTGGAGATACCATATGAAGGAGAAACCTTCATACAGGTCCGTGAGCCTCCTGGGGCTGCTCCAAGGTGGACTCAGATCAGAGGCCTGAGCCCTATGTGGCTGGCCATACCGATGGCTGGGGTGACCTGTCAGTTTTACCAGAGTGTCTTTTCAGTTTGGGTTGCATATCCAATGTCTACAAAAAGTCAGGTATCGCCCTTTTCCCTGAACACAGTTCTCTGGAGGTCCTATGGAGAGAGATCGGCGCTATCATTAAAACTGCGTAGGCACTGCAGAGGTCTGCCTCGTTCCCTTCAGTGTGCCTCAGTGAGCAGGGATGGAGCCCGAAGCTCTGCGCTGGAGCGGCAGGGTCTGACACTCCACTCGCTAGCTTGTGGTGCTTCCTTGGTCAGGCAGATCAGGCAGCCCCTGCCATCCGCCTACTTGTCCCATCCCAGCAACACCATGGTCTGTTAGCCACAGACCTAACCCTAGAGTTCCTGGCGCCTCCAGAGCTATTTGCTCCCACACACTCTTTAGAGTTGCATATAGCCACCTGGTGTCTGGCCCTGGGATCTGCTCTTCCTAAGCGTCAGCAGAGAGATCCAGCTGGTGGGAAGGCCTCGGCTGCAGGAAGCATCCTCTGCTCAGCTACCCTAACCCCTTGGCACCCCCGGAAGTTTGCTTCTCACCACCTTAGGGAAGGTGTGTCCCCTGATCTTCCTAGGGGGAGGTCATGAGGGAGTCTCTTGTTCCACTCCAAGCAGCCTGAACTTCTCTTCATGCTCCCAGGAGGGGGCTCCAGCCTCTTTCAGCTCCCCTCCCCACCACGTCTGCTCCAGAACGCTGTGTGGTCTGGCTCCTTTCTAGTGCAGAAAATTAGACCCAACTCATGGGAGACCTCCCCCCCATGTCAATCATTTCTCTTCTCTGCCAATATCTTCTGTCTCCCCACCCCAGCCCCACGGTCCCCGGTTCCTGCTGGTGTGTATCATGTAAGCCTTGTAGCTTTCTTTGGGGATGCAGCTGGAGCAGGGGCTGCCAGTGATGGCCCACTGGCCCGGGACTGTCATCATTTTTCTCCAGATTTCTAAATCCATTAACCAAAGTCAGCCAGCTCCACAGTCTTCATCATCACCGTGGCCCAAACCATCGTGGCAGCTGCTGTCATTCCCCCAATGCCTTCTTTCCAGTGTCCTACCAGCCGCCATGCTCTTCCCTTCCGGGGGGTGTGAGGACTATATTTGTCCCTAGCAATTAGTCCTTAGGACACTCTGATCACCCACTTTCCCCGGGTGCAGTGGCCTGTCCTGAAGGGTGGGGGTGGGATGTGAGAGGCATTGTGTTCAGATGGGGCGGGGCTTTCAGGCTGTGCGCTGCAGCTGCCTCGGCAAAAGCTGGAGGGGGCGGTTTGCATGGGGTCAGACGCTTGGGGTGTCTGACAGGTGGGTTGGAGGTGGGCTCTCCCAGATAAGTTTGTGAGAAGCAGATCTCTGTCCGCTGTAGAACAGCGTTCCTGCTCTTCCTATAGTCCTTTCCCACAGAGGCTTCTGCATCTCTAGCTTTCCTCACCGCTGGGTGTGCTCCAGTGAGCTCTGTGTTCTGGCTTCCATGCAACTCAGAGTATTAGACCTGCGCTGTGAAGATGCCCCCATGTCAGTCATTTCTCTTCTGTCTCCCCACCTCAGCTCCAAGGTCTGCTCTCCTCCTGACCGCTGGTCCCTGGGAATATGTATCATATATTCCTTGTAGCTTTCTTTCCAGCATGACTAGTGTCTTCCTGGAGCTGGAGACCCCTGAGCCTGGGCCATGTCCCAACTCCAGCATTTCTCTTGCATGTTTAAGGAAATGAACATCTAAGGACCCCTTACTGTTGACATGACAAACCCTAAAAGGTGAAGGCCTCATGGCTGACCAATACTGGGAAGAAGGGCAGGTTGGGGTACCAAGCAGTTTGCGAGGCAGCAGCTGCAAACCGTTGCAGCCACAGTGATGATGAGGACGTGTTTCTGGGTGGTTTTGTTAATGGACTTAGAAGCCTGGAGAATGATGACAACAGTCTCAGGTCAGTGGGCCATCACTGGCCCCCATGGACTTTGTAAACAGATCCTTTTATCCTAAAACCAGAGCAGGATGCTGACACAGTGCCACAGCTGTCTGGGATCTACATCCCCAGTCTGGTCCCAGCTGTCTCCCCTTTTTGGGGAACAAGAGGCTCTTGTGTACTGTGCAGTTCTTAGGATCCACGTATCTAAATGTGTGTTTCTTTCTCCGGAACATGGACAGTCTAGATCCTGTGCCACCCTCCCCTACACCAGGAAAGCCTTGTCATTACCCCTGGGGGCATCCAGAAGACCAAGAGCACTCTCCTGAGACTGACTGACTGCTGATATTCTAGAGACATGTGTCATCACCCAGGCTCTGTGACAGCTCTGAATGAAGCAGGAAGAGGAGGGGGTGGCGGTGTCAGTTTAAAGTGGAGCATTCGGGCTGCTGCTGCAGGGGAGGAGATGCAGAGAGGAGCCTGCGGAGTGGAGGCAGCTTTGAGGGAAGTTTGGTGACCCTGCCCTAGGCTCCGCATCAGTCTCCCCCACAGCCCCAGTGGTGTCAGGAGAGTGTAGAAGAAAAAAGGCATGTGGGAAGGGAGGGAACGCTTAGCTGGAATGGAGTGTAAGAGGGTGGGCCGGCCACCTCCAACAGCAGGGGACAAGGAGACTTTATAGTAATTATTTAAAAAAAAATGGCATAGGACTCGACAGAGGCAAACGGAGGAGTGAAGCAGAGCGAGGGAGAGAAACTGAGAGAGATGCCCCTTGAGAAGAGTAGAAAAAGGAGCACCCTAAAGTCAGGGCGTGCGCCCCACTGGGAAGACTCTTCAGGACCGAAGATAGCAATGGGGGGGGGAGGTTCAGCACCAGGAACAGCGCCATTAGCGTCCTGTCACATTCTACCCTAGGGATCAGCTGGTCTTAAGCCTTTCAGTGCCATGGACGGCAGACAGAGCTCCCTTCGGGTGGCAGGTTCAGCACCAGGGACAGTAACAAATAGCTGGTCATTCTAGTCGGGGCTTACCAAGGGATCCACAATGAGATCGTCTGGGTGGGGTGGATTTGGTGCATACATTGAACCAACTATCTGGGTTCAGCAACCAGTGATGGACTGGCACACACTAGCCTGTGCTCTTGGCACATTACGAAGCTTAGTATTATTTCTCATCTCCCCATTGCACCCTGCACCCGCTGCACCTTTCATGTCCCCCACGAAAGGCAACCAGGATCCCGTCTGAAGCCAAGAAGGGCTCATCTTGTCCGCTCGGCAGACAGTCCCAAGTACTGCGGGGATTACTGGGTTGGTGTGGATGGTACCTCCACATCCACATGGCTCAGTTTGCAACCTAATGGATAAAACAATCTTACACATCACTTTTGTTTTGGGGACGGCATGCTTAAAAGGAAAGTACATAAGGAAATTATGAGAGGAGTGGACATGGGAATGTCAGAGTGAGACAGGGTGGGCTGAGGCCCATGAAGAGTCACGATGGATGGCCCCATCCTGAGTAAAGTGATGTGACCAGCCCCGCTAACCTCTGGCAAACTCCAGGATGCAGGCGGTGGGAGCTGGGATTTCTCCTCTCACCCTGGTCTCCCCATGTGACCCAGGGGAGTGAGCTGCAGCAGACTGAAGGAGTCAAAGATGTCAGACCCACCCATCGGGTCATTCTTCCCACCAGGTTTTGTCTCCTTCTCCGGCAAGGATTTGCCCAGTGTGCAATGTTCCCTTTTGTTTTTACGATTGAGCTCAGACATGGGCTTTTGCCAGCCCAGCAGAGCTCTCTTGGCTTCAGTGACTCCCCACGGACATGGTCTGTGAAACCTCGAGCCTAGCCTGCCAAGGTCCACCCCCATAGCCCTGCCCTGGTCTACAAGAGGCTAAGCTTCTCCTGGCCAAGTGCCATCTCTCTTTTGTACCCCTGCCCTTGTGCCTGTTCTGGGGTGGCTTCTAACTTGTCTCTGTCTGTGGATATTGTGTCTTCTATTGATTTTAGGTTATATGTTGCATCCACAGGGCATAGCTGATAGGGACTATGCCAGTGAATGGATCAGGGGCTTTGGGAGTTCCCAGGGGGCTCTTCCTCTGATTCCTGGGATTCACTGTGGCTGTGGTAGACCTATAAGCTCTCCCAGAGGCTTGTGTTGCTCCTTCCCCTTCTTTGCAGCCTAGTAACTTGGACAAAACCTTGAGGCCACTTTGTTTATGACTTGTGTACTCTACTTTGGCCATCTGTCACTTTGTTAGGCCTTACACAGCAGCTGGGGAGAGTGTGTACCTCCTTGCTGTAGAAAAATGGGAACATGCTAAGCTTAGGAGCAGGGTTGTGTACTAGAACCTTCTGCAAATGTGGTAGTGTTTCCCATAAGCCAATCCACTAGCCAAAACCACATGTGATGAGGGGGCCCTTGGAAATGTGGCTCATGAGACTGAGAGACTGAAGCTTTACTTTTATTTCATTTTAATTAAAGCTTTAGAGACTTATTTATGAGCACATGTAATTACTTCCTGAACTTGGACCAAACCAGTCTGCTGAAGGTCATCTGTTCCCACCACGGAGGTCATTGGATTCTCTAAGGCTACTGTTGGGTTTGGGCCATCCAGATGGCTGGCCTTCCCTCTTCCTCAAATCTTAGTTAAGCCAATTTCCTTTCCTGCAGAGAATGCTCTGACCTGAAGCTCACACTATTGTGAGCTTACACCTGGTGTAAGCTCATGGTGATGTGTAGAGGAAGTAAGGGTTCCTGGACATCCTCGCTCTTCTGAGTCAGCTTCTCCACCTACTTTGGAGAGGCCAGGATAAGGGAGAGCTGGGGAAGATTGGGGCCCCAGAGTGGCCAAGGCTCAGTTGCAATATGAGTCACCTTTCCTTGTGGCATTTTACGCTTTGACTCTACTTTCAGAGAAGAAGGACAGTAGAGAAACTAGACCCCTCTGTATGTGCCTGGCTCCCTACCCTGTCCCTGCAGTGTTCCCTTCTCTGTGTGGCATCTACTCCATTCCCTCCTCCTGCCCTACAAAGTCTCACTGCTTTGTGGACTTGTTTCAACATTGCATGCTCAACGTCTACAAGAAAAGTTTTGTAGTCTGCCCCTGGCAAGCAGTAGATTAGGCAGTGGGAACCACAAAGGCAAAAATAGCCTCAACAACTCTTAAAAATCATGCCAGAGTGATCAGGAGTCTGGTCACTGAGTTCTGGAAAGTTCTAAGCTGTAAGTTCCTCGGTACCCCTCTCCGTCTCACAGGGTTGTGTGGCCCACGCCAAGGCCATTGTGTAAGTGCACTCCCACGATCTGACAGCACTGAAGTGAGTGCCCCCTCCCTGGGCATCACTTGCTGTCTGCACAGGGGCCTGAAGCATTATTTCCTGTAAGAGGAGGAGATGTCCACAGCAACAGACTGATCTGCTGTCATGTGGAGAATGACCAAGTGTCACTTCCAGGATGGCAGCCCCAACACCTGCCAGCCAGAAGGAGGTACTCTGAGTGTGCTAGGAATCTCAGAAGGATATGCCCAAGTCAGAATACATGTTTCCCCAGTTGCCTGGTCTTAAGACAGGTTCCCTCCCATGCCTGAAGATCCATGCATGAGCTGGGGATGCTAGGGGAGAACAGAGACCTCGGGGTTTTACTACATTTCTGGTCCCATCCTGGTAAGCATGGAAAGCTGGCTGGGTGGCATTTTCTTCTTCTCTTCTCTCCCTGCTCTAACGGGGAAAATCAGGTGTCTGTAGGAGGAGTAGCCTGCATACACATCTCTGGCCATTAAAGCTCACTGCTAAAGGGAGTGCCCAACCCCCAGATTTATAGACGATATCCCTATAGAAAGAAATGCCTGTTTGTTGGCTTTGACCTGGGAGGAGCACTCAAGAGAGAAAGGGCAGAGGGTGATGGGCACCGCAGGCTCACAGGAAGACAGGACATAGGAGAGAGGCAAAAAGACAGAGTGCAAACCTCTGCAAGGCAAGGTGGCACAAGCCACCCCTGGTATTACCCTCTCCCCTAGGATCCAGCGTCCCTCCTCACTGGCCACTGTACCCAGCCACCACCTGGGCAGAACTTTGAAGCAACCATGAAAGTAGCTGCCATTAGGTTCCCCAGCACTCTGCTACCCATGTACTCTGGAGTCTTGTACAACATAGCAACATAGCGTCCGGGGCTGGTTTCTTCCTGGAATATTTTTAGGATACACCCCTCCCTGCCTAGCAGCCTGGGTTCTGAGAATGCAAACCAGTTTGAGCAAAAGCCAGAACAAACAGTAATTAGGAAGGTAAATCCAACACAAAAATAAGCATAATGCATTCCAAATTCAAATAAGAATTATTTGTGGACTTGCTGCTCTTTCCGAATTATCAGTGGAATGTTCCACTCCATTTGCATAGATAATTGAGAGTTAACTGTACTATCTATACCAAGGCCTGGAAGATGAACAGAGTGAATTCAGTCTGGCCAGGTGGAAGAAAAGGAGGTTTCGTTGGCTGTGTTATTTGCCCACTGCAGAGAGGAGGGACCCAGAACAAAGCCTGGCACCGAGAGGGACTCGATATATATTTGTTGAATTAATTAACATGAGTAGCTGAACATTACTGCATGGCAGCGCCTTCGTCTGTGGAATGGGGCTTGGTGTGAAGGAAGGGGCTGCCGTCCTGTTCTTACAGGCAGGAGGGAGAACTCAAGGGGTGCACCCCTGCTCAGAGTTACACTGGCCCTAGAAAGAGAGAGGTGTGAACCCAGGCTGATGTGGCTCCCTCCTGGCTGACGAGAGGCGCCGGGAGGAGCTGATGGGTGCGTGGTGGCGGGCAGGAAAAATGGATGTGTGTGTTCCTCGTTCATGCTTAAGACAGGCCAGGCTCAGATCTGCTTCTGCTCTTCTGGGGTGACAACCTAAACCTCAAGTCACGGGCTCCTAGGTGATTAGGATTTAAGATTCTTTATTTAGGAAATGGTAAGATTGCATACACGCATGCACACAGGCACACGCACCCCCCCACTTGCCTCCAGAGGGATCTTGGATAGAAAACGAGGCTGTAGGTGCTATTGGTGCCTGGAATCCCATTCGCCCAAAGCATTGTTATTGTGGCAATTAGTCCATGCTCTGTGGCACTGGAATGGAGTTTGCAGGGCCTCACACTCCACTCCAGGAGTCTCAATAAGCCCCTCGGGAGCTGTGTGTGGAGGAACTCGCCCACATGGGCACTATTTGCTGGGATGCTGAGAGGCAGGGACATTGCCACAACCTCCACCCCAAAGTATAGCAGTATGCGAGTGCTGATTTCTCGGTGAAGTCCTGGTAAGGGGCAGGCAGTGTGCGTGGGAAGCCACACTGCCATGGAAAACACACCTCGCCCTGCCAGCATGGCGGTCCTGGTGAGACATAAAGACCAGACCGCAGAGAAGCAAACAGAACCCAAGTGACAGAGGAAGATCTAGGTGGAGCGAATCCTGTGGCTCTGCATTTGAGGCCAAAGGAGTTGGCACACTCTCTGTCACCACAGGTCCCACCGTGAGAAGGCCCTCCCTCGGCTGTTCAGTCCTTGTAGGGGTAGCCAGTGGCCAGGCTGAGATTGGTAATGTTGAGGACAGTGAGGGATGAGGTCAGGGTGAGTAGGAAGCACTGTGCCCACCCCGGGGCTCCGTGTCACTCTGTCGAGGCACAATACAAACAGCTTGTGTGTATCTTCACTTGTCAGTGAGTACAAAAAGTGGTTAAACCATTTCTGTCAGGAACTTAATGCAAGTCAGAGCCTCGAAACTATCGTCGGCCTCATGCAGCTGATGCACGCGTTATTTTTATTATTTCTGGCACCATTCCTTCAAACACCATCATGTGATTCCCACACATGGATCATTGCCCTTGGTGGTCGCTGATGTTTGGGGAGGGGAGGGGCATGACACATGAATGTGTGCGTGCACACGTCTGAGCACACACGCAGATGACAGAGGAGGGTGTTGGTGTCTTGCTCTAGCAACCTGCACCTCACTCCCCTGGGACAGAGTCTCTCGCTGAACCTGGAGCTAGGCTGGCACTCAGCAAGCCCCAGCGATCCCGCTGTCTCTCTCTGCCCACCACACCATCAGGGTTATAGGCACGCAGGCAATCAAACCCAGCTTTGTACATCAGTTCTGGAGATTTGAACTCTCGTCCTCAAGCTTTCCCAGAAAGTGCTAAAAGGTATTAGCTGCTGAAACGCCCCCCAAACCCTCCCTGAGATCTAGTTTTAGAGTAGTCAGTGGCTCCTGTGTCAGACCGCCCTGGGCCTAGAGAACATTCTTGAAATCTGCAGTTTGTCCCCAACTTCCAGGAAAATCCTCTTTTCTCCAAATACAACCTCTCTTTTTAAAAGATTTAAGTGTTTTTATCTTGTGTGTTTGTGTGGGTAGCTACGTGTATATGTGTTCCACATGTATGCCTAGTACCCACGGAAGTCAGAAGAGGGCATCTGATCTCCTGGAACTGGAGTTACAGGCAGTCGGGAGCCACTATATAGATTCTGAAAATCAAACCCGGGTCGTCTAAAAAGGGGGCTGGTGATATGACAACAGAGCTGTCTCCCAGCTCCTGAGACTCCTCTTTGTGCATCATCGTAGCCACTGGGATCCTGGGGCGATGCAGGGTGTACCCAAAGCCCAGGGCTGCCATCGCGAGAACGGGAGGGAGGGCCATAGCCCCACACCGTGTTTTCTCTGCTGCTGGTCCTTCTTCCTTTCATCCTCCTCCTCCAGAGCAATCTAGGCAGCCCCAAGATCCCTGTAGCCCAAACACCCCCCATGGCGTCCAGCTACCATTCTGTTTGCCAGTGAAATGGCACCCCACACACTAAATTGCTTCCAAGGAGTTGGTCAAATGAACTGGCCATCCTTTTCTCTGAAGAAGAACTTGGCCAGCCCAAGGGTCCATTGACCCTCTCCGCAGCGTTTACTCTCAAAAATACAATCCCAATGCCGTAAAGATCCTGGTCTCCCAGAGTGCATTTCCAATTACCCACGCTCGGCCAAGTGGCAGCCATTTCATTATAATTCTGTAATTGCCATATGGAATTCCTATAAATTTGCTGTTAATTTTTAACCACTGTGGCCTTCTCTTGGAAAGTGTAGCAATAATTTGAAAATCTATAGATGATATTTTAAGTGGGTGGAGGGAAGTAGTCCAGTGGGGCTTGGTGGAGAAAAAATAGATACAACAGGAGTCAGAGCTGGACCTGGGAAGGTGTAACAGGCTTCCTTCAACTTCCACACGGACGTTTCTGTGGTGAGCGAGTGGCAGGGAGAATTGATCAGAGGTGAGTCCTTGAGGATCCTGTTCTTCAAGAGAGTTGCTTTGAGCACTGTGTTCTTGGTTAACAGGCACCTTCCCCGCCCCCAGCTGGGAAGTAATTTACAAGCTGAGTGTAATCTTCCTACATTGTGCTGCTCCGCGGTCTCTCCCAAAACTGCAGCAAGGACTGGGTCTATAAAAGACGCTTCCGCGGAAACAGCGCTCATAGGCGCGTCTTTACCCCTGCTCCCTGCCATGCACACGAGCCCCCGAGTGCTAGGCAAAGCAACCATTTGCCTTCCAGGAGATACTAGAAAGAAAGTGGAAACAAAAAAAGAATGGGGGCTGAAGTGCCCACAGCCAGAGTACCAAAGATTGACAGAGAAATCCTACCTGAGAGTATCTGTTCCTCGTCAGGGAGGCCTCGGGGTGGGTCGGAGGAGGAGACACTTGGCTCTAGAAAAAGGGAGAGTGGACACATGGTGCAAGGCCCCAGACAGAGGCAGGGTCCTAGCACGGCTAGGAAGATGTTTTGATAAACTGTTGCAATCAGCAGGGCCAGCCACTTCCCATCTCCCGCCAACCACAGAGATCCGTTTACACATCCCTTGTCTGGTCCAGGAAGTCTAGGGTGCACGCACCCCAGGATCTGGCTGGCTGACTTTGGCGATGAGAGGTTTGCAGGGTTGGAATGCTATGTCCTTCCGGCTTGCCCGTGTGGCTGCCAGGAAGGTTTCAGCCACAGACATCCACATCCAGCCCCCGAGCCCACCCCCAGGAAAGCAAGGAGATTGGCTTCTAGCGGAAAGGGTTATCAGACGGCAGCAGCGATGAAAAATTGGGCCATGGAGCGATTTGAAGGTCCCAGTGTTTGATCTACTGCGGGGCTGGCTCCTCACGGCTTTGCCGCTCCCGAGTTGGGTGACCTGAGAGAATTAGAACCTCCTTAAATACAGTGTCTGTTGGCTGTATATTAATCAAGCAGAAATCAAAAGTCACAGCATCCCAGGGAAGTAAGAAAAGGAACAGAAGGCTCCCCCAGCCTAATGCGGCAACTCTCGGTGGGAGGAAAGGCCGGGAGCTGCAGAGAACAGCCCAGGGCTTGCAGCCGGCTGCAACTTCCTCTAAACCTCTTTGCCAGCGAATTCTCAGAAACCCCATGCCTTGGCACTGGGGAATTGTGTTCGTGCCAAAACAGTACTGGACCCCGGTGCTAGCATAGATCAGGAAAGAGAGGGGTCCTCCCCAGGATGGAGAGGGAAACAGAGGAAATTCAGTAGGACAGAGCATTATACCTAATTGAAAGCTCTGTCCCACAGTCCCACCAAAACACGCCACTTGCTCTGTTCCCTGGCAGGCATTCAGCCTCCATGGAGCTGTGTCTGCACTCATGGCCCCCTTTTTCACTCACACTGTGCTCACCTCAGAACTTCTGTGCTGCGTTTTCAGCTGCCAGGCAAGGCTGATGCTGGCTGAATCCTGACTGCCCACCACCCCCAACCCTGACAGTCCTTGCCCTTTCTCCCCCAAGGCCCGAGAAAGGAGCTCATATTTGACTTCTGTTACCATAGAGGTGAGAAAGGAGAATCTAAGGGTTAGCATCTGTCTCTTTCTTTGCTGTCTGCCAGCAGAGACTATCCTTATCCCTGAGTCCCAGGACAAGCTCAGCTCCTATAAAGCTTCATTTGAATAGCCTTCTGCCCCTACCTGGCCTGCCACTGCTCTGTCACCCAGCTCCTGTCTGCAGCTTGGCTTGGCCTGCCTGACATGGTGCATAGGCCTCTCCGGGGCCATGAGCTTTGGCAGGACACTGCTGCCTCCCTGGACCTTTGTGTGCCATGGGCTCCTAATGAGCTTTTAATGAGCCACTGTTCTGGCTTCAGGGGGCATGAATGGCAGGGAAAGAACACAGTGCCAGCCCCCCTTGCTTTCTGCTTCTGGAAGCCAGAGTGGCTTCTTAACCCACTGAGTGCCATTTCTGGTCTGGAGGAAGACGGCTCATCTATTTCACCCTTGGCTTTCACGGCCCTTGGCATACGGAGCCTCTACGATGATGGCTGTGCCTGTCATGTGTGGCCTCTCCTCCCTCAACAGTGAAGAAACGGCCACTAGCTTCTCTGTGGAGTAAGATATTTTTTAGAAAATTGACAGCAAGAAAGAAATTGGCCTCTCATGTTGGCTTCGTAGAGCATCTGAATACAGAAGGCCCTGGCTGCCTCTCTGCAGAGCTGCCCTGGGCCTGCCGGTGAAGGGGGAGGCCCTGACCTTTCTCGCAGGCTTGCTGCTTCACCACAAACACTTTGCCTCCTTGACGTGATTGCGATGGGACTCCATGGCAGTTCACACCAGCCGCTGAACTGGAGCTGCCCAAACTGCAGCCCTGTGCTTGGTGCCCACCCGAAGGCAGCCTACCCACTGCTTCGTGCTGCTGGGATTGCACTCACTCAGCCTCTTCCTTCTGCCCAGGGCTTTGCTCAAGTCCTGGTGGGTGACCCCTGTGTCTCCCGGGAGTTAGTAGAGGTGGCAGTGGGTTCTGCTCCCTCTTGTTACTCCTTCAAGGCCTTCGTCCTCTGAATAAAATCAAGATACAAGGCATACTTCCTTGACAGTCATGGTGATAAAAACCTGGCTGGGCTCCCCAGGGAGGTATCAGGGCTCCTTCCATAGAGCACTTCAAGGAAATAAAGACAAAAGACAGCACCTGTCCTGAAAGGCTTCAGTGTCTCCTGGCCAGGGCGAGGGGCCCCACATTCTCTTGCAGATCTGTCTGCCTGTGCCTCTGGGTACCCCCTCCAATTCCAGGCTTGGTGGGGGTGGGATAAAGAACCCCAGAGAAGAGGTGGGTGCTACCTGGAGCATCCTTGCTGCAGTGGGGCTGCCGGGGACAATCTGAGGGACCCAGGCTGGGCTCTGTGGGCAGTGAGTTTTACAGGCTTTCCCCGGCCTTGCAACTCTCACTAGCATCCCCGGATGTCAGTAGCCTACAGAAGAACCCTGCTGTGATGTTAGCACCAGCTGTCCTCAGCCCCAGCTGCACCAGGAACCTGGCCACCCCAGGGCACTTCATTTCATTGAGCTGGAGTCTTCATGCCCAAGCAGACAGATGGCTTTTATGATTCATAGACTTTTTTCTGGTCATCTGTGGTTTTGATATTAAGACACGGAGACGATGTGCAAGGCAAGGTCTAGGGTGGTGGGTAGGGCTCCGAGTGGGGTAAAGATGCCTGGCCGATGGGCCAGAAGCTCTAGGTGCAAAAGGGCACCCCAGTCCAATGGCAGTTTCTCTCGGTTCCATCACAGGGTTCAGCAGCCTACTGGGTTCCTGCAACCTCCCGCCTAATGAGAAAGCAGAGATTGGAGATAATTGCCGCAGCACGATTAGTAGATGCCTGGGCTATTGCAAATGACTGTTCCATTAACAGCTCTGGTTGAGGGCTGATCCTGTTAGGAGAGAGCAAGCCAAGGGCTAATGATGAGGATATCTGCAGAAGGGCACATGCCAAACAGCACGGTCAAAGGGAAGCCAAAGACTTCCGTGAATTCCCTGAGCCTGGAGTCTGGTTTTCCGTGCTGGACTCTGCCTCTTCCTGGTTGTGTGGACCGAGAGCCACCTCTGTGACTCTAAGAATGTCATGCAGCAAATGGGCGTCGTTACATCTTCCCTGTGCAGCTTGCAGCAATGCGGGGAGGTGGGTTGTGGTGAGGCACTTTGAAAAGCAGAGATAAGAACAGACAAAATGAAAAGCATGGTCACCCTTGGCCATCGGTAGCAATGGGCACCCATCTCCTCTTCCGGAGCTGCTACTCCTGGGAAGTTTTGGCAGACAGCATGCCCCATCAGTCTGGTCCACACACTGGCTTCCTCTTCCAGTTCCTGAGAGATTCTGGGCCCAGTTTCTGAATGGTAGCTTGACCACAGCTAACACAGATGATCAAAGGTTTGGGGTCATGTTTTCTCCAGGCCTCTCCTCAGGCTCTGCCAGCCACCTCTGCAGGTATGCAGGGCCCAGGAACAGCAGGAAACCCCAAGGAGTTGGTCAAAGCTGCTGCCGCCGAGGCCTCTTGCCCACCTAGCCCTAAGGTGCTGAGCCGCAGGCTTGCCACTTGAACAGTCTGTGCTGAGCTCACTCCTCTTCTGCAGGAGAGGGGAAGGGAGAAGGCCTGGGGGCCCACTTACTATAAAGGAAGCTTGGCAACAGCGCTGAGTGGGAAAAGCAGAGGCACCCGCAGCCGTTTCTCTGGGAACAGTCCTCTGGCTCCTGGGCCCCCGAGGGGAGGGACACTTGCAAAAGAAAGATGTCCCTATAACTGCAACCCTGTGCAACTTCTGGCTTTCCCCATATATCTCGGGTGTGCCCTTTGCTTTCAGTCTCCCAGTATTTATTATGTTTAATTTTGCTGGGACGTGGTTGTAAGTGAGACGGATGGAGCCAAATGTGGCTGGCAAACGCCTCTTAATTAAACAGATAAATAAACTCCCTTTGCACAAGGGTTTTTACTTTTGCTGCAGTCTCTGCTGAGGCAGGGGGATGGTGTCACTAGGTGGGGGACCCCCTGCCGAGCTGAAAGGTGGGTGCTGACCACAGCAGGCTGCACTGGGCCTAGCTTTTTCTCTCTGCATGCTCTGGACAGAGGGAGGCAGAGAAGCCCAGGGGTGGGGAGGAGCCCCCCAGAAGCCCCTCCTCACAGGCCTGCTGGGAAAGGAACTTCCAGCCGGTATGAGTGGGCCCTCTGCTGGACACCTTCGGTGCGGCCTCCTCAGCCCTCAGCCCGTCATGGGCTGGACAGCTCCGGACAGCTCCTCAGGCCTATTCCTCTCCTTGCAGAGGCCCCTCTACCCTTCTTTGAGAATTGGAAGTCCACCTACCAGAGTGAAAACGCATACAGCCCCCCTCCCACGCCTATGGGGGATGCCTCCTTCAGAAACCAGACATTGTTATGTTATTTAAAAAAAAAAAAAAACAAAAAACTCAAGAACTTCCCAACTTGACATGTCCAGGGTGTCAAAGGAACCAAGGGCTCCCACCACCCCGACTCTGATCTCTTTCCCTTCGGTGCAGAATCCGATGTTAATTTTCCCTGGAAATGTGTCCCTCTAGTGATACGAGACTCAGGTGGGAGTCACATCACTAAAGGCTTCTTGGGTGACTCCACATCTCATTGCACAACCCTACTCTGAGGCACACCATCCTGGCTCACCCCACCGGGATGATAGATTAGGCCGTTCTGCCTTGGTCCCCACTGCTCAACCTACCGGGATGATAGATTAGGCCGTTCTGCCTTGGTCCCCACTGCTCATGTCCAAGCCTGTGCCAGGAAGCCCAGGTTTGGGGCAGAAAGGCCTGGCACTGCAGAGCACATGGGAACTCAGTCCACTTCTAGATGATGGCTTGGCGCGGCAGAGCCAGGCTGCAGCCGGAGGCTGTGAGCTCACCCCTTGCTCCGGGACACTTCTGCCAAGCTCCACACCATCCTCCTTGCAGAGGGAGAGCCTGGGGACGGTCAGACTGGGCATTCAAAGGGAAGAGAGGAGACAACACCGAGGACTGGAGCCCCACTGCTTGTCTGTCAAGGGGCGACAGGCCTTTCTCTTTCCACCTGGAGATACCATGGGAATCCTTGGAAATTCCCAAAGACTGGGAGACAGCGACAACACCGCATTCTCCATCATTTAGCCATACTCATTGGCCTAGCTTTTGCTAAAAAAAAAAAAAAAAAAAAAAAAAAAAAAAAAAAAAAAAAAAAAAACCAAAACAGACTAACTTAAGAGGCAAAATGCCACCAGACACTAACTGGCAAAGCCACTCCACAAAGGTAGACAGCTAAGAGGCACAAAGTGTCCAGAAACAGCGGGATAGGCGTGTGTCAGGAAGAGGAAGAGGAGCACTCGCAGCCAGGAAAGGCCCTGCTTGGGAATATGGTACAGAATGGGAGGGCAGGAAGGAGCCAGGAGAGCTCAGAGCCAAGCCACCCAAACCTTTTGAGGTGCCTCACTTGCCTGATATTTATAGCGGTGCCCAGGAGCGTAGAAATAATTACAGCTCAGTTCATGCCTCCCTAACAAGGCCCTTCTCAGATTCAGGGCGAATGGGATATTTTTTTTTTCCTGTATCTTTTTTTAAGTAGTGAATATTCTCACTGGATTGACAGCTCTTCCCAGCTCGAAGCCTCCCTCCAACCCAAGAAAAACTGGGGGTAGCCTAGCCTAGCACGTGGCTGGGTGGGTTGGCTTTCCCCCACCCACGACTCAGGGCCACACAGCCTGGTCCACAGGGCCTCAGGAGTTTGAGAGAGTGCTCAGGAATCTCGGGGGCATGGGGATTGTCACACAGCCCAGGCTAATGCAGTGACCGCCCACCCGTCCAGCACTGGATGCAGGTGGGGAGAGTGATTCCAGCCTGTGAGGTCCACATGGGCAGGCCCCCCCCTGGGCAGCAACCTCCCTGAGGCTGGGATCTGTGGAACTCAGCCACTGGCTTGTTTTGGAGCAACATGGCACATCCAGAACATGATGTGGCAAGCACCAGGCACATGGCCTTGTCCCAAGAAAGAAGCCACGCAGCCATGCTGTTTTAGCTCTTTTTCTGGAGATTTCCTTTTTAACGCTCTTTCCTTTCTCCTGGGGGCCTGTGTGTGATGAGCTGGCTGCTAGAGGCAGGTATCAAGGCGGGCTCCCTGGCCTGAGGCTGCAGACTTGGTTTCCTCGCCATACAGCGTGCTCACTCCAGGAAAGAGAACGCCATCCCAGTAGCTCCTAACCCCAGACAGTGGCAGCATGATGGTCTGCTGGGAGCACTGGGCTGATACCACGGAGCTACCCAAGTTCCCTTTAAGGAAAAGGCAGCTGGGCAGGGAGTGATGACAGACAGGAGCACATGGGCAGTTACACAGCAGTATGTGGGGCACTCTGGGCACTGCACTGGCAGTCAGCCTCCAAGGCCTCAGCTCACAAACACAGCCTGAACCATCATGCCCCATATGTGCCAGTCCTTGGTGCTGGGAACTCGCTACCACTATCTGGGACCGGGAGACCAAACCCATGGCCATCTCTTCCATCCCTGTGGAAGGCAAGGGTGGCCTTGAACACCCATAACCCACCTTCTGCCTGAGCCAGCCAGCAGCATCCCAGAGAACTGTAAGAAAAGGGGTGAAGAGCATGGGCCACCAGCTGCCCCATCTCACTTCTCCTCCGCCTGGCCACCTTTCTCCCAGTCTGCGAAGCCGGCACCCTTCTCAGAGGAAGGTCGATTGCAGGCTACTTAGTTGTGAGCGTGGGGGTCAGGGATGGCTGATGAGAGGCCTTCCGGGTTGCACGTGTCTGCCTGCTCCCTACAATGTCACTTCCCAGTCGGTGCCTGGAGAGGGGCCGCCCTTAGCCATGCATCTTTTGACACCTCAAGGTCCTCACTGCACAGAGAGCACAGCAAGGGCAACAAGCAGCTGCCCTCTGCTCTGGGAAGTGGACGCCCAGAGACAACAAAGCAGTTGCAGCTGAGCTCACACAGCCTGTAGGAGGACCCACCAGCTTAAACTACCAGGCCAGCCATCTTCAATGCAGAACTTGGGTACTGCAGCTGAGTCCCAAAGCGGCACTTGGTACCTGGCTGGGCCTCTTCGTGGGGGGAGTTTGTGGAAGCAGGACGTGAGGCTGGGCACGTGCCCACCTTGGGGCTACCTCTCACAGTGGCAGTGGGGGGATCGCCTATGCCAGCCAGGCTCACCTGTGGCTTGTCTTGGTAAAACTGCCTGGGAGGGGGGCAGGTCCGCATGTGTGTGGCTGGAAAGCTGCAGACGTATGCAGGCAGGCTGCAGTGGTGGTGTGAGGGGCAAATCAAGGCCTCTGCCCAGCACTACCCGACAATGGGGCAAGAAGGGCGCCCGATGGCCACTGTCCCTTGTTGCCCACCCCCATTCTGCGTGTCCACAGGACCATGCGCCTTCGGCAGGCTGCTGAGGTAGCCGTTGGGGCCTGGAGGCCAGCAGAGGGGCAGGAGAGACTCTCGGGGCTCTGGCTGGGCTTCTGGGCACCGAGCAGCCGGAAAAGCCTCCCCAGCACGGAAGCCTCTGCGGAGATGCCCTCATTACATCACCGACTTCCCCGCCGCGGAGCCGGCCTCCCTGAGGAGAGGCGCTTCTCTGAACGCAGGCAGAACGAGCGCCTTCCGGTCGGTGGGCCGCAGACTGTCCTCTCCGCCGCAGCCTAGACCAGCGGGAGCCAGCAGAGGTCCCAGACCCTACCGCCACCGCCACCGGGAGCAGAGGCTGCGCGCGGGCGAAGGAGGGGAGCGCAAGGCCCGCGGGAGGGGGCGAGGGCTGGCGGCCCGGCGTAGGACGGCAGGCGAGGGGTTAAGTGCAGGACTGGCGACGGTGCCCTAGGCCGGGCTCTCTCCCCCACCCCGAGCGCGGGGCTCCGTTTGATGTTGGAGTACGCCAGGGACGCCCCCTCCCACCGCTACACACGCGCGCACACGCGCACACTCACACACGCACACGCACCACTCTTTGCAGACAGGGCTCCGGTGGCTCCAAAGTGACTGGCTCCCCTCTCCCCCACATCCATCCTCTCGCGCATCGCACCCATCCTCTTCCCATCTTCTCGCGCGCTCTCTCCGGCATCCCCGCCCGGACAGGGCAGCCCCCGGCAGAGGCGCGCCGCTCCCCTTTCCATGCCTCCCTCTTAACGAGCGCCACGCGGGGGAGGGGAGGCCCGGAGGAGGAGAGACCGGGAGGGCGCCCGGGAGGCAGGGCGCGCGCACACACCGAGGGACGCAGCGAGCGCAGAGCCGCCTCGGCCGCCGGGCGCCCCCCTGCCGCCCCATGCTGTGCTCCATGGCGAACTCGGGCTGCCTCCTGCTGTCCAACTCCGGCAGCATGCTCCCGCACTCCGTGCCCTGCCCGCCCGCTTTCCTCTACCTCCAACAGGTAAGCGCCCCCGGCCCGAGCGCCCCCAGGTCCCGCGCACGTGCGGCCCGCGCCGCCGCCCACGCCCCGCACTTGGCCGCCTCCGCGCCGCCGCCAGTGGCCCCGCGGCTCCCCTCGCGTCATGGCGCCCTGGCTGGGGTTGGGGGAACTGCGCCCCTGAGTGGCAGAGGAGCGTGGGGGCGCCCAGGGCGCGAGCGGTGCGGGGTCGGGGGGCTGGCTGGAGTTTGGGGCGTCGCTCGCAACTTTTCGAAGGCGCGGGAGGGGGCGGCGGGCGGAGTCTCGGGGGAAGCCCAAGGGGAGGATGCAGGGGTTTTGGACACCCGGTTACTTTGGGGAACTTATTGTGGAGACGCGGGGGACTCGGGGACCGGTAACCAGGCTCCTTCTTCGGCCGCGTCGCGCAAGCCCTGGGGCCGCGGGGAGGTGGCCGCTGGGGAGCACGGCTGTGCTGCAGCGCGGACCACGCGCCGGGCCTCTGGGGAGGCGGGCCACCTGCCTGGTGGGACAGAAAAGCTAGGCCCTGAAGCTGGGGCCCAAGAGGAGGCTGGTGCTGGACTTTTTCAGTGTGCTGGGTTGCGCAGGAATCGCAGGCTGGCAGGCGTTGGGGGACAGTAAACCAAGCGGTTAGGAGCCCCTTCACCCCCAGGATGCCCCCTTGGGAGGTGCGCTGAGAGCCTCAGCTTCCTCCTGCCAGCTGGCCAGAGGCGCAGGGGGCGGGGTCCGGCGATCCCACCCAATGCGGAATCGGTGCAGGGGCCCCAGGCCTGCGCTAGCGATAGAGAGGGGATTCCCTGGGCTCCCCAGGCCCTCCCGGTTACGGTTCTTGGCACCAGCTTCGCCACAGCTGTCCTGAGGCTGCGGTACCCTGGCCTCACCCACCCGGGCTGCCCACACCTCTGGCCTGCCCATCCTCCCCATGGCCTGGGGCCTACCCTGTTGTGGATTCACACCTTGGCCCTCTGGTAGACCCACATGGGTGGGTAGCTCCTGGGGAAGGCCTGGGGCTACTAAGAACTTCCGGCTGGCTGCTTGTCTCTGCTCTTTTGCTCAGCCCGTTTAGAGGGTTCCCATAAGACCCCCTTCTGAAGTGGGGTAGCATGAAGGAGAGAGGCAGAGGGCAGAGTGCCCACAGGAGAAGCTGGTTGGGGGTCAGGGTCAGGATCAGGCTAGGAAGAAACAGCTGGGTGCACAGCTGACTGGAAATGGACAGGTGTATTTCTTGGCCTCCTCTGGAGGTTTTGTGGAGACTCAGGCTAGCCATTGGGGGTGGGAGAGGCTCTTATCTGTCATGCCCCTCCATGAACTCTCCAGGGAACCATGGGGGGTAGTGTAGGAGAAAACATGGACGTGGCAAAGCTAGGCCTCCAGAACCTGACCCAGGGCAACAAGCCCTGGGCCGCTGGGGACTTGGGCCACCCCAGGGTCCCTTGTCTGCGCTAAAGATTACCAAACATCTTGGCCTCTGCAGAGGGAGAGACAGGAGCCTGCATAGTGATGAGGAAGAAGGTGGCCTATTGCCGGAGCCCTAGGCCCTGAGTCCCACCTTCCTAGGACCACCTGTGACATTTGAGGCTCTCGGGAAATAATACAAGAGCCACTGAGAGCCTCAGACCCACAGGCCAGTCCCCACATTTCCATTCATCATTAGTCAATCCCAGAGTCACAGACCTTAGGTGGTCCTCACAGGCCAGCCTTCCAACCCCTCCAGGGTCGCTTGGAGACTCTGGAATGGGGCTGAACGATGTGAGCTTCTGTCTGCCAGGTGATACCACTTGGAGGTGTAGGATTAAGTGGGGCACCCCTGGCAGAAGGGCTCTGGGATCAGGGGTCAAGTGAAGGGTTTGGAGTGAAGGTCCTGGAGACCAGTCCATGGCTTGCTGTTGGTGCAAGAGGCCTCACAGAACTCACCTGTGTCTTCCTTGAGCAAATGCTTCCCCCACCTCGGGACACAGGAGCTAAGGATGAAGGAAGGCCCAGAGCTTCAGCATTATCTTGATGGGTTAGACCTGAGCTTTTGGTGGAGGGAATCCACCATCAAGGCTTGCTGCGTAGATAGCCAGAGTCTGCTGGGGCTTGGTAATGCACCCTGGCTGGTCATTCGCAGCTTTCCACAGGGGCAAGAGGCCTTCACATGAGCTCTCCCCACACAGACACCATCAGTGAGAGCAGAACCCTCTTGGGACAGCCATTGTGCACCCACTGCACCAGGCTCGGAAGCACCCCGTTTCCTTTGCCCATCCGCAGCTCTTCTGCAGGGGCAGACATGCTCGGAGCTAGATCTGTAGTCCCTGGCTGTTAGGGGTGCACCATTTTCTGGGGACACACACAGAGCTCTGGTGGTCCGGGGCATGACAGAACAAATAGTGGCATTCAGCTTGGCACCCAGCTTGTCCCCGGCCCCCTTTGAGGTGAGATGGCCCCTTCCATCACCTGAAGGGAGGGTCGCATGAGGAGGGACCTTGGACGCACCTGGCTAGACTTCTGGAGGAGAGCAGGCCCCTCCTCCAGCCCCCTCGTGGGGGCTGCGGGTCCGCTGCACGCGAATGCTGGTGCCATATGCCGGCGGTGTGTTCAGTCTAAACAGCACATTTACCATCAGAAGCAGAAGACGTGAAATCAAGCAAGACAAGAGACGTAGTAGGAGGCGCATTAAGATGCAGCTTTTAAACAGGCTGGCTCTCGAAACCTATGGTCTTTCGACTTGGAAATTTAGGAGATAAAAACCTCAACCGGTGGAATCCTATTCCTTTTGAGAGCCGTTAACCCTTACCTTCCGAGAGCCGCTAGGCCCTGGGAGGGCACGGATGATAAGGCCATGTCCCCACAGAGACATGCGATTCTGTAATCCGTCACAAGGTTCTCTTATCATATGTCAGTCTCTGCTGTCTGCGGTGGTGAATCCTAAAATTCACACTGTGGATTCTCAAAGTGCACTTTTTAGAATTCTCCCTCCCTAACCAGCACCAGGGTAGGGCCATCTGGGCTGGGCTCTGGTTGGTAGGAGCTATTAGAAGCCCTCCTGGGCTTTCCCCCCTTGTCTTCACCAGTCTGCTCCAGGATGCCCACAAGCCATTACCACAGGACTTTCCCCCCGTGAGGCTCTGGGCACATTGCTGGGCTGCCAGAACAGACACTGTAGGGCTGTTCCCTCTTAGAGACCATGAGTCTTCGGTCCCTGGTATATTGTCCCCAGCAAGTGATGGGGCTGATCATAGTGACCTTTGGGGGCAAGAGGGATCTCATTGAAAAACTCCAAACCATCAGCTGGGCTGCCACATGGTCCCATATGGCCCCCAGCAGAAGCAGCTCTCAGAGACAAGGGGCAAAGAAGACCCAGCTCAAAAACTGGGTTTTTGTCAGTTTTTACCTTCTTATTAAGGTACAATGTCCTATAAAAGGGAATCCTATCAAGCCACCAGTAACCAAGATGGCAAGTTATTCGTGGCAAGAAAGATGCATTTTTTTTTCATGTAGGGTTAAAAAAAAAAGAGAGAGGAAGGGTTGGGGGGTGTTCAGAAGGAGCTAGGGACTGCCTAGGAAATCCAGGGAGAGGTGAAGGCCCAGCCGCCATGAAGGCTGTGTCCCGAGTCTTGTTGATGGTGACTGCGTGTGTGTACTTAGTCAAGGTGAAACCCCAGAGAGCTTCCTTGGTCGTGGCAAGTGCTGGCAGCCCCCGGAAGCTTCCTTCCAGCCTGGGGTATGCAGTCGGCTGCTTCCTGGAGTTGCCGATAACTGGCGCCTTCCCCCAGGAGTGGAGCCCAAAGCTGCACGGAGGGACGTGGGGGTCCTGGGGCCTGTTCTGAGATTCATTAGGCAGCTGCACTCCCACTCATAACCATTCTCTCTTTGCTCTGAGGTAGGAACACTGCTAATCACAGCAATTTTTAATAAGGATTAATTACCGTAGCAAACATAACACTGCCTCTCACACCTTGCGCGCTCCTGGCACTTAGTCTCTGTTCTTCCGCCCCTCAAGCCCCCGGCTGTTAGCATATCACCCACAGGCTTGGTGTGGCCCAGAGCCACACTCACTCATAGTGACAGCATGGGTCGCTGGTGAGGACCCCATGGCTGATGGAAAGAGAGAAGGCACAGAGCACACACCTGTCTGCCGTGTCTTCAAGGGGACACTGCTGTTCAGGTGTGGTGTGTCGATGGAGTCACAGTCCCCAAACTCTCCTGTGACTCTGGGTCCTCAGACCTTGGGATCCATGGGGACAAAGCACTGTGTCTTAGCTGTCTGGCCTTGACGCACTGTCCACTCCGCTGCCTCTGGCAACCGCAGTGACCACACCAGGTCTGTGGGTCCTTCCTTGGTTTCCATGCCTTATAGGCTCGGGCTTGTTCCAGAACCTGCTGAAGGCTAGCCCTATACATGCATTATGGACACATCTAACAATTAGGGGAAACTGAGGCAGGGAGCAGGTAGCTAGCACACTAAAACAGCAAAGCTGCTGAGCAGCACAGCCTGGATTCCGGCCTGGCACCCACGCTCCAGAGTCATGGCTGAGTCCATCTCTCATTCTGATGAACACCGGAATTCAGGAATTTTCCTCCCTTCCCAGCTGCTTTCTCAGCTGTGCACAAAATAGAAGACATCAGCCAGAGCTTCTGGTGGCCTGAACTCTTTCTTGAATTTCCTGTGGGTCTCTCGGTTGGACCTGCCCCAAGAGGATATCTAAAGAGGCAGAAAGCTGGGGACAATGGAAGTAGCCTACCAAAGGGTCTTAGATCCTGAGTGTGACTCTTCATTTTGTGGGGTGAGTGGGGTTCTCTGGTGTAAAGCAGGGGTCTCTGGCGCCTGGACTAGGATAAATATGGACAGTGGACATAGGACTTGCCACAGCTAGGGAGCAAGCGTGAAGGAGAATTTTAGAGTAGCTCAATGCTTAAGGTTCAAACTGCAGATCCAAGCAGGCTTGGACCTCCATGTGCCCACCAGGTATCTGCCCAGAGGTGAGAGTCAGGCTCTCATTCGGTGAGGCATCTCCTGCGTTCATTTCCTGTACCATGTCCTTCATGGATAGGGCTCACCCTGGCAGGCATGGGTCTGCGAGGAGGTGGAAGGTGCCTGCCTGCTATAGGTGAGGTCTGTAGGATTTTCCCGTAGCATTGCTGCAGCCCAAGTCTTCCATTCAAGTCACTGACGGAAAGGCTTGTCCCATCATTGATACCCGCTGCTGCACCAACAGTGAGTCAGGGAAGCAGCCTGCCTGCTCCATGGCACTGGAACATGGAGATGGCTGGCCACCATCCTTGGTGAAGGATGAGATTCCTGCCTGAGTGTCCTTCTGTCTCTGTCTTCTGACCCTAGGGACAGCAAGTTGAAGGTGGCTCCAAGCAGAATATCGGGTTCCTGAGGAGAGGGCAGAGGGTGTGGCTGTTGCAGCAGCCTGGCTGTGGCCTCTGTCCAATTCTAAGGAGGCTCCTGCAACCCTTGGCACCCGACTTGGGCCAGGTCAGGCAGCACCAGGGCCTGAGGCAGACAGGCCCCTCGGTCGAGGCAACTGTAGTTCCTGGCAGTGTGGGATCCAGGAAGCCCATGTGATCCTGGCAGCTGGTCCTGTGAGCAGGGCTGGGGCCTTGTCTGGAGGAGATGCAGACTGTGCCTCTCTCTTCCTTCTCTTCACTTCTTTATTTATTTATTGTGTGTGTGTGTGTGTGTGTTTATTTGATTTAAAGTTCTGACTGGCATGCTTCCTCCCCTCTGCTTTCCTTGTTTCAGAGCCTCTCCAGCCCCTCATCACTCTCCCTCTCTCTCTCCCTTCTCCCCTCCTCCATGTTCATTTTCTCTTAGCTTCTCCTATGGACTCCCCTCTGCTCCTAGACATCTCCTACCATGCCTCACCATCACCCTGCTGTAGCCAGCCCCCCTACATCTGGCCCACCCATCTTCTGGGTTCTGTGGAGAGAACACTGTGTACCAAACCCCGATGGGACTAGATCTGATGTGTTTTGTCATCTGTATTCCTTGGGGGGTGGTCTTTGGCATCTGGATCTCCTCGAGAGGAGTAAGTCCAGTTCCAGGAGGAAACGCAGGTGGACATGAATCTTGAACGGGAGACTAAGGCGCTCCCCTGAGCTCCAGACTCTGGTGTCTGTGATGACAGCTGGGCCTAGTCTGCCTGCAGCCAGTGGGATTCCCACCAGGGACAGCAGCGCTGAGGCCTGTGGCTGCTTGAGAGGAAATGAGAGCAACTCTGGGTCCCTAGGTGGGCCTTTGTGTCCCCACAGTCTGAGATCTCTAAAGATCTCGGTGAATAGAGCGAAGAAACACCATTGCCATGGCCAGTGGCCACACGTCAAGTTGTGCCATTGCCATGGCCAGCATTCTACATAGAGTCATGTCCATTCCGGGCCTGCAGTCAATTTCAGGTCTAGAGTTGGGAATAAAAGGTGCTGGAGTCACAGCCACATTGCAACACTGGACACCCTTCCTCAGGGCAGCATGCATGTACGTTGATTGTGAAGGCCTGGTCAGAGCCCACTCCAATGGGTGAGGAGAGAAAGGAAGCTAGCCGGTGGCCCCCTTGCCTGCTGCCCCATCGGTGTGTCTCTAGCTTCTTTGGTAAAATTGTGCATCCTCTTCCCAGAGAGCCGTGAAGCTTAGGTCTCCCGCCTGGCACCCTTACCCACATTTGCCTCAGCCTAAGCCTCCCTTCCAGTCCAGACTTGGAGTATTATAGGGACGTCAACTAGTGTGGCATTAGCACATATCTGAGTTGTTCTGAGCCTGGTCCCTGCACACCTGGCCAAGACAGCAGTGGGGAGACAGGTAGATGAGCAGGCCTGAGTGGACCTGGGACTGGGTGTGGTATTGTTTCTGCTGGTTTCTGGGACACATTGAGAAAGAAAGGGGCTGCTTCACCGCGTGCCTACAGGCAGGGTGCCCCAGAGCAAGGGCCCATGGCATCATATCTTCCCAAGAGCTGGCACTACAGTGGGTCCCTAGGGACTGCCAGGCCCCACAGCGTCTCCCCAAAGCCCTAAAAAGAGGGTGTCACGCCTTTGTTTCCTTCTCTGAAAAGCAAGGACGCTGACCCATGAATGGCAGGTGCTGGGGTCGGGTGATATCACCTTTGCCCACACGCATTCAGACATCTGTCTGTCCACTCAGCAAAACCAGCTGAGTTGAACCCCGGTCAGCGGTCATCCCTGCCTGTGAGGTGCTGCTGGGGAGGAAAGCTGACCAGAGAGGCACCAGTGTGTCAGGAGCAGCTGTAGACGGGGTGAAATCGCTGGGTTGTGGTATGGGGGAGCTGCAGGGAGACTCTGTGGGTTCAGGAAGCTCAGAGCTGAGGCCCAGGGCCTTCAGAGGCAGCCATGGCAGAGGGGGGATCTTGCTCGGCACACAGTCTCAGAGCAACAGGTGGGCAATTGGGTTTGCTGTCTTGAGACACACTTTCTCGTACCCAAATACTGTCTGTGCCTTATTGAGCCAAGTCTTCTGCTAAAGAGGGTGTGTGGGGTGTGGGTGTGATGTGTTTTGTGTATGATGTGTGTATGCGGGGTGTGTGTGATGTTGTGTGTGTGTGTGTGTGTGTGTGTGCGCGCGTGTGTGCGTGATGAGCGTGTGTGCCTGAGTACATATGAGTGTATGGCTGTGAACTGTGCATGTGGGTAGGCTCTTCTGCATTTTCTTATCCCCTGGTGCAGATTAGCATGTGAGACTTTCCAGCGGTCATACTAAAGAGACACAAAAGGAAATAAGCAACAGAATCACAGATGTGAGGAGCCGGTGGCTGCTGCCAATGATACTTTGGAGTTGAGGGTGAGTGAGGTGCCATTTCTGTGGCTTCCATCATCTTAGGGGGACACTGCATTGGCTCATGGTATGCGCAAAAGTCTGTGCCCAGCATTGGGAAGGGCCCTGAGGACGGCACCCAGAAGCCACCACTTCAAGGGGTATGGTAGGAGGCTGGCCCCATCTCCAAGGTGGAAAAGACCCTTATTACAGATCAGGAAAGACAAACCCTGTCCCTTGGGTGTCTCAGGACTTCCCCCACTTGTCCCTAAGTAAGAGGGTGAGTCAGTGCCACCCACTGGGTCCATCCGGCCAACAGGAGAGCTTTGTGCCTTCCAAGCTATGCTGTATTGTCTTTGCCAAGCCACAGCGTGTCAGAGGAAGGAGACCAGGAAGGCCAACTAAAAGTATTGGGGGGGGGGGGCATTAATGGAGGTCTCCATGTCAGGCCAGGGAAGATTGTTGCCCATGCATCCGGTTGCCTGTGACGGGTGAGGAATCCATCAGAAGCTGGTCCACAGAGACACAGTGCCAAGCAATAGGGAATTTAAATTACCTAGCACCCACATACATAAAAAAGCAGGTGAGATGATTTCTAGTAAGATGATTTATTTAACCCCGCGCTTCCCAGCTTTTCTAGCCTCATCGGGTACCAGCATGAGCCAGGGGCTCCTCGTGACAGCATCCGCTCTTGTGTTTGTAGCCGGCCTTTGAAACCTGGCAGAGAACATTTCCACTTGGCTGGGCCATGTTCAAGTGTGCAGCCATCACATGAGTCTCATGGTTAACCCGCAGGAAGATCTAGAGCCTTCTAAAGAGTGAAACTCTTAAGCTGCTGTAGAGTGTGGTCTGTGAGCCGGGCAGGGCCTGAGGGTCCCCAGATCTTCTCTGCTGGAGTTGCCATCCAGTGGGGGCGGGCCAAGCTGCTGGAGAGACTGGGTATGCTGAGATTCCCCCTGTGGCTGTTGGTCTCGGCTGGGTCTAGGCCAGTTTTGCTGACAGCTCCCTGTTTGTTTGTTTGTTTTTTGTTTTGTTTTGGTTTTCCCAAAAGGCATTGTGTGATGGTTTGTGGGGGAATGTTCATTTTGTGAGGTGACAGGTAACTGTTGTTCATTTCCCTAATGTCTGTATTTGGTAAACAAGAGGTTGGCTACTTTAGTTGGCCTCTCATCCCACCCTTTTTAGGAATAATTTTTGCCAATTAACATACTTCAAGGTCTGGACAGTGGGGTCTCACGTGGACAGAGTCAACTCCATCTTCGTCTGTGGTCATGGAGCAGGCTACTGTAAAGGGGGCTGTGTGACTCACGAGCCCTCTGCCCCTAGAGCCACAGCAAAGATCATGAGTAGCCAAGCCTTCCATAGAAAAACAAATCTCAGCTGGACATAGTGACTCACACCTGAAATCTCAGCAGTTGGAAAGCTGGGACAGGAGGATCACTGTGAGTTTGAGACTAACCTCTGGCTACAGAGTAAATAATAATAATAATTGTTTAAAGAGTCTGCCAAGCCTGGCTTGGGCCAGTAGTGGTAACAGGTTTGTTTGTTTTTAAGATTTTATTTATTTATTTATTTTATGCATATTAGTGCTCTAAGAGGGCAGTAGAGGGTATAGATGGTTATAAGCCACCATGTGGTTGTTGGGAATTGAACTCAGGACCTCTGGAAAAAAGACAGTGCTCTTCACCACTGAGCCATCTGTCCAGCCCCTAGGTTTTTCTAATAGCCACAAAATGTGTGAGGGAGAGAGAGAGCGTGCAACAAAGTTCACGCTAAGGATGTATTTCCTTCAGCTGGATCCTGGGTCCTCTTGCTGCAGCTGAGTCAATATAAACAGGGTTGAGACATTTAGCATTCTCCTTCCATGCTCAGCCTTTCAAATCCACGCTGCATTCTTCACTCGCAGCCTATCTCACATGCAACCGACCACACGTCCAATGCTCAGCAGCCACATGAGGCCGGTGGCTGACACCGAGGATGAGGTTTACCATCCATAGGGATCCAAGGAGAGGTCTGAGGACACACTCTGCCCTGGCTGAGGAAGGGGTGCAGAGCTTGTGGCTGCGCTGCCCCAGGTAGAGGGAGCAATTTCTGTAGAAAACAAACAAACAAAAAACCATTGAGTTCAGTGAATGGATCCTGGCTGGAGTGCCTGGTACCCTGAGGTGCAAGGATGGAGTAGCTGCTGTCTAGAGTGCTTTGGAGTCCAGGCTGAGAAGGCCGGGCAGTAGGGAGGCACAGAAGGCCTCTGAACAGGGATTGTCAGGGTCAGAGCTGCAGGTAGGGGAGTTACATTGGAAAGGGGCTGGAAAGCTAAACCAGGGATCAGCGGGACAGAGGCTTAACGTGAATCAGAAGGCTTGACCCAGGAGACAGGGCAGAAGGGACAGAACAGGATGAACTTGGAACATGTAGCTGGTGAGAAGGAGGATGGGAAATGGGTGGTTCCATCTTGATGGTGCTGATGTATGGTGTGTGGGCACTCCATCATGGTACCAGGCTGGGCTGTGCCACCCTGTGTGGGGTGTTCACAGGTTGTGACCTCTTCCTCCAGCCACTTCCTCCAGCTTCTTCAGCCTGGCTGGCTGTGAACACCAGTGTGCCCTTCTGAAGAAGCTTCTAGTCCTTACTTACTATTCTTTATAGATGTCTGTCCTGGACCCGAGTGGCTCTCCTGGGCCCCTATTCTGGCCCTCTATCCATCATTCCTGAAAGACCCAAAGCCAGCGTGGTCCAGAGCTCATGTGTAAGGAAGCCAGGCAAAGAAAACTGGCACTTGGATCTCTTGCCCTTGGGGAGTCAGTGACACCCAGGCCCAGGCCCAGTACCCCGACTCACTCTCACTTGCTCCTGGCGGGGAGGTCCTGGGCAGGAGCTCAGGCCAGGTGGCAGGTAGCCTCCTCATGGCACCTCCTGGGTACAGAGAAGTCACAGGTCAGCCCTGTATCCCCTGGGAATGCCTCTAGGGCCAAAAGACCAAGGTAGAGCCCAGGTGGAGCGGGCAAGACTGGGCAGGGCTGCTGGGGCAGGTTGCCTGTGGTATGGCCGCTGGGTGGTATGGCAAGGGGATGACCTGCTTTGGAGAAGAAAATGGAGTTCTCACTAAAGTATCTTGTAGGCCTCCTTCTGGCTGTGCTGCTGCTCTACAGTCCCTCCCATACCTGTCTGAGTCCTGCAAAGCTTCATCCATCCTCTTCCTTAGGCTCTGTGGGCTCATCGTATTTTTGGATATCCAACCTGGTACAGTTTGCTCACTTACTTGCTTGCTTGGCCTCTGTTGAAAGGGAAGGACTGTTTGGTTTGCTCACTGCTGTTCTCTCAGAGCCTCGGATAGTGCCTGGCTGTGTGGCTAGTGGGGAAGAAGTGACTGCATAGCTGGGCCCCATCCTCCATCAATGTGTGCTCAAGATTCCAGACTCGCTGGTACCCACTCCAGGTACGCAGGGGAATGATTCTTTTCACACAACCCAGGAAACAAGACAGAAGCCCCTGCTGTCAAGAACGTGGCAGCTGTGGGGGTGAAGTATGTGTGTGTGATAACTGCACACCTGAAGCGCCACTGCAGGGCTAAGGCGGTGGGAAGCAGCTGAGGGGCACAGGTGAAAGGTCAGGACAGGCTCTTCTTTCACCGTCCCACTGGGACCCCAGGCTCAGCGGATGGAAGTGTCCTGTGATGCAAACAGCAAGCTTAGTTCTCTCCCCACGCTCCCCTCTTTGCTTTTTGATAATTTATGTCTGTGGGTTTTTACTGGGATATAACTCACAGGTTACAGAGCGCACCCGTGTGAAGCATGCGATTCTGCAGCGTTCAGCTGCGCAGCCATCCCTGCTGTTCGGTTCTTGAACATCCTCGGCAGCAAATGTGCCAGCCGCTGTCCGCACCCTGCAACCCGAGCCACTGCTTTGCCCTGTGGCTCTGCCTGTTCTAAATGGCTCTTACAAATGAAGTCATCTGTTGGGGCCTCTTCTCCTGTGCCGATTTGGAATCGGGGAACCGACGGGGTTTCTCCACCCCGGCCTGGGTGTGCTGTCTTTGCTCTGACGGTCTTCAGATAGGCCTTGAGGAGAGGTTTGCCGGCCGGTGGGTGAGGTTGGGGAGGGAAGGACTTTGGTCCTATCCCTCCCCAACCTGGGCCACTTTCAGTCCTCATCCCTGCTTGGGTCGTGTGAAAGGAAAAACCCAGCTAAGTGTGGCTGGCCATCAAGCATGTGTCCTGGATCCAAGCAGAAGAGGGCATCACCTCTAACAGCTGTAGTCCAGGCAGTGACTACTGCCTCTGTCCCTTTGGCAGAGCCTCAGTAGCTCCACCACAGACCCAGACCCGTGAACAAAGCTATGTTCCAGGTGCAGGGCCAGGCCGTGTGGCCTTTAGGGAGGTGTCTCAGCCCCTGTGGGCTGTTGAGTGTATGTGTGCCTATGGTTGCTGCATCTAAACTTTTGCTGCAAGGCTGTCTGGAATGACAGAGCAAGCCACAAGCTGACCAGAGGTGTATGCCAACACTGTTCCCCCAGCTAGGTCCTGAGTCCCGGGATGTGTAAGCCTCTCAGGAGGACCGAGCAAGCTGATAGGTGAGCCAGCAAACTGTCTGTAACCTACAAAAGCCAGTTGGTTAAGGAGGCCATGGGCTTTGAGTCTGCCAGGCCATCTTTCCTGGCCCTGTCCGAGGACCACAGGTCAGAGCCTCCCTACACAAAGTGACCAGAGCCCTCAGTCGCCTGCAGCCAGGACCTTGTGAGGGTCTTCAGCAACCCGAACATTGTGGCCAATGGGCAGGTGGAAGGAGCAAGGCACAGCTCAGTGACCCTGTAGGCCCCATACTTGCTCAGTAGCCACAGGCCCTCTCCACCCTGCATTTTAGTCTCTTCCTGGTCACTGGAAGGCCACCTCCTTGTTAGTAGTGTGGGCATAAAGGACAAAGCTGCTGTCCCCAAGAGAGAATAGGTCAACAGACCCTGGCCTCTTCTCATCTTAAGCTCCAGGTTTGTTAAATGAAGAGAAATAAATCACAAAATTCTGGTCACGGGATGTGTAATTTGTATTAACTATTTCCATTTGGCAAATTAGCAGTTGAAAGGGATCGTTTAGATAGAAACAGTGGATTTCATTTTCAAGAAGTGGACGCCCAGGCCACACACCCCCACCTCAGACAGCTCCTGTCCCCAGCTCCCTGCCCTCCCCAGTTGTCCAAATGGGAACCACACAGATCCCACTCTCCTGCTGGTACAGTGGAAGGAAAAACCTTTTGCTTGGAGCTCGGGCTGAGGAGACCCCAGAGCTAATGGCGAGGACTTGGTCTGGAAACCTAGAGAAAATGGTGAGGCTGTAGAGTCCCGTCTGTCTCAGGCAGACTCTGACCTGGGCCATGAGCCGCTTGGAGGAAGTGGTAAAGACGAGAGGTGATGGAGGGGATCCCAGAGAATCCTTATCTGTAAGCTGGGCTTAGACTCTTTCCTATGGACAAACTGGCCCCGCAGTTCTGTGGCCACAGACCTGAGGGATTTGAGAGCAATGGGTCTGCAGGACCGCAGAGGCAGATGCTGACCCGAGAGATGAGGAGACAGGAAACTCACCTCTCAAAAGCCTGGATACTGTACCACATGCTTCCCAACGCCTGCCACTCATTTGCTCTCTCCCATTACCGTTCTCATGTTCCCAACGATGTACCTGAGCTCGAAGAAGACCTGGATTCGAACTCTTGCCTCTCTCCTGCTGATGGCTATATTCCCTATTCCCTTGTCATGACACTCACCCGCTGGATGGTGTAAAAGTCATCATCGACTTAAGAAACTAGTAGGGTTGAACCTCTTTCCTGAAAACCTCTTCATAGAACAATTTTTACCCCAAAAGTTGGTCAGCTCCTTCCTCGCCGTGGTTCTCCCAAGCCCAGCATAACATTCACTCACCATCTTTGAGCTGCCCCTTGCACACGTGGGTGTAGCGTGCTTCCCCAGACTTCAGTGCTGGGATGCTCAGCCTTCAACTGGCCCAAGCCTCTGCCCTCCCTGGGGACCCCCTGATTTCCTTCTTCCTCCCTTCCCCAGCTGGCTCCCTGTGGGTGGCCGCCCTTCATCCCTGGCTCAGAGCTAAGCCTACTTAATTCTTTTGATCTTGGTTTAGGAAGCAGCCCTCCAGCCATTCCTGTCGCTGCTGCTGCTCCGCTGGTCTCTGCCTGCCTGAGTCAGAACCCTGACTACCAGCAGCTGTGACAGGGGCTCCCCTGGCACCTGCCCTGACCTCCTTTCCTGCGTGTTGACCCTTCTGTGGGCCTGCCTTGGTACTCCCATGGGGGATCTGGCTGGGGCAGGATCCCCAGGAGTTGAGAACAGAGGCCCTTTCCCCAACGTCTGCTGGGAGCAGAGTCTTCTGTGTCCTGCTTGGGGCCAAGGTTTGCTGTGCCCCTGCAAGAAATACCCTGTAAGGGTAACACTTCAGACTGTGCGCATCTGGCACACCTGAGTTCATTGCATTCCATTTCTGTGAGCCTCAGTTTCCCCATCTGCAAACCTAGGGCCTGTGCCACAGTCCTCCGGTGCCCAGCATGAAGCCTAACACATGGGTGGTCCTCAGCGGGTCTGACCCATGCCCCATTACCAGCCCCACTGCAGGCAAGAGCCCTCGTCTCAGCAGCCCTTGAGGCGTCTGCCACTGTTATAACTGACAGCACAGGTGCCTTGTGAGGGCCTCTGACCCCCCAACTTTATAGTGAGGGCCCCTGACCCCCCCAACCTTATAGTGAGGGTCCCTGACCTCCCCCAACCTTATAGT
>NW_026596131.1:13571606-13603879 GCF_907164565.1 Psammomys obesus | reverse complement strand
CCCCAACCTTATAGTGAGGGTCCCTGACCTCCCCCAACCTTATAGTGGCGGGTTAACTAATAAATTGAGCTGCCTCAAAGAAGCCATTCCTCTAGTTCTGCCCACGGGACAGCAACTTACAGGTAAAACGGAAGGAATCCATGGAGCCACACACAATCTCCCATGGAAGCTGCCAGCCAATTCAGAGAGACTCCTGGAGCTCTGCCAAGTGGGTACTGGGACTCCAAAGTGGAACTTAGCCCCAGCATCCTGCCCCCAACCTTGCTCTGGAAGCCTGCAGGACCTGGGGAACAGGCCAGATCCTGTACACAAGCCTCCTGTCCCTTGAGCAGAGCTTCCAACAGTCTGAGTCCCTGTACCTAAAGAAGCAGAGGTTCTGGAAACCAGCACCCCTCCAGGGGGGCAGTGGGCAGGAAGGCAGAAAATGGAGACAGTCTGAAAAAATATACAGAAGGGCTTCCTTATTCATCCTGGGAAGGGGGCTCTGGAGGACTTTGGAGCCTGCCAGCTCCCCCACAAGAGAGGACGTCCCTCCGCCATGCTTCGCTGGGGGCCCTGCCAGCTCCCTGCAGAGGGAGGGCATCCCACCGCCCACCTACCTTCACCAGCTCCTTTCCAGTCTTTCCTGGAGTTCAGTCTAAAATGAGAACCGAAGGAGTCGGGAGATGGGCGATTCATTCCTGAGTTGCTTTGTGTGGGGGCTCTTAATTAGACCTAATTAGACTAATTAACTTTCAAATGAGAAACTTGGAGTTCTTCTCCTCTCCCCCTCTCTTTCTATTGCTTTCTCTCCACTCCCCTTTTGGAAAATGAAACGGGAAGACATGTCTGAATGGCTCACTTTAGCCTGGATGGTGGAAGATGGAGGGAGAGGGTGGATGGATGCCCTCCCCACTGGCCTCTCTGATCTGCTCCACTTCTGCTGGCTGGCTCCAGGCACCTCTTCCCTCTTGGCCTTGGAATGCGGGTGTGGTCCTGTCTTCGATCTGCAGACACTGTTCCGGGGTTCGTCTTGTTCCTGGCACTAAGGGTAGAGAGATGTGTGTGTTGCTGGGTCCCCTGGGTGATTCTAATGCAGCAAGAAGTGGGGTAAAAGAAGTTCCGGGTGAACCTTGGTCCTTCACTTCCGCAGTCCCTGTTTCCTGTGGCCTCTGAAGCTGGACCTTTGAGGCCCTTCCTGCTAATAATCATCCAAGAACACCAGAAACCAGCCAGGGAATCTTCTGGGTGAGGCTCAGAGGAGGCCTTCTAGATTCTCAGTTTGTCAAGGGTTAACTGCGGTCCCATGCCTTCCCCTGCATCCCTTGTGTGACACACATACCTTATACCTAATGCCTGACCTGCATCAGAGAGCAGAGCCTATAGTACTGTTTTTGTTCACCAAGTTGGCCCTTCCCACGGGCATCCAAGGCCCTCCGTTCTGCAGCCGCTCCCGAGAAGACTGCTAAGACTGCAGAGGTAAATGCTGCCAAGTTCAGGAGCCTGCGAAAGCCTGACGTGCAGGCCCTACAGCCTCGGTCTTGATCCTTGACAACTGTCTGAGGGTGCTTGAAAGACAGACAGAAGGCCCCCAAGAGTTCAGCTGGGTCCCATCTCACTGCCCCGGTTTGCCTCATGTTCTTAGAGCTTCCAGAATCTTCCTGACCTATCCCTGTCTCCATCCCCAGTTTCAAGCCCCATCTCACTCTTGCCAGAACCTTGGCACAGAATGAGTCCTGATGCCAACACCTGCAGCTTCTGTATTGATTTTCCCGCTGTCTCAATTGGAACCACCCCCGAGTGGAGGCAGCCTGGCCAGCTGAGGAGAGCAGGAGGCCGCTTCTGCTGACTTTCTAGAATGCACCCCTGTATGCTTAGGCCTCAGGACAGGGGCCCCCACTTGCTCTCCTTGGAGCTAGCCCCTTCTGTTTGCATGGCTCAGCAGAAGGGCCAGGGAATGCCCAGAAGGGGTGGGTTCCAGCAGGCTTGTCTGGACACCATCTGGCCCAGAGATGTCCAGAGTACCGGGCAGGCAGGAGCTCAGCAAGGGTCCTGTTCTGCATCTGACCGGCTTTGACAGAGGCAAGTACTCTGTAATGGGCAGGGAACTGGAAGGCAGGGGTCTGGCCAACAGGCCTTTCTCAGAGTCCTCCCCACCCAGGCAGTGTGGATCCCAACCCTCCGTGGGCATTGAATAGCTGGACTTTGGTGGCCTCCTTCTTATCTGTTCAGAGCTGTACTCTTAGCATTCAAACTCAAAAATAGTGGCATTTCTGCAAGACAAAGGGTCTGCCTAAAGGTTAGAAAGGTTGGTGAGGAGCCTCGCAACTCCATTCCCCAGCCTTGGACCTGCTTGGCCTAGGATCCTCCTTTCCGGTATTCCCAGACCCCTCCCCACCGCCCCTTCTGGCATTCATGACTCCTATCTTGACCCTCCAACTCCCCACCTACCCGACCCTGGCACCAAAGGCAGATCTATGCAGCTTTGATGGCTTGCTGCTCCCTCAGCACAAAAACCCACTCTCCAGGTCCAGGGCAGATCAGGGTCTCCCAGGGAGAGTCCAAGGTTAGCAGTACACTGTCCAGACCAAACATTTCCAAGTGAGAGGAGGACAGGGATGCTCTGGGCAGGCTGGGAAGGGCCTGCCTCGCTCTCCTCTTGGGCTGGGAAACCCTGCAACTCTGGCAGCATCAGGGAGCTCTCTCAAGGTGATGTCCCTCCCAAGGCAGCACCCCAGGGGTGCTGTGGAGAACAACTCCATTGGAAAGGAAAGTAGGCGGCTGGCTTTTTCCACCCAGCCACCTGCATTTTCCCAACTGGCCTGGGTTCTGCTTTCCTGCCAGCCTGTCCCCTCCTCCTCCACCTGCTGCCCGCAGCCCCCAGCCCCGCCCCCAGCCCCAGCCCCACTCTCCCTCCCACCCCCACCACCCTGCAACACCCGAGGGCTTTGTTAGCACAACTCAGTTCAAATGTCTGATTAGTCCTTAGGAGATCGTGGGGTCAATTTTCTACAGCTCCTTCCTCTCCATTTAACTAATTTAACTGCACGATTGTTACAAATTTCATTTTATTATAGCCCCGCTTCTCAGTCCAATTGAATTACTAAAATCTCATTTTCTCAGAAGTGCTGAATATGTAATTAGAGGAAAAATTATGCTCCTGCCTGCCTATTAGGCTGGTTCATGCATGTGTGCGCATGTGACACGTGAGAGTCTGTGTGAGGTGGGCTTGGCCAGAGGCGGGCTGGAGCCCCAGCTCTTCCCCAGCGTGGAGGCCAGGACCGTGCAGGATGGGATGCCTGTCTGTGTGGATGGGACCATGCGTACACAGGCAGCCCTGTGATGGCAGGAGAGGAAACCACATTAACTCCAGATTACAAATTAAGCAATATCTGTGGGCCATTGTAATTAAGGGGAAACTCAATTCCCTTCTAATGCCCCATTATGTCTGGCTCGGCAAGGTAAAGCCAGGGCTGTGCAGCCCCTTCAGTGGGAGCAGAGGTCACAGGGAGCATTAGCCCAGGACCCCTTCGTGGCTCCTGGGTCCTACCAGGGGCAGGACGGGGTGTGTGGTGTTCTGGATTTCTAAGGCGCTCTTCTTTCCCACTTCTAGGAGGCTCCTTCTGTGGCCCCACAGGCTCGTAGGGTTTGGTGTTGCAGACAGCTCTGGTCCCTCCAGAGTGTACGTGTGACTTAGAGAGGGCTGGCCATGGGGGAGAGCCTCGAGGACTTCGGCTGTCAGCTGCAGGAAAGGGGTCTCCAGGCACCCGGGTGTGCTACATTGTAGGATATGTTGTGTGAGGTCACTTCAAGAGCTGGTGCAGTTCCCTAGGAGGGTCTGCCAGGACATGTGTCATGCTGAAGCCATGAGGTCTCTCCAGGCCTTGCTTAGGGCTCCCTAACCAGGGTGTTGGCAGCAAAGTACGGGCTTCCTCCTCTGTGCCATCCCTCTCGCTCAGCCTGTTCTGTGGGCTCCGGGAACGTCTGGGTTCCCTGCCTCGGTGATCTGGCTTTTGCTGGCCACTGACCTCCTCGTTCCTTGGCTAGCTGCTAAGCATCCTGGGAACTGCCCTGAACACCCAGCTAGGGTGACCTCGTAGCTAGACTGTTCGCTGCCCCACCACAGCCTCTGCTCACAGACACCATAAGAAGAATAGGGCTTGGGGGATTCGGGGAGGGTGCCATCACCATTGCTCAGGAATCTTCTTTCTTCCCAAGAATCTGCTAGAGAAGTGACAGGTGGACTGGGTGGGCATAGGGTCCCTGCTTGTCCTAGTCAACCCAGGGTCAGCACAGGAGGTGGACACAAAACAGGTAGGGCAGCTGTACATAGCACATCCCGCCCTTTATACCTGAGGACTATGGGGACCACCCAGAAAACCACAGCTGCTTCCTGGCTGTGGGTCTCAGAGTCCCAGGGTGGGGGGGGGGCTTCAAACAAAGACACTTATCACCCAACTGTGATGGCCTCTATGGACTGTCCCAGCCAGGGGGCAGGACAGAAGCCCTGAGGCGA
The DNA here is from genome assembly GCF_907164565.1 of Psammomys obesus. Classification (NCBI taxonomy): domain Eukaryota; kingdom Metazoa; phylum Chordata; class Mammalia; order Rodentia; family Muridae; genus Psammomys; species Psammomys obesus. The sequence continues at coordinate 13,599,384 of NW_026596131.1, read as the reverse complement.
CAGAAGCTCTCTCTGTTTTACCTTCTCCTCTGCTTCCTCAGCCTCACTGGTGGAGCTCCCTGGAATGCAGGAATGGGCACATATTCCCCTCACCATGCCCTTGGACATCATGCCTGCTCTTCTTTGGGTGTGAAGGGGTGTGGCGGCTGTGAGTGTGTAGTCATGAGTGAGTGTGGACGACAGAGAGCTCACGTACATGGTGAATGTGAATAGCCTGTCTGTATGTCTCATGCATGAGTGTGGCCTGTCACTGTGCCTTGTGGCCTGGGCACAGGCCCTGTGTCCATGCTGTGCCTCTGTAGCCCCAGCCTTCTTCCTCAGGAAGGATGTCTCAGCGGGCCCATGAACACGTGACCAGTCTCTTAGGGTCACATAGAAATGTCATGAGTTGGGGGACTGTGATGGTGAGCAGCTCACCCTCATCTCCCCGACCACAGAGTCAGTCCTTTCTGTTCATTCTGGGGGGTCGGGAGGACGCTTCAGCCCACCCGCCTCTGCCTCTGGGTCAGCAAAAGTCCAGGCACCCCAGCTCAGCTCGCCCATTCCTGGCACTGTCTGTGCTCTGGCGGGTTGCCTAGCAAAGCTCTCCCCCCTCAATCCCACCAGACTGCCACTCCAACAGAGATGCCCACCCCTCACTCTCTCATGACCCAACTGTATTGTCTCACTGTGCCTTGAGCTGAAAATGGCCTCTAGCTTGGCCATGGGTGTGTGTGTGTGTGTGTGTGTGTGTGGTGAGCACCTTAGCAAACAGCTCTGCCCACGCACGCACACGCACGCACACGCACGCACGCAGATTACTGTGCACCCTGCATTGCTTCCCTCTTTCTTTCACCCAATAGAAGCCCTCATGTCCTCTGGGCACATGTCAGCCTGGTGCATGGTGGCCCACAGTCTCCTAGCCAGCTGCTGTTAATCTGAGTGCCACGGGGGAGGCCGGGCTTCTAGTATCCCGTGGGTAATGGGGAGTGGACATACGGGGCTTTGGAAGATGAACTTGTGAGGTGGAATTGCTGTCAGCCTGAATGTTAGAGAAGTGACGGTCCAGAGCCTTTGCCTGAGCTAGCTCAGCATGGGTTCCATCTGCCTGAAGCAAGCTCATCCATGGAATGTGGAGGCTGCTCCTGCTCTTGGGTAAACACTGACAGTCCTGTTGGTCTGCATTGTGTGTGGGGCTCTGGACTCTGAAGCTCACTGTCAGCCCCCTTGGCTGCTGCAGGCCAAGGGCTTTCCTCCCTCACCTGTCTCTCCAGGCAGCCTCCCCCTGGGAGACTGCTTGCTCCTACTAGCTCAGGCCCACACTCTCCCCAGGAGCCTTCGCCCTGGGATGTCTCACTCTACAAAGGTTCTATGTAAACTCACCAGGCCAGGAGCCCCACACAGCCACGGTCTACAGGAAGATGGAGAGAGCCTCTTTCGCTGTTGGAATTGTTTACACAGTGGTTGCCTCAGATGCCTGGATGCCCGCCCCAGGGGCCCACCAGAGGCCCCGTGACACCAGTGCAGCTTGCCTGGTGGCTGCCAAGTTCCCAGCAGTTCCTAAGTGATTCCATGAACAGAACCTCTGCCCTAAAAGTCATACCCCTGCCCAGCCAAAGGGCTTTTTATTCATTTATAGCTAATTTCTGCTGCCTGAAAACAGTGGCCCTGAGTTTGGCTGCCTGCCTCAACTGAGCTCACTCGGCCATTTACACCAGGCTATCGCTTGCCTTGTCTCGCTGTATTCTTTGCTGGGGCTCTGGCTGGGTTTGCCTGGACACATGTGAGAGCCAGAAGTTAGGACAGGGTCTGAGGGCTTCTGCTGTGTGAGGAAAGGTAAGGAGAGGAGAACCAGCCTTCCCGCACTCTCTGCTGTCCACTTCACTGGCCCTCACTGCAGACTGCAAGTGGACACAGGGACATCCCCATTTTACAGCAGGAGGGATAAAGGTACAGGATACAGGTCAGCCTAGGTCTGGAAACAGACGTGGCTTCAGGCCCATGTCCTTGGGGTTGGGGGTCAAGTTATGGTGCAGGAAGCATATTCCTGAGGCTTCTCCTCCCTGTACCCTGGGAGGAAGGTTGTCCATCCTCCCTGTACTATGGAGGGTTTCTGTGAGTTTTGGTGTCTTCTCTGTACCCTGGAAGGTTTCCGTGAGTTTTGGCATCCTCCCGCTTTTGTGTTCTGTGTGTGATGTGTGGTCCACTCATGTGTATACAGGTACACACAGTGAATGTATGTGGAGGCTGGAGGAAAACTTTGGGTGTCCTCCCCAGACTCTCTCTGCCTTATCTCATGGCACAGGGTCTCTCAGTGAACTGGAAGTTCACCATTTCAGCCAGGCTAGCTGGCAGCAAGCTCTCAGAATGTCTGATCCCCCACCCAGTTGCTGGGGACATAAGCACACACAACTGTACTCAGTTTTGTTTGTTTGTTTGTTTGTTTGTTTTACATGGGTGCTGGGGATTCAAACTCAGGTCCTCATGCTTGCAGAGCAAACACTGTTACCCACTGAGCTGCCTCCCTGGCCTCTTTCTTTCATCTTCTCAAAGGACAGGTGAACTGTATAAGGGTCACCAGAACGGCCTCAGTCTAACCTGGTGACCGATAAAAAGCCCTGAAGTGCTGGGTTTGGGGCCTCGGCAAGCACCTTTGTGGAGCACAGCTCAGCAGACATAGCTCCCCCCAGTTCCATGTCCTTTGGATGAACCATCCTCACCTCTGGCCTCTTCGGCTTTCATAGATAACAGTAAATATAAAAGTTGTCTGGATACTTCATGTTATCACATCACTGTGTGAGGTTCCAAGCTGGTCACACCTAGCCACCTTTGACTTTCATGGAGAGCAGTGAACATAGTATGGACCTAGGACAGCCCACACTCTTCCATTCTCTGGGTGATGGTCTTCTATAGAGTTGCTTCCTTGGGCTGGGAGATGGGCCAGCTGAGGCTCAGAGGGCTCAGCTTAAAGGTGCTTAGGAGTCCTGGCCCCACACAGCCTCACTCCAGCCCTCCCTTTGCCAAGCCCCTATATGCTGCCAAGTCTCACCGTCTGGGTCAGATTCCGAATCCTCTATCCACAGAGCCCTGAGACATCCTACTTGGCCCCATGAGAGGACCATTACAGTCAGTGTTTGTGGGAAGGGCGAGCAGAAAGCAGTAAGCACTGGTGGCCGCTCTGCCTAGAGAAGTAGGGTTGGCAGCAGGGAGATGGACATCGGTTGGGCAGGCATCATCAGGAAGGCCATCAGCCAGCAGCCGCTTGGCGTCTGTGCCGCTGGGGGCAGCTGCAGGCTGGACGGTGCCCAGGTGCTGATGGTGCCGGGCTTGCCAGGCCAGGAAGGCACAAAGTGTGGGGACAGACAGACTGGGCTGAGAGGGACAGAGTAGGAATGGAAAGACAGGCTGGGTGTGAAGAGAGGAGCGGGGGAGGCAGACGTTTGCACAGGGCTACTGGGGACCCTTCAAGATGCACCTACCCTCCAGCCCCCTTCTTTCCCCTCCCTGACCCACATGGGGAGAAGAGACAGGGGCCTCTACCCTTGCCAGGAAGACTGTAACCCAGACAGTGTGGCTCTGTGGTTTGCCAGGGATGAAATTCATTCTCACCCAGTGGCCACAGTGGAGCAGATGCAGCCAGCCAAGGGCATGGAGTTCCTCCTCCCTCCACAGTGACCTGCACTCTCAGGGCTCCATAGGAGTTTCCATCCAGGGAAGCCCCGAGGGTCTCATCAAGCAGGGTGAAGCCCTGGTGCCTAGCTCTGGGATGGCAAGCCAGTCCCATAGTACGCAGCGTATAGCTCAAGGCTGTCTGCTCTCTGACCCACCTCCTCAGCAAGGGCCATGCTGCAGGAAACGGTCTAGACCACACATGAGCATGTGCACGCAGCTTCGTTCCCATAAAACTTTATTTGCATACATCTGGCCTCCTCCGGGATGCCCTAGGCTGGTAGAGCTGACCATGGTACCTAAGCCTGCCCAACTGTGGAAGTGGAGGGCCCTGGGTTGCCATGGGAACCAGGTCACCAACCCAGCAGCCCAGGGGAAGCTCCCCTGCTCTTGGTGGCTTGTGGTGTGGGCTGACTTCTAGGGACAATGTCTCTGGGAATGGGGAGCCCAGCAGGGTATTTCCTCTCGTGGGGGACCTAAGAAGGTCACTGTAGAAAAGGTGGGTCACCAACTTGGCAAATGAAGTGATTGATGATGAAGGCGACACCCCAAACCATAACCCTGGCTTAACACCTAGTGTCAATGGCTCAAATGCAATTTATTTCACTGACAACTCCTGTACATCAGGCGGCTCTGCCCCAGACACCTGGGAAAAAGCCCAGAGTCCAACAAAGGAGCCAGATGCCCTCCCTCTTACGAAACATTTCTTTATCCCCCATATTCTCAGTCATCCGGTCAGATGCCAAAGGCTAGACCTGAGTGGGGGACTCTCCATGGAGTGATGAAAGCCCAGGAAGTCTAGGACAGATCTACTTTTGGAGGCTCTAGACAGCCCCTGCTGGAAATCCCCTGGGGCCCAGCTGCTCTGTGCCTGCAGCTGCTGAATCGGCACCAAGACCTTGGCCCGAAACCCGAGCGCTGTGGCTGCTCATGAAGAGAAGCAAGCAGGCAGGAGGCAGGAGGCAGGAGGCAGGAGCGATTCTATCCTCTCTGCCCTGGTGATGTGAGATATCCAGAGAGCCTGTGTCCAGGGACAGAGGGGCAGACAGCCTCCTGCCCAGTTCTGGAGCCTTCCGGCTCCTATGACCCACCTGCCACCATGAACCTCCTGTCCTGAAGCTAGCCATGCCTCCCCAGGCTGTACGCACTCTGTTCAGACCGTTGGCCGTCCCCTGTCCTTGCTCCAGAGGCTCATGGTCCTTCTTCCCACCTGCCTCATCTCCACCCTGAGTGTCCCCTGCCCTGAGCTCCGGCCCTCCTGGTCTCTCTGCCTCTGTGGTACAACATTATCATTCCATAATACTCTGAAATATACATGGACTTGGCTGAATGCAGACAAAATTGCACCATTTACTGCATGAATATTTCATGCTGGCTTCGCTCCGAGGTATCCGTCTGATTGAGTGGAGACTGCTGCCCTGCCCTCCCTGCCCACTGGCGTCCTGCCCAACAGCCGGCAGTGCCTTAGCCCTTTTGCTGGCTAAGGCTGTCCAAGGAGAGGGGGAATTAGACACGTGTTGAGAAGTTGAAGGGCCCTCTGAGGTAGGGAGCAGGTGTTCGGTGGGCTCTGGGCTTCTCCCCAGCAGCAACACCCCCACGTGGTGGATTGGGGGACCAGAAAATTGTCTTTTGAAGGCAGATAACAAGTAAGGGTAGGGAAATGCGGGCCCTACCTAGCTGCTTCCCTTAACGCCCAAGGAAGAGCTGCTAAGTGCAGAGTCTCCAAGCCGAGATACTCATTGTCACCTGCCTCTCAAGCCCTTCAGGTGCCTGGCTGGCATCAGCCTCCTTTCCTGGACTCCTAGGGCGGGAAGGATGCTGGGAGCATTCAGGAGACCTAGGAAAGAGATAGGGACAGTGGCCTATCTACACACATGTGCTTGTGTGTGCACCAGCACGGGGCTCACGCTCACTCGGGTGAAGATCCAGCACTTCCTCTGAGCACTCTGAGACTCTCCCTTGAGGAACCACCATCCACGAGGCTGCAGCAGCAAGAACAGGCAGGCAGACAAGTGCCGGCGATTTGGGGGACCCTGCGCTGAGGACCCCGGTGCAGCCTGCAGGTGCTGCTGCAGTCTCCCAGCCACACGGGGACAGGCAGGGTGAACTCACGCTAGAGAGGCACAGGGACAGCCTCGGCCGGGCACTCTCACCTCACGCTCAGTCGGAGTACCGCCATAAGCCAGCGTTCTCTTCTGCTGCACGCTAGGCTAGAGCGCCTCCGCTGAGACTCAAGCTGTGCGATGCAGGCCCGCCTGTCCTGCTACCCTCCCCTTGAGTATCCGCCACCTACCAGGCATCGCGATGTGCAGGGAGGAAGAGAAGCATGCCACCCACCGTGGTCCCCCATGGACGCAGGGACAAGGAAACTGGGTACCGTTCACTGGCTAGCCTCAGCAATAAAGATACAAGGGCTAAAAATAAGGCTAGCTTCAGACAGGGGTCTAGGAGGACACCTCTGAGTGGGCTGTGTGTGTGTGTGTGTGTGTGTGTGTGTGTGTGTGTGTGTGTATGTGGTGTGCTGTGTATTGGGCTCTAGCACGCTCCACCTTTTTCTCTGAGGTAGGGTCTCACTGAACCTACAGCTAGGCTAGCAGCCAGCAAGCCTAGTAATCGTGTTGTCTGTGCCCACCCCGGCCCTCACCCCTCACGGTGCTGCTGTTACAGACCCACATTCGCCTTTTATGTGGTTTCAGGTACTCACGGCTGCAGCAGGCGTTCCTACCCACTGAGACGTCTCCCCGGGAGACTCTTAGGTAGGACTGTAAGGAACTGATGAAGACGGGGGTGGGGGCAGCATGGCACGTACAGGGAATAGCACGTCTAATGGGCTTGAGGCAAATAGAACTGGGGCTGGGTGAGCCAGGCAGGGCTGAAGAGGGAGGGTGGGATGCCATTGCAGGCTGGGGGCATGAGGCCTCTGTTCTTCAGAGTGAGAAAAATCATGGAGGAGGTTAAGCAGAGGAGAGCCTGTCTAGGTGTCCTGCGTTTTTAAGCCCGGTTGCTGTAGAGCCACAGCCAGTCTGGGCTTTCAGGGACAGCTGAGGTTTGGAAGTGGCTGTGTTGTGTGCAGACGTGCAGCCTGGGCAGGGTGCAGCCAGATGGGAGCTGGGCTGCATCAGCAGGTGACGCCCCTCCCACTGCAGCCAGGTAAAAATGTCTGAACCAAGGCGTGAAGGAGGAGACTAGGTGCCAAAACTGGGCTATGGGGTCGCGCCGGTTTCTTTTTCTTTTCTAGCTGGTCCTCCTGTCTGTGCCCTGTCTGTGCAGCAGGTCAGGATTGGGAGGAAGGGGAAAGCAGAGAGCTGCAGCAAGCCTGGTGCCTCAGGCCTGTCATCCTAGCTCCTGGGCAGGCTGAGGCAGAAGCATCACAGATTCAGCACCAGAGTGGGCAACTCAGTGACAGCCTGGCTCAGAGTAAAAAGCTAAAAGTGGGGAAGGGGCCAGTACGGAGGTAGAGTTCAGCAGTACAGCGCTGGCAGCAAGGACAAGGCTGAAAGTTCAATCCACAGGACAGACAGCAGGAAGGGAGGAAGGCAGGAGTGCGGAGGAAGAAGGGTTTGTGGGGTGCCCACACTGAGTAGAGAATGTGGGAGCCAGACATCCAGGCTACTGGGCAACTATGGCAACTCTTTTGGCTTCTCTGAACTCTTAAGCAATGTCAGTTCCCAAGGACCTATATGCTTTAGCCACAGCCATTGCTCCAAAGACCACCAACCCTAACCTGTAGGCTCCCCTCTCTGCCTCTAGTTCTGCTCCTGCCCCCAACCCAGGGTTTTAAGCTATAGCTCTGAGTAATGGAGGGTCTGTGGGACAGGAACAGGCAGGGCCAAACCCAGTCATGTAAAGAAAGGGAAAGGCAAGATGGCAGCAGTGGACAGAGCTGCTCCCGGCTCTGCAGAGGGCAGCCAGTGTGTAGAAGGCCAGGCACCTGCAGGCCCCTTGTGACCGGCTCCAGGAGAGCACTGCAGTGGCGGCAGCCCACCTACAGTGAAGAAAGGGAAGAGGTGGCCCAGAGGCAGGGCCAGCCTGCCGTGGCGTGGGAACAGTCTGAGCCTCCAGTTGGCAGCTGCAGGCCGAGCTCCTTTACCCATCTCCATCACTGGCTCTGTCTTGCTCCCATCATCACATGCTGCTGTTTCTGCCACGCCCTCTGCAGCATCTGCCTCCACACTGCAGCCCAACCATCCTTTTCTATCCCCTCTCCATCTGCCTCTGTGGTCCCTCAGCCTCTCCCAGCTCTCTGGGCTCTGTCCCACCATGCAGATTGCGGAAGACACATGCCCGGGGGGGGGGGGGGGTGATGACACAGGCAAGGTGGACGTGCTCACAGAATGGACCCACTCTCCCTCTGTTGATCCCGTACCCAGATGGAAAGAGGGTCCTGGCGATGGCCTCCCTAGAAAAGCTACTCTCTGCCACCTTTGCCAGCCAGCCTGCTTCTGTAGCTTTCACAGCCCAGCTTCTTTCTCCTCGGTGGCTGCCTGGTGCAACTTTGATTTATCTGGAAGGCGGCACCATGTTTGCTGAACCAAATCAGTGGCTTCTCAGTGTCACACTGTAGCAAGCTGGACAGGACTTCCAGCCCTGCAGAGATGGCGCCCTCTGGAGCTCACTCCACCCCCACCTCCAGCCCTTCTGCTCTGGGCTGTAGCCTGTCAGGCCGCCTAAGGTGGCTGCCCTGAGTTTGGGTCCCCACTGCTTCTGTCTCTCCTGACTCCCCACTTCTCTCTGTCTCCCGTGGAATGGAAGGCTGCCTATGAGGACCCAGAAAAGCCCTCTCCTTTTTATCTGCCCTTCCAGGGCCCCTTCCAGCCCAGTGGAGGATGAATCCTGCCTGTGTGTCTCGGCCCAGCCTCTTCCCAGAGCTTTTTCCTGAACCCTGCATCCTGGGTGCCCATTCCAGGAGACACTGAGCTGTGTTCTTCTCCCAGAGGTGTCTTATCCACCCACCCCCTGTACAATTACCCCTCCCAGGTGGAGGCTGAGGAGCAGGCAGAGTCAGAGGCCTGGCCTGAGAGTACAGTTAGGAGGTCAAATCCAGGATCCTTACCAAGACCCATTGTCATTGTCCTGAGAGTCCAGGTAGACTGCCGGGGCCGGAGTCATTCAGCCCTGGGTGGCAGCTAGGACGGACGGGTGCAATCCCTGGTTTCCCTTCCCCTCGGGTGTGGATACCAAAGTTCCACCAGAAACGACATTCTTAAGGGTGCCCTCAGAAACCCAGGTACCCTTCTCTTTCTCAGAGTCACCTGGCCCTACCCACGGCCGCTGGCAGGGACTGGGGGCTGATGGGGCAGGACAAGCATGGGTTGCCAGGGAGACAAGAACGAGGAGAGCTGAGTCTGGCCACCTTGCCCCTTCGCCAGGCTTGACAAAAATGGCTAAGTCATTGGCATCCCTGGCAGCCCTGTTACTGCTCTCCCTGCTTTTCCTAGCTGGCCTGGCCACCTGGAAGGGGTAGTTACTTGTTCTGAGAAATGGGGACACAGGTACCAGGGTGCTGCAGGGTACAGAAGGGTAGTCATTTGAGCTGGAGCAGCCAGCCGGGAGAAAGAGTGCTGCACAACTGACCTGAAATTTGGATACCTGAAGTTTGGAGCCCAGGGGATGGGGTGTTTCTATCACCTGAGCCTCATCAGTTTTACCTCCCACCCCACCCCACCCCCAAATCACCTGCTCGAATCCTCCATCTGACCACACTCGCCTGGGAGGAACCCAGTCCTCTCTTCCTTCTCTTGGCTTTCTTCCCGGGAGTCTTCATACCCTGCCCCAGGCCTCAGCCAGAGTCTCTGATGCTTAGGGGACACAGCCATCCCCTCTACCCCTTGATATAGGGCCTGGCCTACCCTGGCAGGCCCACCCTGGACACCAGCTAGTGCCTCATGCCTGGGGGCAGGAAAGTTGGGGGAGCTGTGTTCCATAATGATCAGACACCTGCCTCACTGTGACCAGACACGTCAACCTAACCACCCTCTCCCAAGGACTCCTGTTCGAAGAGCCCCTCCTGGGTTTCTCCAGCTAGGTCTGCTCCGCCTTGCCTCGCACTTGACCTGAGCCCAGGTGGGCACAGAGAGTCTGTGGTGCCTGTCCCCAGTCCAGCTCTCTCCCTGTCTCCTGTTTGTGCGCCATTCCTAAGGTGTGGCTACCATCCTCCCCCAGTCTCCAGGAACCAACCCCAGTGAGAGTCAGAGGTCAGGGTCTGGTGGGGTAGAAGGAGGCTTAAATAAGAGTGGGTGACTACACAGGTCACCCGGAGTCTTCCAGAGTACCTAGCTCCACTCCTCTGAAGCCAGCCTAAGGGAGGAATTTTCCACAGATGCTCCTAAGCCACCCTTCCCAGTGTCATGCCTCACTGCCCAAAGCACTTCCATGCGGCAAACCCATGTCTCTCCTGCCATAAAGCAGGTCCCTGCCCTGGCCTTCAGCACCCCTTCTTCCCTCCGACAAGGAAGGCCACCAGGAGTTGCCCGGAGCTGACACAGGGAGGGGCTCCTTCTCCTTCCCTGATACAGAAGCATGCCCCCCAGATCCTGCAGCAGCTCTGTGCCAGAGAAGGGCCATGAGACATTGCCTCCCATGCTCCAGTAATCCCCAGATGAATGCCCGGCACCTTCCAGGGAGCTGGCTAATCTGGAAACACCGTCTCCAGTGTTACTGGCAGTCAGGCAGCCCACACAGTTCCCTAGCAGTTGGCTGGTGGCTTCCTGGGGGTCCCACTATCTTGAGCTTCAGGGTGCCCTGCCATTGTTTGGCGACAACCTCAAGGCCAGGGTTTGGAGTCCACCCAATTGAAGCCCCCAGGGGGCAAGGAAGTTTTATTGTTAGGGTTTTCTGAATGGGTTTCTTTTCTAGCCCTTTGAAGTCTCTATAGGAAGCCCCAGACCTCCCCACCCCCACCCACTGCATTCAGGAGCCACTGAGCCCGGAAGGCTGGTTGAAGCCTTCCATTCTAAAGACATAGGCCTTCTTGGGCCCCTGGAGGCTGAAGAAGTCTGGAAAAGAAGGCCATCTCTTGCCTCTGCTGTCCCTAAGGTCTGAACTGGGGACAGAGCCTTCTGACCAGGCTGTCTATTTAGTGAACCCCTCCCCGAGATGCCCCTGAAGTTGGATCTCATTTTATGTCTTACTCGGTCTTCTGTAGGGAGGCTCTGTTAGCCGCCACAGTTAAGATCAGAAGGCTGAGGTCGAAGAGATGCCTTGTGACTGTTGGCTCTTGGGAGGACAGTAGGGCTGCCCAGGCCTCGGCAGGACCTGAGCCCCACTCTTGGCGGTGGAGTCAATGGCATTCACTTGTACCCTCCCCTTCAGCTGTCACCTGTTCTGTAGAAGTGGGGAGCAGGGCAGCATGAGCTCCTAGCATCATCTAGATGTGGCCACACCTGAGAACAAGAAGAGCTGAGTATTTGGGAGCCTGAAGGTGTAGGCAGCCTGGGGCTTCAGGTAACCCAGGTAACTCAGGAGGCAGATGGCACTTCCAAGCATGACACACACGGCAGGGGGTGTTAGCCAGCACCACCCCCAAGCCCCAGAGGCTCCCCTGTCTCTTGGTTCTCCAGGGCTTCCATGGAGAAGGAAGTGAGTCTGGGAGCAGCCTGGAACAGAGCAAGGCAGGCTGGCTCCCCGTGCTCTGGTCAGGTTCACTGGTCATATCACATCCTGGGTGACTCCAGAGCCCAGCCACACAGGCCACACCTGCCCCACACCTGCTGTCCTACCATGTCCACCCTCCACCCCAACCTCAGATGGTGATCTCGGGGCTGCACCACAGCGGCAGCTGCTTTGTATGGATGGTGCGGCATTTTGGGTAATGAAATATTCACAGGTCAGTGGTTCCTTGAGAAATGATGGGGATCAGTCAATTCCTTTTCAGGGAGTAATTTTCTTCCCCTTCACAGCCTCTGTTTCATGTTGACAGCCATTAGCATTGAGAGAGAGAAGAGGCTGGATCGAAGGTACTTGTCAGAGTCGGGACGAGCTGCCTTCTTGTCGCAGCCGGCGGGGTTGGGGTGTGGGACACGGATATACATGTGTGAGAGGCCCAGAGGCAGCGCGTGCACAGCCGGTGTCTTGCTCTTTCTGCTCTGGGTTGTGCTGAAGGGCCCCAACACCTTCTTAGGGACACTCTTCCATATGCCCCCAGGATGACAGAGCTACCCAGGCACCCCTGCCCCACAACCTAGGGAAGTCCCTGAAGGCGGATAGCGACCAGCCAGCTGCAGGCTTTGAGGGTGACAGTGGCCTGTGTTCTGTGTGCCTCAGTTTCCACCTTTGTAGGATGGTGTGTTTAAGTCTGGTATGAAGCATGAATTCACCCAAGGCCCCTGCAGAGGCAGGCAGAAGTGATCTACCCCCTTCCCAGAAGGCCATATACCACCCTGTAGTCCAGACCCATTATCTCCTCATTTCTGTCAACCCGAGGATACAAGGCAGTCCAGCTGTAGCCACTGACCTGGGCCTTTTTGCTTCTGAGATCAATGAAGACAGTATGTGAAATGAGCAGCCTTGGCTTGCACAGTGCAAACATCAGTGTCTCGGTGTCCCAGTGGCGTGCAATGGACCCAGAACCTAGGCCAGACTTGATCCCACTAGGGCAGCCGGAGGTCTGTCTTTGTGTTGAACATCAGGAGTGAAGGATCCAGCCCTGCAGAGCCCAGGATCCAGCAGGAGGCCAGGCTGGTTGATTTACTAAAGCCAGAGGGGACACCACAGCCAGGGTCAGGTGGCAGATTTCCCCACTCTGTTTATGGCATTTACCCACTCCCTTCCCATGAGTGGAGCCTGACGCCGAGGGCCATGCTGTCCTCCCAAAGCTGAATTGGATGCAAGCCACAGGGACAGGCCTGCTGTGGAAGGAGTCAGGAGGCTGCAGACCTCCTCACGTGGGACTGAGACTGAAGAGTCGCTGCAGCATGTGGCATGACGTGCCGAGGCACCCAGCACTGTGTCGCTCAGACTGTGCGCGAACCAGCCCCCCAAGCCGGGCACAAGGCAAGGCAGCTGTCCTAGGAACCAAATGGCTTTTCCTGAAGGCAGGCCACCACACAAGATGTAGGTTCATGACACTAACCAAACGAGAGGACTCGAACTGCCCCCGCCTGGTTCTGGAGCTGCCGACCACTCACCCCTCTGAAAAAGGAGGCTCGCCTACTGAGCGCGCCTTGCCTGTGGTTGGCGGGAGACCAGCCCAGCGTAAACTGCATGGCTCAGAATGAGCTGGGTCCACAGGGAGGACCAGGGACTGAGGAAATGAGTCCTCAGCCTAGCAGCAGGCAGTTGCCCCCAGAGACTTTTGGAGATTTGGACAGAAGATACCTCTGGAGCTGGGAGCCTGGCATGTTTTCTGGCATCCTGCAGGAACCCAGGCTGACCCCACCACAGGCATCGATTCACCACACCCACCATTTGCTCACTAAGCACAGTGATAAGAGAGCTGACCCAGGAAGGACTGGCCTTAGCTGTAGGACCTAACCGGCATCTGGTGGCCAGAACTAGCCCAAGCAGCTGGTGAGGGCACCAACTGACTGTCCTGAGCATAGAATACCACCCGCCCCCCATCCTGTGGCATCCAGAACCAATGTCGAGCAGGAAGACAGCCAGGGCTAACAGCAGCAGGCGGTCCCCAGCACGAGCTTCCCTTTGGCTTAGCTGAGCCACCCAAGCAGCTTCTAAGAACCCCTGTTCCGGGCATGGTGGTATTGAACACCTTTAGTCCTACCACATGGGAGGAAAGGCGGGTGGATCTCTGTAAGTTTGAGGCCAGCGTGTTCTACAGAGTGAGTTCCAGGATAGCTGGGGCTACATAGTGAGACCCTGTTTAAAAAGAAAGGGTTCTGAGCTGTTCTAAGCTCTAACACACACAACCCCCCTCTATCCAATGACAGAAGGCCTTCCAGAGGTGAGAACCAGAATTTATTTTAATCTTTACAAGGTCACAATTAAAAATATATGGGCACATTTGAGACCCTCCATAGAGGATGGGTACCAGGTCCCTGGAAGCCTGTATGAAGGGCAGAGGCTAGCTGACCCAACACCAATGATTCCGAACTCTCATGGGCCCCCATGGGTGGACACATGAGTGCGAGGTACATAGGCCCTATACCATGGCCCCATGGGAACTCAGTGACTACAAGACAGGACTTGCCCAACAGATTCAGCCTTGGGCCTCCTGTTCGTGGTTCTGTGACTCGGGATAGGTGGCAATGAGGCCCAGCTGTCTCAGTGGTGCCCCGACCTCCCCAGGGCATCCTTGGGGGTGCCTGTCACCTGCTCAGGTGGGAGCCAACTGCACATCTGCAAACTCAGGTCGACCTGTTCTCTTTAGACTCAGAGCCTAGTGACAGAGGGGCTGTGGCTAGTCTCCTGACTTCAGCCCTCAGGACCAGGGCTTTACATTCTACTTCCCAAGAGAAAGACGTTTGGGGTTTTGCTGGGCCTTGCAACAGGCACCTCGCTTGCTCACCCTCGGTGGTGAGACTGCCTCCCTGCAATGTCTGCCATTCTAAATGAAATAGGCTTGGGGCAGGGTGGGCCCCTCTTCAGGTGCCCCCGGACTCTTCCCTGACAGCAGGCCCATCGGCTGATTGATCTCTGAGCACCTGAGTCAGAATGGAAGATGGAGGAGATCAGGCTACTGGCATCTGCAGCCCTCCCTCCCTCGTACACAGAGGTTCCTTCCAGGGAGAACTGTGGGCTCTGTGGCCAGTACCTAACCTGCCCTTAAATCACTCATGCCCTGCAGGGATGTCATGGACAGAGCTGGCGGTGAGGCACGTGCCAGTCTCCCAGGCTCGGGCTGAGTGGTCGGCAGCTCCTCGTGGGCCATCCTCAGGCAGAAGAACAGCCAGATTAACAGGAGCAGGGCAATTGGGAGGCGCTGACCTCATCTGAGGTGCCCAGCATGAGCAGGACCATCATGTTGGGGATCCTCGAAGACTGAAACTGGGAGGTGCATTTGGTGACTTAGCGGCTCTCGCTGGAGGGCTCTGTGAGAGCCACCCAGCTTTCACCGGGAGTCTGCCTGGCCCTCAGGTACAGAGCAGGACAAGGGTGGTGGCGCGACCACACCCCATAGTCCACACCCTCGAGGAGACTCGGAGCACGGTGTCTTGTCTGTTCAGAATCAAGCGGGTCATCGGTGGCCACAGCAAAGATACCCTGCTAGGAAGGAGCCCTGCCTGTGGTGTTGCAGCCCAGCCCGCATCTGGCAATGACAGTGCTGTTGTGCCTGCGGGGACCTTGGTGCTCTAGGTGGGCCTGCCCAGGAGCTGGAAGCAGGGTGGGGAGAGCTCAGAGATCTAGGACAGAGGTCTGAGGGAAACAAAAGACCCTCCTGAGACGAAGACCCAAGTCCCACCGGTGCAGCCAGCTGATGTGAGCCAACCTCCTGGGTCCTGGGTTACTCGGGAGGCAGCTGACCCAGGTGGCAGGAAGCAGGGTGGGGCTGCCCACCTTCAAGTGGAGCCCAGCTTCTGTGGGGTACACCCTTGACGGCTGTTCCTGTTAGAAGACAAGGGGCGGGTTCAAGTCCCCATACCACCAAAATAAATGAGAGACAGGCGTCAAGATTGTTCTTCCACCTGTGAATCCAGACTAGGAGGTGAGGTGTATGTGATTTACCTCAAACGGGCAGAGCAGAGGGGTCAGGCCAGCCCCTCTTCCTCCAGTGTCCCCACACTGCCCCAGGCTCCCCTCATTAACATTCAATCCAAGGCCTGGACAATGTGGGACACAGAAGGGAGCATGTGCAGAAGTGTAGGAAGGTGGCTTGCACATTGGAGGAATCCCCCCTGCCCTTCCAAGTCAGGCCATCCACTGGCTGGCCCCTCCAATGCACACACCAAGACTGGTCTCCCGTGGCACCAGTGCCTGCAGTTCTACTGCCTCCCAGGAGGCGGCGCTCTACTAAGCGAGCCAGGCCTGCTGGGCTTTGCAGCGGGGGAGGGTTCTGTCTCGCAAGGCAGGGCAGCTCAGAGTGGAAACTTCCATTAGTGTGCAGTGATGGGCAGCGGGGCCTGTTCAAAGAATACATTCAATTAAAAATTGATTTTTCAGTTTAATCTCAATCGTAATGAGCCACATTCAGGCCCTGTCCACCTCTCTGGAGGACAGGGCTGCCCTCTCTGCACAGCTGGCCCCTGTGCACTCCTGGGCCAACTGCCCACCTGAGGATGATGATGTAGTGAGGGACCTGCAGCCGGCCCAGGCGAGGAGAGGCGTAATTACAAACGAGGCACACCGGGGCTTTGCTAGATGAAGGTGTCAAGGTGGCAAACCGTATTTTTATTTACGGCGAAGGTGTGTTTTTAGCACGGCCCCGGTTAAAAGCGGCAGTGTTAAATTTCCCTTGATCCAGATTATATTTCAAAAAGCTCACAGAGTGAGGTCAGCCCAGGCCTCCTTCCTTAATCCCACAGATTCGGCATCAGGAGGCCCCCGGCAATCCGCAGCCTCAGCTCCCATTAAAGGGCTGCTCCTTCTCTGCATCAAGGTCGGGGAGCCTGACGGTTCTCCAAAGGCCCTGGAGTGTCCACATACAGAATGGCCGTCTCCATGGCCTGCCTCGGTACCTGCCTCGGTACCTGCTGCCTGGCCACCTGCAGCAGCACATGGAGAACTCTCACCCTGCTCTCTGCTGGTGGAGTGAGTTTCTGAGTCAGTGGCCTGGGAGAGAGGTCTGCAGATCCCCAGGCCTCTGCCTTTGACCGTCCTGTGGCCCTCTTTCTTCTCTAACTCCCCGAGTAGATGAAGCTTCCCATCTGGTCCCGAGCTCAGTTCCCCCAACTTCAGCTTCCAGGTCCCAACTTCCTATTTTGTTTGGTTTCCACTGACTCTAGTTACTGAAGGAATCAAATGACCCATTCTCCTGGCATATTCTAGAAAGACCGAGTCTTGTCCATTGTCCCAAACACTGCCCCCACTTTGGGACACTCAGGTGCACCAGCCCCCTGGACTCATGACCTCACTTCTGCCTGGATCCTTAGCTGCTGAGAGCCACGGTGGGCCCCTCAATACCTGCAGCCACAGTCTGCTAAGGCTCTGGGCCCCGCCCCTAGGACGCAGCTTTGTCCACACCGGTCCTCGGGAAATGGCCACAGCATTTGGTGTTCGGAAGCTGCCCGTGCAATCCAAAGTTCCTTGGTGCCTCTGGCCCTAGCTGTGTCCCTCCACCTTCAGCTCTTGGTAGCAGTCACTGCCAGGAAGGGCCTGGGCCTTTTGGTTAAGGACCTGCAGTGTAACCTAATAGGGACCATTTGCCAGCCACAGCCAGATAGGGTCCAGCCTAGCCACTAGCATGGCATCCGGTTCCCTCGGCCCAAGGTGAGAGCGTTGTGGTGACGGTGGTGCAGGCCCTGTGCTGTCAGACACGTCTTTGCAGCAAGCCCTGCAACGCCCCTGGAAGGTGGGCTTCCTATGTGTATGTGTGTGACCGTGTGTGGGAGTGTGGGTGCGCATGTACTGCCTTGCAGGGATCTGTACATACACATGCAGACATGTTCACTCTTGCACCTATCTGCGCATGCCAGCTGTCGCGCTGCCCCTCCACCAGCCCCTTGCTGAATCTGAAGCTTCCTCTTCTGGCTAGAAAGGCTGGGTAGCAAGCCCCCCACCCCCGCCTGGTCCTGCTGTGCCCACTGCACCCCAGTGCTGGGATTGCAGGCATGTACTGCTATGTCCAGCTTTTGTGTGGGTTTGGGGATCGGAACCCAGGTCCTTGTGCTTTCTACCATCTGGGCCTTCTCCCCAGCCAGGCCATGGATACTTTTCTAGACACCTCCAGAAGCTTGAAGTTCACTGGCATAAGATGTAAGAAGTGCTGGTCCAGGGGGAAAGGCCTGTGGGAGCCTCAGTTTCCCTTTGAGCCTCACTTTCCCTGTCTGCAAAAGCAAAGACTGCAGTGTTGCCTGAACCACTGTGTACTTGGCAAGAACCGTTGATGAGAACGCCTGCTTGCTGTGGGTGCCCCCCTGCGGTAGCTACTCAGCACTCGTTTGTTGTGTATGGCTGCTCCCTGTAAGTGAGAGATTTTGAGTTTCCCCTGAGGGGACACCATGAGTCACTGCTGAGTTCACAGGGGCCTCCTCCTGCTGACCATGGGCCCCGAGAGTTCAGAGTAGAGAAAGGGACTCGCCATAGTCACAGAGATGGGCTCTTGAGGCTCCTGCTGCACTGTGAGGCTGTGGGTGAGTCCCTCGACCCTCACAGGCTGTTCCCTCGGCATCAGCTGCCTGTGCCACCCAGGAGCTGGGCAGGGGCGGGCAGAAGATTCTGACAAGTCGGGGCTGGAGGGTGCCAGGGCCCACAGGTAGGACTCCCATTCGGAGCAGTGTGAATGGGGTGTGCAGTTAGGGCTGGTGCCTGGGAAGCAGGCCACGCTGAGCTCAGAGCCACCCAGCACTTGGTAGCGTGGGGTGCTTGGGGGTGATCCTAAGACCTGGTTGTCTGCTCTTGGTCTTAGTTTCCCTGGTGGACAGGGGGGACCCTGGGACCCACGCTGCCTGGTTAAAGTCAGGGAGAGGTCCACACAGCCACAGGCTGGCTGCCTGGCTCGTGTCACTTTTGCAGGGGCGTCCTCGGGCTACTGTAGCTTCTCGGGGTTGACTTTGGCGTTGGGTCCTGTTTCAGCCCCGTCTGAGAGCTCCATTTCCGGTTGGTTCTAATGAGCCCCTGACTGTCCTAAGCAGTTGCCTGGTGCCAGCTGCAGGAGAGCTGGGCAGCAGCCCACATTCCTCCCTGGCCTCGTGGGAAGCCCCTGGCGCCCACCTCGTCACCAGGAGAGGACACGCTTTCGGTTCAGAGCCCCTGCGACCCCGAGAAGGGACTACACATCCCTCCAGCCCTTGAGCTTGGCGTGGGCGCCTAGTCACAGCAGAGTGGCACCCACTGGGCATAGCAGGGCCACCTAGGGTCCCAGTCACCCAAATGTTGGGGTTCTACAGAAAGCCCTGTGCCTACTGAGATGGTACTGTCTGTAACTTGGGTCCCGGGGGTGAGGCGATGCCGTGTACCTGGGTCGGGGCATCGCAGGGTATGAATATCTGAACTGCCCTGGGGGACTCCAGTTCAAGTGTGCCCATTTAAGACTGTTCATGTGTGCTGGGGGCAGGGAGTAGGTGTGCCTGGTATGAGCATGTCCGTGGGGCCTCAGGGGTGAGCACAGATGTGGTCGCAGTGGGGTGTACAAGTTGGGTTGACGTGGCGGGAATGTGCATGAGTTCAAGAGTGAGGCTGACCAGTACAGGTACACGTGTGTGCTGTGGTGCAGACATCTGTGCTCAGGAGTCAGTGTACATAGAGAATACGTGTGTGTGTGTGTGTGTGTGTGTGTGTGTGTGTGTGTGTGTATAGGTGCATGCACCCTGTGAGGGTGACGTGTTACCACGGTGTGTAAGCCCGTCTGTAAGCTAACACTTGTTGGCAGAGTAGAGAGGCCGCTGCTTGTGTGTACCCTCAAATGGATCTGGCCTGCTCACCATGAAAGGAGAGGCTCTTGGTATGGGCCTCTCACGCTGCAGCAAAATAGACCCACACTTGCTCGAGAGCTCGCGTGTGCCTGGTGTGTGCCTGAGGCGGGGCATGTGGGAGGGTGTCTAGGATGTGCCCCGCCGGTGTGTGTCAGCACGCATGTGTGCATGACTTCTGGAGAGAAAATGTTTAAAAATGGAGTTGTCAGCCCCGAGTTGACAGGCGCAGTCAGCAAAGTGCAGCGTCGGCAGGAACGGCTGCGGCTCCCTCAATTACCCAGGAGGAAATGGCCCCGCTTTGTGCTGAGGAGGCAGTGTGGCTGGGATAAAGCAAGTGGAGCAGGCCCCAAAACTTCATTAATTAAAGAAACTCATTAATGAGGGACGTTTAATCAGCCGAAGATTAGATCCGCACTCGCCTCTTCCGGGCGCCTGCGGGAAAGGAGCCGTTACTTCCCTCCGTGCGCCTCTCGTGCTGGGGACCCAGACACAGCTTGTCTGTGAAGGACGGGGTGCCCAGCCTGCTGTGACCTACAGGCTGTTGGGCAGTGGGTGGCAGGAAGGTGCGGTGTGGCACAAGGCCTGTGTGCAGGCGCCGAAGTTGGGTTCAGAGAAAGAGGCTTGTGTGTTGCCGCGTGCAAGTGTGCGTGCCTGCCTGCGGCCCTGAGGGAATTGTCCCACACCCCCCCCCCAGGAACTCAGGGAGAGTGCAGAGTGAGCCTGCGTGTGTGTAACGCGGAGCCTGTGTGGGCCCTCACTGGGGCTCAGGGCAGAGCACCACACCAGCGCCTCTGACCAGCAGAGCTAGGCCCCGGGTCCCTAGCACAGCAGGGAAGTCTGGCCTTGCAAAGCTTGGAGGTGCGTGGCTGAGTGGCCACCCCTGAGTCTCCAGGAAACAACCTGTTTATCAGTGTGTGTGTGTGTGTGTGTTAGTCAGCCCTCTGTCGCTGTGACAAAATACAGAGACAAGCAGCTTTACAGGGGTAAATGTTTGTTTTGGCTCGTAGTTGTTTGGGGGAGCCGGTAATGAGTCAGACCATCGTGGTGGATCGGGTATCAGGGTAGAGATGCTGTCTTCATGGCATCCGGGCAGCAAAGAGAGAGGGAATAAGCCCCCACCTCCGTGCCTTGCCCCCACTGACCTAACTTCCTCTCTTAGGCCCACCTTCCACACCTGAGCAGCACCGTAAGGCCTCAGCACGTGGACGTGGAGGGGCGTTGTCGACTCAGACTGTGGCCCCGACGGGGATCATTCCTGGTTCCAGCCTCTGAAGGCCTTCCCTATGGCAGCTGTCTCCTGCCTCCTGGGACTCACTGGCCCAGTTCACAGAGCCCGTCTAGGTGAGGGCTGACATAGCTGCCAGCTCACCAGGGTCTCTGCTCCATCTGCCTGCTTGGCGATGGGAGGTCACAGACATGGGCTTGGCTACCCTTGCGGCATCCGTGGGGTCCCTGGCTTAGAGCACTGCCCTGTGGGAGGTGTGGCAGGGTCCTTTTTGTTTCTCTTTGCCCAGCCAGGCTGCCACCCCACCCCCAACCCCATGAACAGAGCTTAGGCAAGATGGAGCAGGTCTTGAGTGCCTGGGAAGTTTATAAACACCACCAAGTCCTCAGCACAGGTGGCCCCACCCTTGCCTAGTGGGGCTTGTGTCTTCTCAGCTGGAGCCTCTTCCTGCCTTTACCAGACCCTGTCAGAGCACAGGGTCCTCTCAGGTACCAGCCACTGCTCAGGCCAGCCCAAGTAGTCATGACTGGTTTCCAATCTCCTCTTGCAAATCTACTGATCCCTGTGACCCTCCCACTGTGCCTAGACTGCCCTCAGCTGCAAAGTCCATGGGGAGCCAGTGGAGGGTGGCCGCGCCAGCTGTCGGTGTGCTGCAGGGACTGCCAGGCCCATGCTGAGGAGAGCAGGCCGGGCAAAGACTCAGCTTTGGCCCTGGGGCAGCAGAAACCTGCAGCAGGCAGATCCCAGGGAACAGGCTACTTATCATAACCCATCTGGGTTTGCGAGAGGCAGAGAACACAGCCTCCACCCCGGCTGCTGGCCATTCAAAGCTGGGGCAATGGGGCCCAGACCCCAGGGACAGGAGCCTGGCAGCTGAAGCTGCCAGCTCTGAGCAGGTCGTGACGCCATCCCATCTAGATGTGGGGTGTCCCTCCAAGCCTGCTTACCCCTGGCCCCAGCACCGCTAGCTATATATCCTGGGCTTCTGCCTTGGTCAGGGGGAAAAGAGCAGGAGCATTGGGTGGGAGAATTCGAGGACAGAGGTAGGCATGTGAGGATAATTTCCCAAAACTGAGGAAACAGGCAAGGACAGGCAGCCCTACAAAGCACCGGTGCGGGGTGGAGAAGGGGCTATGACCCTGCCATGCCCTCCAGGTTCTCACTGCCTTAGAGAGTACCAAGGGAAAGCCTCACCCTGTTGGTGGGAGGGGCTCAGGCCCTCTGGTAATCTGCAGGCAGACCCCCTGTGAGCCCTGTGCCTTGGGCAGCTATGGCTGGGGAGCACCTAGCATGGCCCTGGCTCCTTCCCTATAGGGCGCATCCTTGTCTCACTCGGCCCCAAACTGCTGTGACCACATGCTGCCTCAGTGTCCCCAGCTGGCAGGAGCTCAGCAGTAGTCAGAGCAAGGATGTGTGAAGGAGGAATCTGCTCTGCCCCAGGGATCCAAGAGCTAGACCAGGAGGCCACTCTTCACTGTGCGTCTTCCCATCTGGCTCCTCACTGTCCACCTGATCAGGTGGGATTCACTTCCAGCCACAGCCCACAGCCCTGCTCATAGTGGGGTCCTGGGACTGCCCGATGGATGAAAAGCAGGTCCTGCGTTTCTCTGCACCTTCCTGCTCTGGGAATGCCAGCATCCCCCATGGCCACTATCGCCTGGTGTTCAGACAGGTTCCCTCAGGCTGAGGGGGGCATCTCCCTGCTCCACTTCAGCCCCACTTGGAAGTCCCTTCCTGTCCAGGGCTGTCAGCTCAGCAGCAGGGTGGTCCCAGCTGGGTCAGGGGCCCTAGGTCCAGGCCGGCCTCGGGCAGGTGTGGCTTGTGAACACAAAAGCAGCTCTGTGGTCTTGAGTCTGTCTGAGGCTCTGAACATCTGCATTTCTGGGAGCTCCTGTCAAGGGGTACAGCTGATCTCCAGGCTACATTTTGGGGAACAGGATCTGAACTCATCACATAAGGGACAATGTCCTTTGTCCCAGCAGTGTCCCAGGTGTGTGGCTAAAATGCAGACATTTCCAAGTACATAAGGGTCCTCTCCCCCTCCCGGATACACAGCCCCAACCCCTGACTCCTGCTCATCCAGGAAAGAAGAGCATTCAGGGGAATAATCAGGAAGGGCACATGGACCCTAACTTCTCAAACCATAATCCAACAGGTGGGTGTTTGGCTGGGGTATGTTACATAATTGTCGTTACTAGGAAATTTCCCTCCCTAATTACATTTTGCAAATTATTGTTTCAGTGTCCTTCCAGGGCTCACACAGTAGCTAGAATGGGGGAGGGGAGAAGGGGCCGGGAGCCCGAGAGCATCGTGGAGGGACCTAGGGCTGCTGTACAGGCTGTGGACTGCTTCCTAGGGTGGTCCTGCTTGCCCGGCCTCCACCCCGCTGGCCAATGTCACATCCCGGGCACCATGCTTAATGTCCTGCTCTGATGGCTAGATGAAGACCAGGGGTAATTGATAATGCTAATATTCTCTAATGGGTATGCAGAAAACAGCTATGAGGCGCCTCTGTGCCCGGAAGATGTAGAGCAAGCTGTCAGGGGATCTTGGGAGAGCGTGACGTGGGGGCTGGGTAGTTCTCTGTGCCCTTTCACCTGGAGTGTACCCTCTCAACAGCTGACTCTTCATTGTGTTCTCTCGTTTGCCCCTCCAGGGAGGGTACTTCGGCTCAGTGATATTCTTCTCACCCCAGCCTGAGGTAGGCTTGGCATCCCCTGGTCAGTTTACCAGGATTCTCACTTGTTTGCACCTTCCTGGCAAGCCCGGAGCAAGGAGGAAAATGAGCAAAACGGAGATGACAGTGGAGAGGGAGAGCTTGGAGGGCTCCCCAAAGGAGGTGGTGGCTGGCCTCCAGAATGGTGCGAGGATCGGAGGGGTCCTGGGACTTGAGTAGAGAGTCTCTGTACAGTCTGTCTAGGACGCGGCACTGGATGCCGCTCTTCACTGTGACAAGGTGGGCTTTAGCAAGCCAACCTTGGCTGATGACGCTCAGGTGCAGCCAGGGGCAGGTAGAGCGAACTTCTGGGCCAGCCTGGGGCTTCCTTCGGGATACCTCCTTTCTGGGTTTTCATCCTTCCACACCTCCAATGTGTCTGCATATTCCTCTGGCTCCCTTCACCAGGCCCAGCCCTTGGCAGTCCACAGGTGTCTCCAAAACTTGGCCCTCTCCACTCTGGGCATGGGCAGGGCTGGACTTCCCTTGGCTGCTGTCATGTCCAATGTAGCTTAGCCAGTCCCCTGAAGGGAAAGGAGCCCTGTGGGTGCAGCACAGCCTTTTCGTCCCAGGCATCAGCCTTGGCCACTTCACCAGGGCACAGAGCTCCTGTGGTTCACCATGGTGAAGAAGGCCTGGGAAAAGGGGTCTGCTCTCTCCAGGACCTCTCTTACCTCTTGGAGTCAGGAGCGCCTGTACCCAATGCTGTGGCCTCCCTTGTGTACCTCCTACCCGCTCCTTGCCCTTTTTCTTTGCTGCCCACCTTGAGAGTCTTTCAGCTAACAGAGGGAACGCCGGTGGGTAGTGATTAAATCTGGTACCTCCTGGAGATGAGTAGGGACCAAGTGCTCCCAGTGCTCTCCTGGGGGGCAGGAAGGGAGGCTCCAGTCCTCTGCCCCACTCCGAATCCTGTTTGCTCTAGCTCTAGCATCCCTGGCAGCTTTGCCTGGCAGGCCAGCCACAGACACCATTTCTTGCTGGCCATGGCCTTGCCTGTCCCCCGAGGGAAGCTGGCCGGCTAGACCCAGTCCTGCGGCAGTACCTGTCGACATGCACACAGAGCGGTGTAGGTCAAAGTGCAGTGCTGTTGAGAGGCACGCGGGAGAGGAATATGGGGCTTATCCAGCTCGCTGGGTTCCCTCGCCCACTCCACCCACACCCACACCCAGGCGCAGACTCAGCCCAGCCTTGCATTCTCCAAGGCCATGGAGGAGGGGCACAGTTTATCCCCATTGGTGTGGCTGGCCGTCAAGGGTAAACCCTGTCTCCACATGCCCCAGCCACTGCTTTCCCAGAGCCATCAGCGAGATAGCTCCTGGCTCATTTCCCCAGGCAAGACAGTGAGGCTGGGGGAGAGGGGATTTATGGGGCTTCGTTCCGTGTGATTGGTATGCTGTGAGCTTGAAAGGAATTACCGCCTAATCGTGCGAAAATCCTTCCCTGGGCCCGGAGCTTTTCAGCTGAGGTCTGTGCCAGCCCTAAACAGAAAAGGGGCTGGGCTGAGAGGCTATCAGCACTGGGGAAGTGTTCTTCTGGGGCTAGCCTTCATCCTGGGTATCTGTCCTGGCAAGGGGCTCCATCAGAGCTAGCAGTTCCTACTGTGTCTTGTGCCTGGAACCCCCTTGGCACCTGATGAAGCATGCCAGCCCCCTCTGGCAATGGCCTTAAATCACAGAATAAAATTCATGAGGTTATGAAGAGAAACGATTAGGTTGAAATACAGTTGGAAGAGAGAAAGCAGGTCTGTGGGACACTGGGGCAAGACTGTGGCTTCTGGACCAATTCGGGGGATGCCAGGATGGTCAGGGGGTGCTCTGGGTTACAGCTCAGCGCACGTGAAGGTGGGTCTGGGGTGACTGCAGCAGGGTGGGAAGGCCCTGAGATCTCAGGTCACACTCACCCCACTGCTGTGGTCACGAACATGCATGAGACGCAGCTGGTGACAACAGAAATGGGGCATTTCCCAAACAGTGCAGGCCTCCTGGAACATGCAGAGTACATGCAGCCCATAAGAGAAGCACTACACGCTTAGCCGAGGGAACACACAGGACACATGGAGTCCGTGTGCAGTGCGCATTCGGCCTAGAGACTGTGAGGCATGCAGGAAACACCGCACACGGAAACTGCAGTGCACCAAGCCCGCAGCCACACGGCACAGCATGCAGGGTGCCTGGGACAATGGAGCACGTGCATGGAACACACTGTGCACGTCGCACACCATGCACATGGGACCGTGAAACAGGTGGCACACATGCAACACGCTGCCTCACAGGTGTCCATGTCACAGTGCAGACAAGGACACTAGACGGGACACAGAGGCTCACAACAGGCCAGGGCTAGAGGGGCCCACCCGATGCGTGCCAAGCATAGGCTAAGGCAGAGCACTCAGCACGCTGCAGGGAGCTGGGTCAGGAGACAAGTGTCAGTGGCACTGTGAGAACCCGGGATCATCACTGGGACCTGGTGAGCAGGCTCCACACACGGGCCTCAGGTTTGCCAGAAGACCCATTACGCACCCTGTGGGAGTACTCAGTGCATCACCCACCAAGTGAGAGTACTCAGCCTATCACCCACTCAGTGAGTGACTCAGCCCATCCCCCTTCCTGTGAGAGTGACTCAGTCTGTCGCCCAGCCGGCAGCCTCCAAAACACTGTGAGAGCCTTGAGGCCTCCTGGGAAACCCAGAAGTTGTGAAGCAGAAAGACAGAGGAGCAGAAGTAGGTTCTGGCAGAGAGAAGACAGGAGGGACCTCAGAACCCAGCCTCCAGTACCCCTTGCTGACAGCAAGTGGCAGAACCTGAGGCATGTGGCGAATTAACCTGCAGAGTTCCTGGCCTTCAGGCCTGTTCACCTACAGTCTGACCTGCCTCAGTCAGCCCTCAAGTCCCTCAAGGTTCCAGGGACAAAGGAAGACATTCACTGAATTGGGTCCTCTGGGAATCAGGTCAACATGGGCTCTTAGGCCTTCACGGAGATGAGTGGGATGCAAGCAAGAAAGCCCTAGGCGGAGTAACAGGTGGTGTGACAGTGGTCCAGCATCCCTCATTAGTGAGATACTGAGTGGGCTGTGGGGACAGGAAGGCCTGGAGAGGTGGGAAGAACAGGGATTCGGGCAGATTCCTGTCGCAGCCTCAGCTTTTCCTGCACCAGGCTCCTGCTGTGCCCAGTGCTGCTGCTGCTGCTGAGCAGAGGGGGTGCCAAAGCCTCGAGGCAGGCTGTCCTCAAACTGGGGCACATCAGTTCTCACAGCAAGCTCCTACTGGTCATCTGTCCCCAGGTAGCAGGAAGTGGTCATACCAAAGCATTTACACCAGCGAAATGGGCAGACACTAGCATAGTGACATCCCCCCAAGCTCGTCTTGGTGTTTCTCAGCACTTCGCTGCCTTCCTGGTACAGCCCTAGTGACTCTGAGGCCGCTAGAGCAGAGGGTGTGCCCCCTTCTTCTCATCTGAACAGTAGTCCATGCCTGTAGAGTCAGATGGCCGAGGCAAGCAGGCCTGGTTTAAAACCCTAAATTGAGCTGGGTGGTGATGGTGTATGCCTTTAATCCCAGCACTCGGGAAGCAGAGGCAGGTGGATCTCTGTGAGTTCAAGGCCAGCCTGGTCTACACAGTGAGATCCAGGACAGCCAGGGCTACACAGAGAAACTCTGTCTTGGAAAACAAACAAATAAATAAGTAAAATCCTAGGTTGGCCCTATATTGTTCTGTGTACTTGAGCAATTAACTTGCCTACTCTTGAGTTTCTTTACTAATGTGGAAAAGGCCAGGTCAAGGGATTATTCCGTGATTAAAGGGAGCCACGTGACTATAACCTGACTCAGTGCTGAGGCTATGTTGGCTGTGTGTACTTGAGCAACTAACTTGCCTACTCTGAGTTTCTTTACTAATTGGAAAACACTGGTTCAGGAAATTATTCCATGATTAAAGGGAGCCACGTGACCATAACCTGACTCAGTGGTCAGGTCCCCGAGCTCTACTCAACAAGTGGCTGCCACCACAGGTGGTCATCACCATCAGCAGTCCCGAGCACCCACTGTGTGCCTGAGTTGGGTGGAGGCAAAGCCCTTGTACCCAGGGTCTCCTGGTCCAGAGCTGCATCTCAGCTGAGCCTCTAGAGCATTCTGGGGCTCAGGCCAAAAAGGTCCTTGCCCCTCTCCCCTAAGGTCTTGAATGGCAGCCTTGTTATGCTCTGAAATTTTAGTCCCACTACCTTGGGACTAAACAGGGATGGTGTTAACAGTTCTTCGCCTCAGCATGGTGACCTACAGGACGTCTGCACACCCAGCTCCTTGGGGTGCCACCTGCAGACCGGGAAAGGGAGCCCAGAAAGGGGCCCTGAGAGGAGGTGGATGGAGGGGAGTGGGCAGGTGTCTTCCTTCCTTCTACCCTGGCCACTCTCTGGCCTCCTTTCCTATCTGATTGAGCCCCCTCTCACTTAGTGCCACCTGAGACTTGGAAACATGAAGTCAAGACCCGTGTTCTAGTTTGCTTTGGCATAGAGATTATGGTCCGTCACTGAGGGAAGCAAGGCAGGAACTTTAACAGGCACCTGAAGCAGAGACCAAGGGAGAACACCTCTTTCTGGTTTGTGCCTCCTGGCTTCCTCAGTCTGCTTTCTTGTGCAGTCCAGGATCGCCTGCCCTGGGTTGGCTGGGCACTCTTACATCAATTAGCAATTAAGAAAATGCAAAAAAAAAAAAAAAAAAAAAAAAAAAGAAAGAAA